>NW_026734294.1:0-326383 GCF_949786415.1 Peromyscus eremicus
CAGTTCAGTGTGCACACCTCCATGTGGACACACACATTCTAACAGTTCAGTGTGCACATCTCCATGTGGACACACTCATTCTAACAGTTCAGTGTGCACACCTCCATGTGGACACACTCATTCTAACAGTTCAGTGTGCACACCTCCATGTGGACACACTCATTCTAACAGTTCAAAGTGCACACCTCCATGTGGGCACAGTCATTCTAACAGTTCAGTGTGCACACCTCCATGTGGACACACTCATTCTAACAGTTCAGTGTGCACACCTTCATGTGGACACAGTCATTCTAACAGTTCAGTGTGCACAACTCCATGTGGACACACTCATTCTAACAATACAGTGTGCACACCTCCATGTGGACATATTCTAACAGTTCAGTGTGCACACCTCCATGTGGACACACTCATTCTAACAGTTCAGTGTGCACACCTCCATGTGGACACACTCATTCTAAGAGTTCAGTGTGCACATCTCCACAGGGATACACTAATTCTACCAGTTCAGTGTGCACAACTCCATGTGGACACACTCATTCTAACAGTTTAGTGTGCACACCTCCATGTGGACACACTCATTCTAACAGTTGAGTGTGCACACCTCCATGTGGACACACTCATTCTAACAGTTCAGTGTGCACACCTCCATGTGGGCACACTCATTCTAACAGTTCAGTGTGCACACCTCCATGTGGGCACACTCATTCTAATAGTTCAGTGTGCACACCTCCTTGTGGAAACACTCATTCTAACAGTTCACTGTGCACACCTCCATGTGGGCACACTCATTCTAACAGTTCAGTGTGCACACCTCCATGTGGGCACACTCATTCTAACAGTTCAGTGTGCACAACTCCATGTGGGCACACTCATTCTAACAGTTCAGTCTGCACACCTCCATGTGGGCACACTCATTCTAACAGTTCAGTGTGCTAACCCCATGTGGGCACAGTCATTCTAACAGTTCAGTGTGCACACCTCCATGTGGACACACTCATTCTAACAGTTCAGTGTGCACACCTCCATGTGGACACACTCATTCTAACAGTACAGTGTGCACAACTCCACAGGGACACACTCATTCTAAAAGTTCAGTGTGCACACCTCCATGTGGACACACTCATTCTAACAGTTCAGTGTGCACACCTCCTTGTGGACACACTCATTCTAAGAATTCAGTGTGCACACCTCCATGTGGACACACTAATTCTAACAGTTCAGTGTTCACACCTCCATGTGGGCACACTCATTCTAACAGTTCAGTGTGCACACCTCCATGTGGACACACTCATTCTAACATTTCAGTGTGCACACCTCCACAGGGACACACTCATTCTAACAGTTCAGTGTGCACACCTCCATGTGGACACACTCATTCTAACAGTTCAGTGTGCACACCTCCATGTGGGCACACTCATTCTAACAGTTCAGTGTGCACACCTCCATGTGGGCACACTCATTCTAACAGTTCAGTCTGCACACCTCCATGTGGGCACACTCATTCTAACAGTTCAGTGTTCACACCTCCATGTGGGCACACTCATTCTAACAGTTCAGTGTGCACACCTCCATGTGGGCACACTCATTCTAACAGTTCAATCTGCACACCTCCATGTGGGCACACTCATTCTAACAGTTCAGTGTGCACACCTCCATGTGGACACACTCATTCTAACAGTTCAGTGTGCACACCTCCATGTGGGCACACTCATTCTAACAGTTCAGTGTGCACACCTCCATGTGGGCACACTCATTCTAACAGTTCAGTGTGCACACTTCCATGTGGGCACACTCATTCTAACAGATCAGTGTGCACACCTCCATGTGGGCACACTCATTCTAACAGTTCAGTGTGCACACTTCCATGTGGGCACACTCATTCTAACAGTTCAGTGTGCACACCTCCATGTGGACACACACATTCTAACAGTTCAGTGTGCACACCTCCCTGTGTACACACTCATTCTAACAGTTCAGTGTGCACACCTCCATGTGGACACACTCATTCTAACAGTTCAAATTGCACACCTCCATGTGGGCACAGTCATTCTAACAGTTCAGTGTGCACACCTCCATGTGGACACACTCATTCTAACAGTTCAGTGTGCACACCTTCATGTGGACACAGTCATTCTAACAGTTCAGTGTGCACAACTCCATGTGGACACACTCATTCTAACAATACAGTGTGCACACCTCCATGTGGACATATTCTAACAGTTCAGTGTGCACACCTCCATGTGGACACACTCATTCTAACAGTTCAGTGTGCACACCTCCATGTGGACACACTCATTCTAAGAGTTCAGTGTGCACATCTCCACAGGGATACACTAATTCTAACAGTTCAGTGTGCACAACTCCATGTGGACACACTCATTCTAACAGTTCAGTGTGCACACCTCCATGTGGACACACTCATTCTAACAGTTGAGTGTGCACACCTCCATGTGGACACACTCATTCTAACAGTTCAGTGTTCACACCTCCATGTGGGCACACTCATTCTAACAGTTCAGTGTGCACACCTCCACGTGGGCACACTCATTCTAATAGTTCAGTGTGCACACCTCCTTGTGGAAACACTCATTCTAACAGTTCACTGTGCACACCTCCATGTGGGCACACTCATTCTAACAGTTCAGTGTGCACACCTCCATGTGAGCACACTCATTCTAACAGTTCAGTGTGCACAACTCCATGTGGGCACATTCATTCTAACAGTTCAGTCTGCACACCTCCATGTGGGCACACTCATTCTAACAGTTCAGTGTGCACACCTCCATGTGGACACACTCATTCTAACAGTTCAGTGTGCACACCTCCATGTGGACAAATTCTAACACTTCAGTGTGCACACCTCCATGTGGACACACTCATTCTAATATTTCAGTGTGCACACCTCCACAGGGACACACTCATTCTAACAGTTCAGTGTGCACACCTCCTTGTGGACACACTCAATCTAACAGTTCAGTGTGCACACCTCCATGTGGGCACACTCATTCTAACAGTTCAGTGTGCACACCTCCAAGTGGACACACTCATTCTAACAGTTCAGTGTGCACACTTCCATGTGGACACACTCCCTCTAACTGTTCAGTGTGCACACTTCCACAGGGACACACTCATTCTAACAGTTCAGTGTGCTAACCCCATGTGGGCACAGTCATTCTAACAGTTCAGTGTGCACACCTCCATGAGGACACACTCATTCTAACAGTTCAGTGTGCACACCTCCATGTGGACACACTCATTCTAACATTTCAGTGTGCACACCTCCACAGGGACACACTCATTCTAAAAGTTCAGTGTGCACACCTCCATGTGGACACACTCATTCTAACAGTTCAGTGTGCACACCTCCATGTGGACACACTCATTCTAAGAATTCAGTGTGCACACCCCCATGTGGACACACGCATTCTAACAGTTCAGTGTGCACACCTCCATGTGGGCACACTCATTCTAACAGTTCAGTGTTCACACCTCCATGTGGACACACTCATTCAAACAGTTCAGTGTGCACACCTCCATGTGGACACACTCATTCTAAGAATTCAGTGTGCACACCTCCATGTGGACACACTCATTCTAACAGTTCAGTGTGCACACCTCCACGTGGGCACACTCATTCTAACAGTTCAGTGTTCACACCTCCATGTGGGCACACTCATTCTAACAGTTCAGTGTGCACACCTCCATGTGGGCACACTCATTCTAACAGTTCAGTGTGCACACCTCCAAGTGGACACACTCATTCTAACAGTTCAGTGTGCACACCTCCATGTGGACACACTCATTCTAACAGTTCAGTGTTCACACCTCCATGTGGACACATCATTCTAACAGTTCAGTGTGCACATCTACACAGGGATACACTAATTCTAAGAGTTCAGTGTGCACACCTCCATGTGGACACACTCATTCTAACAGTTGATTGTGCACACCTCCATGTGGACACACTCATTCTAACAGTTCAGTGTGCACACTTCCATGTGGACACACTCATTCTAACTGTTCTGTTTGCACACCTCCACAGGGACACACTCATTCTAACATTTCAGTGTGCTAACCCCATGTGGGCACAGTCATTCTAACAGTTCAGTCTGCACACCTCCATGTGGACACACTCATTCTAACAGTTCAGTGTGCACACCTCCATGTGGACACACTCATTCTAACAGTACAGTGTGCACAACTCCACAGGGACACACTCATTCTAAAAGTTCAGTGTGCACACCTCCATGTGGACACACTCATTCTAACAGTTCAGTGTGCACACCTCCATGTGGACAAACTCATTCTTAGAATTCAGTGTGCACACCTCCATGTGGACACACTCATTCTAACAGTTCAGTGTGCACACCTCCATGTGGGCACACTCATTCTAACTGTTCAGTGTTCACACCTCCATGTGGGAACACTCATTCTAACAGTTCAGTGTGCACACCTCCATGTGGGCACACTCATTCTAACAGTTCAGTGTGCACACCTCCAAGTGGACACACTCATTCTAACAGTTCAGTGTGCACACCTCCATGTGGACACACTCATTCTAACAGTTCAGTGTGCACACCTCCATGTGGACACACTCATTCTAACAGTTCAGTGTGCACACCTCCATGTGGACACACTCATTCTAACATTTCAGTGTGCACACCTCCACAGGGACACACTCATTCTAACAGTTCAGTGTGCACACCTCCATGTGGACACACTCATTCTAACAGTTCAGTGTGCACACCTCCATGTGGGCACACTCATTCTAACAGTTCAGTGTGCACACCTCCATGTGGGCACACTCATTCTAACAGTTCAGTGTGCACACCTCCATGTGGGCACACTCATTCTAACAGTTCAGTGTGCACACCTCCATGTGGGCACACACATTCTAACAGTTCAGTGTTCACACCTCCATGTGGGCACACTCATTCTAACAGTTCAGTGTGCACACCTCGATGTGGGCACACTCATTCTAACAGTTCAGTGTGCACACCTCCATGTGGACACACTCATTCTACCAGTTCAGTGTGCACACCTCCATGTGGGCACACTCATTCTAACAGTTCAGTGTGCACACCTCCATGTGGGCACTCTCATTCAAACAGTTCAGTGTGCACACTTCCATGTGGGCACACTCATTCTAACAGTACAGTGTGCACACCTCCATGTGGACAAACTCATTCTAACAGTTCAGTGTGCACAGCTCCATGTGGACACACTCATTCTAACATATCAGTGTGCACACCTCCACAGGGACACACACATTCTAACAGTTCAGTGTGCACACCTCCATGTGTACACACTCATTCTAACAGTTCAGTGTGCACAACTCCATGTGGGCACACTCATTTTAACAGTTCAGTGTGCACACCTCCATGTGGGCACACTCATTCTAACAGTTCATGTGCACAACTACATGTGGGCACACTCATTCTAACAGTTCAGTGTGCACAGCTTCATGTGGACACAGTCATTCTAACAGTTCAGTGTGCACAACTCCATGTGGACACACTCATTCTAACAATTCAGTGTGCACACTTCCATGTGGACACACTGATTCTAACTGTTCAGTTTGCACACCTCCACAGGGACACACTCATTCTAACAGTTCAGTGTGCTAACCCCATGTGGGCACAGTCATTCTAACAGTTCAGTGTGCACACCTCCATGTGGACACACTCATTCTAACAGTTCAGTGTGCACACCTCCATGTGGACACACTCATTCTAACAGTACAGTGTGCACACCTCCATGTGGACACACTCATGCTAACAGTGCAGTGTGCACACCTCCACAGGGAAACACTCATTCTAACAGTTCAATGTGCACACCTCCATGTGGGCACAGTCATTCTAACAGTTCAGTGTGCACACCTCCATGTGGACACACTCATTCTAACAGTTCAGTGTGCACACCTCCAAGTGGACACACTCATTCTAACAGTTCAGTGTGCACACCTCTATGTGGACACAGTCATTCTAACAGTTCATGTGCACATCTCCATGTGGGCACACTCATTCTAACAGTTCAGTGTGCACACCTTCATGTGGACACAGTCATTCTAACAGTTCAGTGTGCACAACTCCATGTGGGCACACTCATTCTAACAGTTCAGTGTGCACACCTCCATGTGTAAACACTCATTCTAACAGTTCAGTGTGCACACCTCCATGTTTACACACTCATTCTAACAGTTCAGTGTGCACACCTCCATGTGGGCACACTCATTCTAACAGTTCAGTGTGCACACCTCCAAGTGGACACACTCATTCTAACAGTTCAGTGTGCACACCTCCATGTGGACACACTCATTTTAACAGTTCAGTGTGCACACCTCCATGTGGACACACTCATTCTAACAGTTCAGTGTGCACATCTCCACAGGGATACACTAATTCTAAGAGTTCAGTGTGCACACCTCCATGTGGACACACTCATTCTAACAGTTGAGTGTGCACACCTCCATGTGGACACACTCATTCTAACAGTTCAGTGTGCACACTTCCATGTGGACACACTCATTCTAACTGTTCTGTTTGCACACCTCCACAGGGACACACTCATTCTAACAGTTCAGTGTGCTAACCCCATGTGGGCACAGTCATTCTAACAGTTCAGTGTGCACACCTCCATGTGGACACACTCATTCTAACAGTTCAGTGTGCACACCTCCATGTGGACACACTCATTCTAACAGTACAGTGTGCACAACTCCACAGGGACACACTCATTCTAAAAGTTCAGTGTGCACACCTCCTTGTGGACACACTCATTCTAACAGTTCAGTGTGCACACCTCCATGTGGACACACTCATTCTTAGAATTCAGTGTGCACACCTCCATGTGGACACACTCATTCTAACAGGTCAGTGTGCACACCTCCATGTGGGCACACTCATTCTAACAGTTCAGTGTTCACACCTCCATGTGGGAACACTCATTCTAACAGTTCAGTGTGCACACCTCCATGTGGGCACACTCATTCTAACAGTTCAGTGTGCACACCTCCAAGTGGACACACTCATTCTAACAGTTCAGTGTGCACACCTCCATGTGGACACACTCATTCTAACAGTTCAGTGTGCACACCTCCATGTGGACACACTCATTCTAACAGTTCAGTGTGCACACCTCCATGTGGACACACTCATTCTAACAGTTCAGTGTGCACACCTCCATGTGGGCACACTCATTCTAACAGTTCAGTGTGCACACCTCCATGTGGGCACACTCATTCAAACAGTTCAGTGTGCACACTTCCATGTGGGCACACTCATTCTAACAGTACAGTGTGCACACCTCCATGAGGACAAACTCATTCTAACAGTTCAGTGTGCACAGCTCCATGTGGACACACTCATTCTAACATATCAGTGTGCACACCTCCACAGGGACACACACATTCTAACAGTTCAGTGTGCACACCTCCATGTGGACACACTCATTCTAAGAGTTCAGTGTGCACACCTCCATGTGGGCACACACATTTTAACAGTTCAGTGTGCACACCTCCATGTAGGCACACTAATTCTAACAGTTCATGTGCACAACTACATGTGGGCACACTCATTCTAACAGTTCAGTGTGCACAGCTTCATGTGGACACAGTCATTCTAACAGTTCAGTGTGCACAACTCCATGTGGACACACTCATTCTAACAATACAGTGTGCACACCTCCATGTGGACATATTCTAACAGTTCAGTGTGCACACCTCCATGTGGACACACTCATTCTAACAGTTCAGTGTGCACATCTCCACAGGGACACACTCATTCTAAAAGTTCAGTGTGCACAACTCCATGTGGACACACTCATTCTAACAGTTCAGTGTGCACACCTCCATGTGGACACACTCATTCTAACAGTTCAGTGTGCACACCTCCATGTGGACACACTCATTCTAACAGTTCAGTGTGCACACCTCCATGTGGACACACTCATTCTAACAGTTCAGTGTGCATACCTCCATGTGGACACACTCATTCTAACAGTTCAGTGTGCACACCTCCATGTGGACACACTAATTCTAACAGTTCAGTGTGCACACCTCCATGTGGACACACTCATTCTAACAGTTCAGTGTGCACACTTCCATGTGGGCACACTCATTCTAACAGATCAGTGTGCACACCTCCATGTGGGCACACTCATTCTAACAGTTCAGTGTGCACACTTCCATGTGGGCACACTCATTCTAACAGTTCAGTGTGCACACCTCCATGTGTACATACTCATTCTAACAGTTCAGTGTGCACACCTCCATGTGGACACACTCATTCTAACAGTTCAAATTGCACACCTCCATGTGGGCACAGTCATTCTAACAGTTCAGTGTGCACACCTCCATGTGGACACACTCATTCTAACAGTTCAGTGTGCACAACTCCATGTGGGCACACTCATTCTAACAGTTCAGTGTGCACACCTCCATGTGTACACACTCATTCTAACAGTGCAGTGTGCACACCTCCATGTTTACACACTCATTCTAACAGTTCAGTGTGCACACCTCCATGTGGGCACACTCATTCTAACAGTTCAGTGTGCACACCTCCATGTGGACACACTCATTCTAAGAGTTCAGTGTGCACATCTCCAAAGGGATACACTAATTCTAACAGTTCAGTGTGCACAACTCCATGTGGACACACTCATTCTAACAGTTCAGTGTGCACACCTCCATGTGGACACACTCATTCTAACAGTTGAGTGTGCACACCTCCATGTGGACACACTCATTCTAACAGTTCAGTGTGCACACCTCCATGTGGGCACACTCATTCTAACAGTTCAGTGTGCACACCTCCACGTGGGCACACTCATTCTAATAGTTCAGTGTGCACACCTCCTTGTGGAAACACTCATTCTAACAGTTCACTGTGCACACCTCCATGTGGGCACACTCATTTTAACAGTTCAGTGTGCACACCTCCATGTGAGCACACTCATTCTAACAGTTCAGTGTGCACAACTCCATGTGGGCACATTCATTCTAACAGTTCAGTCTGCACACCTCCATGTGGGCACACTCATTCTAACAGTTCAGTGTGCACACCTCCATGTGGACACACTCATTCTAACAGTTCAGTGTGCACACCTCCATGTGGACAAATTCTAACACTTCAGTGTGCACACCTCCATGTGGACACACTCATTCTAACATTTCAGTGTGCACACCTCTACAGGGACACACTCATTCTAACAGTTCAGTGTGCACACCTCCTTGTGGACACACTCAATCTAACAGTTCAGTGTGCACACCTCCACAGGGACACACTCAATCTAACAGTTCAGTTTGCACACCTCCAAGTGGACACACTCATTCTAACAGTTCAGTGTGCACACTTCCATGTGGACACACTCCCTCTAACTGTTCAGTGTGCACACTTCCACAGGGACACACTCATTCTAACAGTTCAGTGTGCTAACCCCATGTGGGCACAGTCATTCTAACAGTTCAGTGTGCACACCTCCATGAGGACACACTCATTCTAACAGTTCAGTGTGCACACCTCCATGTGGACACACTCATTCTAACATTTCAGTGTGCACACCTCCACAGGGACACACTCATTCTAAAAGTTCAGTGTGCACACCTCCATGTGGACACACTCATTCTAACAGTTCAGTGTGCACACCTCCATGTGGACACACTCATTCTAAGAATTCAGTGTGCACACCCCCATGTGGACACACTCATTCTAACAGTTCAGTGTGCACACCTCCATGTGGGCACACTCATTCTAACAGTTCAGTGTTCACACCTCCATGTGGACACACTCATTCAAACAGTTCAGTGTGCACACCTCCATGTGGACACACTCATTCTAAGAATTCAGTGTGCACACCTCCATGTGGACACACTCATTCTAACAGTTCAGTGTGCACACCTCCATGTGGGCACACTCATTCTAACAGTTCAGTGTTCACACCTCCATGTGGGCACACTCATTCTAACAGTTCAGTGTGCACACCTCCATGTGGGCACACTCATTCTAACAGTTCAGTGTGCACACCTCCAAGTGGACACACTCATTCTAACAGTTCAGTGTGCACACCTCCATGTGGACACACTCATTCTAACAGTTCAGTGTGCACACCTCCATGTGGACACATCATTCTAACAGTTCAGTGTGCAAATCTCCACAGGGATACACTAATTCTAAGAGTTCAGTGTGCACACCTCCATGTGGACACACTCATTCTAACAGTTGATTGTGCACCCCTCCATGTGGACACACTCATTCTAACAGTTCAGTGTGCACACTTCCATGTGGACACACTCATTCTAACTGTTCTGTTTGCACACCTCCACAGGGACACACTCATTCTAACATTTCAGTGTGCTAACCCCATGTGGGCACAGTCATTCTAACAGTTCAGTGTGCACACCTCCATGTGGACACACTCATTCTAACAGTTCAGTGTGCACACCTCCATGTGGACACACTCATTCTAACAGTACAGTGTGCACAACTCCACAGGGACACACTCATTCTAAAAGTTCAGTGTGCACACCTCCATGTGGACACACTCATTCTAACAGTTCAGTGTGCACACCTCCATGTGGACAAACTCATTCTTAGAATTCAGTGTGCACACCTCCATGTGGACACACTCATTCTAAAAGTTCAGTGTGCACACCTCCATGTGGGCACACTCATTCTAACAGTTCAGTGTTCACACCTCCATGTGGGAACACTCATTCTAACAGTTCAGTGTGCACACCTCCATGTGGACACACTCATTCTAACAGTTCAGTGTGCACACCTCCATGTGGACACACTCATTCTAACAGTTCAGTGTGCACACCTCCATGTGGACACACTCATTCTAACATTTCAGTGTGCACACCTCCACAGGGACACACTCATTCTAACAGTTCAGTGTGCACACCTCCATGTGGACACACTCATTCTAACAGTTCAGTGTGCACACCTCCATGTGGGCACACTCATTCTAACAGTTCAGTGTGCACACCTCCATGTGGGCACACTCATTCTAACAGTTCAGTGTTCACACCTCCATGTGGGCACACTCATTCTAACAGTTCAGTGTGCACACCTCCATGTGGGCACACTCATTCTAACAGTTCAGTGTGCACACCTCCATGTGGACACACTCATTCTACCAGTTCAGTGTGCACACCTCCATGTGGGCACACTCATTCTAACAGTTCAGTGTGCACACCTCCATGTGGGCACTCTCATTCAAACAGTTCAGTGTGCACACTTCCATGTGGGCACACTCATTCTAACAGTACAGTGTGCACACCTCCATGTGGACAAGCTCATTCTAACAGTTCAGTGTGCACAGCTCCATGTGGACACACTCATTCTAACATATCAGTGTGCACACCTCCACAGGGACACACACATTCTAACAGTTCAGTGTGCACACCTCCATGGGGACACACTCATTCTAACAGTTCAGTGTGCACACGTCCATGTGGGCACACTCATTTTAACAGTTCAGTGTGCACACCTCCATGTGGGCACACTCATTCTAACAGTTCATGTGCACAACTACATGTGGGCACACTCATTCTAACAGTTCAGTGTGCACAGCTTCATGTGGACACAGTCATTCTAACAGTTCAGTGTGCACAACTCCATGTGGACACACTCATTCTAACAATACAGTGTGCACACCTCCATGTGGACATATTCTAACAGTTCAGTGTGCACACCTCCATGTGGACACACTCATTCTAACAGTTCAGTGTGCACATCTCCACAGGGACACACTCATTCTAAAAGTTCAGTGTGCACACCTCCATGTGGACACACTCATTCTAACAGTTCAGTGTGCACACCTCCATGTGGACACACTCATTCTAACAGTTCAGTGTGCACACCTCCATGTGGGCACACTCATTCTAACAGTTCAGTGTGCACACCTCCATGTGGGCACACTCATTCTAACAGTTCAGTGTGCACACGTCCATGTGGACACACTCATTCTAAGAGTTCAGTGTTCACACTTCCATGTGGGCACACTCATTCTAACAGTTCAGTGTGCACACCTCCATGTGGGCACACTCATTCAAACAGTTCAGTGTGCACACTTCCATGTGGGCACACTCATTCTAACAGTTCAGTGTGCACACCTCCATGTGGACACACACATTCTAACAGTTCAGTTTGCACACCTCCATGTGGACACACTCATGCTAACAGTGCAGTGTGCACACCTCCACAGGGAAACACTCATTCTAACAGTTCAATGTGCACACCTCCATGTGGGCACAGTCATTCTAACAGTTCAGTGTGCACACCTCCATGTGGACACACTCATTCTAACAGTTCAGTGTGCACACCTCTATGTGGACACAGTCATTCTAACAGTTCATGTGCACATCTCCATGTGGGCACACTCATTCTAACAGTTCAGTGTGCACACCTTCATGTGGACACAGTCATTCTAACAGTTCAGTGTGCACATCTCCACAGGGACACACTCATTCTAAAAGTTCAGTGTGCACAACTCCATGTGGACACACTCATTCTAACAGTTCAGTGTGCACACCTCCATGTGGACACACTCATTCTAACAGTTGAGTGTGCACACCTCCATGTGGACACACTCATTCTAACAGTTCAGTGTGCACACCTCCATGTGGGCACACTCATTCTAACAGTTCAGTGTGCACACCTCCATGTGGGCACACTCATTCTAATAGTTCAGTGTGCACACCTCCTTGTGGAAACACTCATTCTAACAGTTCAGTGTGCACACCTCCATGTGGGCACACTCATTCTAACAGTTCAGTGTGCACACCTCCATGTGAGCACACTCATTCTAACAGTTCAGTGTGCACAACTCCATGTGGGCACACTCAATCTAACAGTTCAGTCTGCACACCTCCATGTGGGCACACTCATTCTAACAGTTCAGTGTGCACACCTCCATGTGGACACACTCATTCTAACAGTTCAGTGTGCACACCTCCATGTGGACAAATTCTAACACTTCAGTGTGCACACCTCCATGTGGACACACTCATTCTAACATTTCAGTGTGCACACCTCCACAGGGACACACTCATTCTAACAGTTCAGTGTGCACACCTCCATGTGGGCACACTCATTCTAACAGTTCATTGTGCACACCTCCATGTGGGCACACTCATTCTAACAGTTCAGTGTGCACACCTCCATGTGGACACACTCATTCTAATTGTTCAGTTTGCACACCTCCACAGGGACACACTCATTCTAACAGTTCAGTGTGCTAACCCCATGTCGGCACAGTCATTCTAACAGTTCAGTGTGCACACCTCCATGTGGACACACTCATTCTAACAGTTCACTGTTCACACCTCCATGTGGGCACACTCATTCTAACAGTTCAGTGTGCACACCTCCATGTGGGCACACTCATTCTAACAGTTCAGTGTGCACACCTCCAAGTGGACACACTCATTCTAACAGTTCAGTGTGCACACCTCCATGTGGACACACTCATTCTAACAGTTCAGTGTGCACACCTCCATGTGGACACACTCATTCTAACAGTTCAGTGTGCACACCTCCATGTGGACACACTCATTCTAACAGTTCAGTGTGCACACCTCCATGTGGGCACACTCATTCTAACAGTTCAGTGTGCACACCTCCATGTGGGCACACTCATTCTAACAGTTCAGTGTGCACACGTCCATGTGGACACACTCATTCTAAGAGTTCAGTGTGCACACTTCCATGTGGGCACACTCATTCTAACAGTTCAGTGTGCACACCTCCATGTGGGCACACTCATTCAAACAGTTCAGTGTGCACACTTCCATGTGGGCACACTCATTCTAACAGTTCAGAGTGCACACCTCCATGTGGACACACACATTCTAACAGTTCAGTTTGCACACCTCCATGTGGACACACTCATGCTAACAGTGCAGTGTGCACACCTCCACAGGGAAACACTCATTCTAACAGTTCAATGTGCACACCTCCATGTGGGCACAGTCATTCTAACAGTTCAGTGTGCACACCTCCATGTGGACACACTCATTCTAACAGTTCAGTGTGCACACCTCTATGTGGACACAGTCATTCTAACAGTTCATGTGCACATCTCCATGTGGGCACACTCATTCTAACAGTTCAGTGTGCACACCTTCATGTGGACACAGTCATTCTAACAGTTCAGTGTGCACAACTCCATGTGGGCACACTCATTCTAACATTTCAGTGTGCACACCTCCACAGGGACACACTCATTCTAACAGTTCAGTGTGCACACCTCCATGTGGACACACTCATTCTAACAGTTCAGTGTGCACACCTCCATGTGGACACACTCATTCTAACAGTTCAGTGTGCACACCTCCATGTGGACACACTCATTCTAACAGTTCAGTGTTCACACCTACATATGGGCACACTCATTCTAACAGTTCAGTGTGCACACCTCCTAGTGGACACACTCATTCTAACAGTTCAGTGTGCACACCTCCATGTGGGCACACTCATTCTAACAGTTCAGTGTGCACACCTCCATGTGGGCACACTCATTCTAACAGTTCAGTGTGCTCACCTCCATGTGGGAACACTCATTCTAACAGTTCAGTGTGCACACCTCCATGTGGGCACACTCATTCTAACATTTCAATGTGCACACCTCCATGTGGACACACTCATTCTAACAGTTCAGTGTGCACAGCTCCATGTGGACACACTCATTCTAACAGTTCTGTGTGCACACCTCCATGTGGACACACTCATTCTAACAGTACAGTGTGCACACCTCCATATGGACATATTCTAACAGTTCAGTGTGCACACCTCCATGTGGACACACTCATTCTAACAGTTCAGTGTGCACACCTCCATGGACACACTCATTCTAACATTTCAGTGTGCACACCTCCACAGGGACACACTCATTCTAACAGCTCAGTGTGCACACCTCCATGTGGACACACTCATTCTAACAGTTCAGTGTGCACACATCCATGTGGACACACTCATTCTAACAGTTCAGTGTGCACACCTCCATGTGGACACACTCATTCTAACAGTTCAGTGTGCACACCTCCATGTGGACACACTAATTCTAACAGTTCAGTGTGCACATCTCCACAGGGATACACTCATTGTAACAGTTCAGTGTGCACAACTCCATGTGGACACACTCATTCTAACAGTTCAGTGTGCACACCTCCACAGGGACACACTCATTCTAACAGTTAAGTGTGCACACCTCCATGTGGACACACTCATTCTAACAGTTCAGTGTGCACATCTCCACAGGGATACACTCATTGTAACAGTTCAGTGTGCACAACTCCATGTGGACACACTCATTCTAACAGTTCAGTGTGCACACTTCCATGTGGACACACTCATTCTAACAGTTCAGTGTGCACACCTCCATGTGGACACACTCATTCTAACAGTTCAGTGTGCACATCTCCACAGGGATACACTCATTGTAACAGTTCAGTTTGCACAACTCCATGTGGACACACTCATTCTAACAGTTCAGTGTGCACACCTCCATGTGGACACACTCATTCTAACAGTTCAGTGTGCACACCTCCATGTGGACACACTCATTCTAACAGTTCAGTGTGCACATCTCCACAGGGATACACTCATTGTAACAGTTCAGTGTGCACACCTCCATGTGGGCACACTCATTCTAACAGTTCAGTGTGCACACCACCATGTGGGCACACTCGTTCTAACAGTTCAGTGTGCACACCTCCATGTGGACACACTCATTCTAACAGTTCAGTGTGCACACCTCCACAGGGACACACTCATTCTAACAGTTAAGTGTGCACACCTCCATGTGGACATATTCTAACAGTTCAGTGTGCACACCTCCATGTGGACACACTCATTCTAAAAGTTCAGTGTGCACACCTCCATGTGGACACACTCATTCTAACATTTCAGTGAGCACACCTCCACAGGTACACACTCATTCTAACAGTTCAGTGTGCACACCTCCATGTGGACACACTCATTTTAACAGTTCAGTGTGCACAACTCCATGTGGACACACTCATTCTAACAGTTCAGTGTGCACACCTCCATGTGGACACACTCATTCTAACAGTTCAGTGTGCACATCTCCACAGGGATACACTCATTCTAACAGTTCAGTGTGCACACCTCCATGTGGACACACTCATTCTAACATTTCTGTGTGCACACCTCCACAGGTACACACTCATTCTAACAGTTCAGTGTGCACACCTCCATGTGGACACACTCATTCTAACAGTTCAGTGTGAACAACTCCATGTGGACACACTCATTCTAACAGTTCAGTGTGCACACCTCCATGTGGACACACTCATTCTAACAGTTCATTGTGCACACCTCCATGTGGACACACTCATTCTAACATTTCAGTGTGCACATCTCCACAGGGATACACTCATTCTAACAGTTCATTGTGCACAACTCCATTTGGACACACTCATTCTAACAGTTCAGTGTGCACACCTCCATGTGGACACACTCATTCTAACAGTTCAATGTGCACACCTCCACAGGGACACACTGATTTTAACAGTTCAGTGTGCACACCTCCATGTGGGCACACTCATTCTAACAGTTCAGTGTGCACATCTCCATTTGGACACACTCATTCTAACAGTTCAGTGTGCACACCTCGATGTGGACACACTCATTCTAACAGTTCAGTGTGCACACCTCCATGTGGGCACACTCATTCTAACAGTTCAGTGTGCACACCTCCATGTGGGCACACTCATTCTAACAGTTCAGTGTGCACACCTCCATGTGGACACACTCATTCTAACAGTTCAGTGTGCACATCTCCACAGGGATACACTCATTCTAACAGTTCAGTGTGCACAACTCCATGTGGACACACTCATTCTAACAGTTCACTGTGCACACCACCATGTGGGCACACTCATTCTAACAGTTCAGTGTGCACACCTCCATGTGGACACACTCATTCTAACAGTTCAGTGTGCACACCTCCACAGGGACACACTCATTCTAACAGTTAAGTGTGCACACATCCATGTGGACATATTCTAACAGTTCAGTGTGCACACCTCCATGTGGACACACTCATTCTAAAAGTTCAGTGTGCACACCTCCATGTGGACACACTCATTCTAACATTTCAGTGTGTACACCTCCACAGGTACACACTCATTCTAACAGTTCAGTGTGCACACCTCCATGTGGACACACTCATTTTAACAGTTCAGTGTGCACAACTCCATGTGGACACACTCATTCTAACAGTTCAGTGTGCACACCTCCATGTGGACACACTCATTCTAACAGTTCAGTGTGCACAACTCCATGTGGACACACTCATTCTAACAGTTCAGTGTGCACATCTCCACAGGGATACACTCATTCTAACAGTTCAGTGTGCACACCTCCATGTGGACACACTCATTCTAACATTTCAGTGTGCACACCTCCACAGGTACACACTCATTTTAACAGTTCAGTGTGCACACCTCCATGTGGACACACTCATTCTAACAGTTCAGTGTGAACAACTCCATTGGACACACTCATTCTAACAGTTCAGTGTGCACACCTCCATGTGGACACACTCATTCTAACAGTTCAGTGTGCACACCTCCATGTGGACACACTCATTCTAACAGTTCAGTGTGCATATCTCCACAGGGATACACTCATTCTAACAGATCAGTGTGCACAACTCCATGTATACACACTCATTCTAACAGTTCAGTGTGCACACCTCCATGTGGACACACTCATTCTAACAGTTCAGTGTGCACACCTCCATGTTTACACACTCATTCTAACAATTCAATGTGCACACCTCCACAGGGACACACTGATTCTAACAGTTCAGTGTGCACACCTCCATGTGGGCACACTCATTCTAACAGTTCAGTGTGCACACCTCCATTTGGACACACTCATTCTAACAGTTCAGTGTGCACACCTCGATGTGGACACACTCATTCTAACAGTTCAGTGTGCACACCTCCATGTGGGCACACACATTCTAACAGTTCAGTGTGCACACCTCCATGTGGACACACTCATTCTAACAGTTCAGTGTGCTCACCTCCACAGGGACACACTCATTCTAACAGTTCAAAGTGCACACCCCCATGTGGGCACAGTCATTCTAACAGTTCAGTGTGCACACCTCCATGTGGACACAGTCATTCTAACAGTTCAGTGAGCACAACTCCATGTGGGCACACTCATTCTAACAGTTCAGTGTGCACACCTCCATGTGGGCACACTCATTTTAACAGTTCAGTGTGCACACCTCCATGTGGGCACACTCATTCTAACAGTTCAGTGTTCACACCTCCATATGGGCACACTCATTCTAACAGTTCAGTGTGCACACCTCCATGTGGGCACACTCATTCTAACAGTTCAGTGTGCACACCTCCATGTGGGCACACTCATTCTAACAGTTCAGTCTGCACACCTCCATGTGGGCACATTCATTCTAACAGTTCAGTGTGCACACCTCCATGTGGACACACTCATTCTAACAGTTCAGTGTGCACACATCCATGTGGACACACTCATTCTAACAGTTCAGTGTGCACACTTCCATGTGGACACATTCATTCTAACAGTTCAGTGTGCACACCTCCATGTGGACACACTCATTCTAACAGTTCAGTGTGCACATCTCCACAGGGACACACTCATTGTAACAGTTCAGTGTGCACAACTCCATGTGGACACACTCATTCTAACAGTTCAGTGTGCACACCTCCATGTGGACACACTCATTCTAACAGTTCAGTGTGCACACCACCATGTGGGCACACTCATTCTAACAGTTCAGTGTGCACACCTCCATGTGGACACACTCATTCTAACAGTTCAGTGTGCACACCTCCATGTGGACACACTCATTCTAACAGTTCAGTGTGGACACCTCCATGTGGGCACACTCATTCTTACAGTTCAGTGTGCACACCTCCATGTGGGCACACTCATTCTAACAGTTCAGTGTGCTCACCTCCATGTGGACACACTCATTCTAACAGTTCAGTGTGCACACCTCCAGGTGGACACACTCATTCTGACAGTTCAGTGTGCACACCTCCATGTGGGCACACTCATTCTAACAGTTCAGTGTGCACACCTCCATGTGGACACACTCATTCTAACAGTTCAGTGTGCACACCTCGATGTGGACACACTCATTCTAACATTTCAGAGTGCACACCTCCATGTGGGCACACTCATTCTAACAGTTCAGTGTGCACACCTCCATGTGGGCACACTCATTCTAACAGTTCAGTCTGCACACCTCCATGTGGGCACACTCATTCTAACAGTTCAGTGTGCACACATCCATGTGGACACACTCATTCTAACAGTTCAGTGTGCACACCTCCATGTGGGCACACTCATTCTAACAGTTCAGTGTGCACACCTCCATGTGGGCACACTCATTCAAACAGTTCAGAGTGCACACTTCCATGTGGGCACACTCATTCTAACAGTTCAGTGTGCACACCTCCATGTGGACACACTCATTCTAACAGTTCAGTGTGCACACCTCCATGTGGGCACACTCATTCTAACAGTTCAGTGTGCACACCGCCATGTGGGCACACTCATTCTAACAGTTCAGTGTGCAAACCTCCATGTGGGCACACTCATTCTAACAGTTCAGTGTGCACAACTCCAAGTGGACACACTCATTCTAACAGTTCAGTGTGCACACCTCCACAGGGACACACTCATTCTAACAGTTCAGTGTGCACACCTCCATGTGGACACACTCATTCTAACAGTTCAGTGTGCACACCTTCATGTGGACACACTCATTCTAACAGTTCAGTGTGCACATCTCCACAGGGATACACTCATTGTAAGAGTTCAATGTGCACAACTCCATGTGGACACACTCATTCTAACAGTTCAGTGTGCACACCTCCATGTGGGCACACTCATTCTAAGAGTTCAGTGTGCACACCTCCATGTGGGCACACTCATTCTAACAGTTCAGTCTGCACACCTCCATGTGGGCACACTCATTCTAACAGTTCAGTGTGCACACCTCCATGTGGACACACACATTCTAACAGTTCAGTGTGCACACCTCCATGTGGTCACACTCATTCTAACAGTTCAGTGTGCACACCTCCACAGGGACACGCTCATTCTAACAGTTCAAAGTGCACACCTCCATGTGGGCACAGTCATTCTAACAGTTGAGTGTGCACACCTCCATGTGGACACACTCATTCTAACAGTTCAGTGTGCACACCTCCATGTGGGCACACTCATTCTAACAGTTCAGTGTGCAAACCTCCATGTGGGCACACTCATTCTAATAGTTCAGTGTGCACACCTCCTTGTGGACACACTCATTCTAACAGTTCAGAGTGCACACCTCCATGTGGGCACACTCATTCTAACAGTTCAGTGTGCACACCTCCATGTGGGCACACTCATTCTAACAGTTCAGTGTGCACACCTCCATGTGGGCACACTCATTCTAACAGTTCAGTCTGCACACCTCCATGTGGACAAATTCTAACACTACAGTGTGCACACCTCCACGTGGACACACTCATTCTAACATTTCAGTGTGCACACCTCCACAGGGACACACTCATTCTAACAGTTCAGTGTGCACACCTCCATGTGGACACACTCATTCTAACAGTTCAGAGTGCACACCTCCATGTGGGCACACTCATTCTAACAGTACAGTGTGCACACCTCCATGTGGACACACTCATTCTAACAGTTCAGTGTGCACACCTCCATGTGGACACACTCATTCTAACAGTTCAGTGTGCACACCTCCCCTTGGACACACTCATTCTAACAGTTAACTGTGCTAACCCCATGTGGGCACAGTCATTCTAACAGTTCAGTGTGCACACCTCCATGTGGACACACTCATTCTAACAGTTCAGTGTGCACACCTCCATGTTGACACACTCATTCTAACAGTACAGTGTGCATACCTCCACAGGTACACACTCATTCTAACAGTACAGTGTGCACACCTCCACAGGGACACACTCATTCTAAAAGTTCAGTGTGCACACCTCCATGTGGACACAATCATTCTAACAGTTCAGTGTGCACACCTCCATGTGGACACACTCATTCTAACAGTTCAGTGTGCACACCTCCATGTGGGCACACTCATTCTAACAGTTCAGTGTGCACACATCCATGTGGGCAAACTCATTCTAACAGTTCAGTGTGCACACCTCCAAGTGGACACACTCATTCTAGCAGTTCAGTGTGCACCTCCATGTGGACACACTCATTCTAACAGTTCAATGTGCACACCACCATGTGGACACACTCATTCGAACAGTTCAGTGTGCACACCTCCATGTGGACACACACATTCTAACAGTTCAGTGTGCACACCTCCATGTGGACGCACTCATTCTAACAGTTCAGTGTGCACACCTCCACAGGGACACACTCATTCTAACAGTTCAGTGTGCACACCTCCATGTGGACACACACAATCTAACAGTTCAGTGTGCACACCTCCATGTGGACACACTCATTCTAACAGTTCAGTGTGCACACCTCCACAGGGACACACTCATTCTAACATTTCACAGTGCACACCTCCATGTGGGCACAGTCATTCTAACAGTACAGTGTGCACACCTCCATGTGGACACAGTCATTCTAACAGTTCATGTGCACAACTCCATGTGGGCACACTCATTCTAACAGTTCAGTGTGCACACCTCCATGTGGGCACACTCATTCTAACAGTTCAGTCTGCACACCTCCATGTGGGCACACTCATTCTAACAGTTCAGAGTGCACACCTCCATTTGGACACACTCATTCTAACAGTTCAGTGTGCACACCTCCATGTGGACACACTCATTCCAACAGTTCAGTGTGCACACCTCCATGTGGGCACACTCATTCAAACAGTTCAGAGTGCACACTTCCATGTGGGCACACTCATTCTAACAGTTCAGTGTGCACACCTCCATGTGGACACACACATTCTAACAGTTCAGTGTGCACACATCCATGTGGACACAGTCATTCTAACAGTTCAGTGTGCACACCTACAAAGGGACACACTCATTCTAACAGTTCAAAGTGCACACCTCCATGTGGGCACAGTCATTCTAACAGTTCAGTGTGCACACCTCCATGTGGACACAGTCATTCTAACAGTTCAGTGAGCACAACTCCATGTGGGCACACTCATTCTAACAGTTCAGTGTGCACACCTCCATGTGGGCACACTCATTCTAACAGTTCAGTGTGCACACCTCCATGTGGACACACTCATTCTAACAGTTCAGTGTGCACACCTCCATGTGGGCACACTCATGCTAACAGTTCAGTGTGCACACCTCCATGTGGGCACACTCATTCTAACAGTTCAGTGTGCACACCTCCATGTGGGCACTCTCATACTAACAGTTCAGTCTGCACACCTCCATGTGGGCACACTCATTCTAACAGTTCAGTGTGCAAACCTCCATGTGGACACACTCATTCTAACAGTTCAGTGTGCACACCTCCATGTGGACACACTCATTCTTACAGTTCAGTGTGCACACCTCCATGTGGACACACTCATTCTAACAGTACAGTGTGCACACCTCAATGTGGATATATTCGAAGAGTTCAGTGTGCACACCTCCATAAGGACACACTCATTCTAACAGTTCAATGTGCACACCTCCATGTGGGCACACTCATTCTAACAGTTCAGTGTGCACACCTCCATGTGGACACAGTCATTCTCACAGTTCAGTGAGCACAACTCCATGTGGACACACTCATTCTAACAGTTCAGTGTGCACACCTCCATGTGGGCACACTCATTCTAACAGTTCAGTGTGCACACCTCCATGTGGGCACACTCATTCTAACAGTTCAGTCTGCACACCTCCATGTGGGCACACTCATTCTAACAGTTCAGTGTGCACACCTCCATGTGGACACACTCATTCTAACAGTTCAGTGTGCACACCTCCATGTGGGAACACTCATTCTAACAGTTCAGTGTGCACACCTCCATGTGGGCTCACTCATTCAAACAGTTCAGTGTGCACACCTCGATGTGGACACACTCATTTTAACAGTTCAGTGTGCACAACTCCATGTGGGCACACTCATTCTAACAGTTCAGTCTGCACACCTCCATGTGGGCACACTCATTCTAACAGTTCAGTGTGCACACCTCCATGTGGGCACACTCATTCTAACAGTTCAGTGTGCACACCTCCATGTGGACACAATCATTCTAACAGTTCAAAGTGCACACCTCCATGTGGGCACACTCATTCTAACAGTTCAGTGTGCACATCTCCACAGGGATACACTCATTCTAACAGTTCAGTGTGCACAACTCCATGTGGACACACTCATTCTAACAGTTCAGTGTGCACACCTCCATGTGGACACACTCATTCTAACAGTTCAGGGTGCACACCTCCATGTGGACATACTCATTCTAACAGTACAGTGTGCACACCTCCACAGGGACACACTCATTCTAACTTTTCAGTGTGCACACCTCCATGTGGGCACACTCATTCTAACAGTTCAGTGTGCACACCTCCATTTGGACACACTCATTCTAACAGTTCAGGGTGCACACCTCGATGTGGACACACTCATTCTAACAGTTCAGTGTGCACAACTCCATGTGGGCACACTCATTCTAACAGTTCAGTGTGCACACCTCCATGTGGGCACACTCATTCTAACAGTTCAGTCTGCACACCTCCATGTGGGCACACTCATTCTAACAGTTCAGTCTGCACACGTCCATGTGGGCACACTCATTCTAACAGTTCAGTGTGCACACCTCCATGTGGGCACACTCATTCTAACAGTTCAGTGTGCACACCTCCTTGTGGACACACTCATTCTAACAGTTCAGTGTGCACAACTCCATGTGGGCACACTCATTCTAACAGTTCAGTGTGCACACCTCCATGTGGGCACACTCATTCTAACAGTTCAGTGTGCACACCTCCATGTGGGCACTCTCATACTAACAGTTCAGTCTGCACACCTCCATGTGGGCACACTCATTCTAACAGTTCAGTGTGCACACCTCCATGTGGACACACTCATTCTAACAGTTCAGTGTGCACACCTCCATGTGAAAACACTCATTCTTACAGTTCAGTGTGCACACCTCCATGTGGACACACTCATTCTAACAGTACAGTGTGCACACCTCCATGTGGACATATTCGAACAGTTCAGTGTGCACACCTCCATAAGGACACACTCATTCTAACAGTTCAGTGTGCACACCTCCATGTGGACACACTCATTCTAACATTTCAGTGTGCACATCTCCACAGGGACACACTCATTGTAACAGTTCAGTGTGCACACTTCTGTGTGGACACATTCATTCTAAGAGTTCAGTGTGCACACCTCCATGTGGACACACTCATTCTAACAGTTCAGTGTGCACACCTCCATGTGGACTCACTCATTCTAACAGTACAGTGTGCACACCCCCATGTGGACATATTCTAACAGTTCAGTGTGCACACCTCCATGTGGACACACTCATTCTAACAGTTCAGTGTGCACACCTCCATGTGGACACACTCATTCTAACAGTTCAGTGTGCACACCTCCACAGGGACACACTAATTCTAACAGTTCCGTGTGCACACCTCCATGTGGACATATTCTAACAGTTCAGTGTGCACACCTCCATGTGGACACACTCATTCTAACAGTTCAGTGTGCACACCTCCTTGTGGACACACTCATTCTAACATTTCAGTGTGCACACCTCCACAGGTACACACTCATTCTAACAGTTCAGTGTGCACACTTCCATGTGGACACACTCATTCTAACAGTTCAGTGTGCACAACTCCATGTGGACACACTCATTCTAACAGTTCACTGTGCACACCTCCATGTGGACACACTCATTCTAACAGTTCAGTGTGCACACCTCCATGTGAACACAATCATTCTAACAGTTCAAAGTGCACACCTCCATGTGGGCACACTCATTCTAACAGTTCAGTGTGCACATCTACACAGGGATACACTCATTCTAACAGTTCAGTGTGCACAAATCCATGTGGACACACTCATTCTAACAGTTCAGTGTGCACACCTCCATGTGGGCACACTCATTCTAACAGTTCAGTCTGCACACCTCCATGTGGGCACACTCATTCTAACAGTTCAGTGTGCACATCTCCACAGGGATACACTCATTCTAACAGTTCAGTGTGCACAACTCCATGTGGACACACACATTCTAACAGTTCAGTGTGCACACATCCATGTGGACACACTCATTCTAACAGTTCAGTGTGCACACCTACACAGTGACACACTCATTCTAACAGTTCAAAGTGCACACCTCCATGTGGGCACAGTCATTCTAACAGTTCAGTGTGCACACCTCCATGTGGACACAGTCATTCTAACAGTTCAGTGAGCACAACTCCATGTGGGCACACTCATTCTAACAGTTCAGTGTGCACACCTCCATGTGGGCACACTCATTTTAACAGTTCAGTGTGCACACCTTCATGTGGGCACACTCATTCTAACAGTTCAGTGTTCACACCTCCATGTGGGCACACTCATTCTAACAGTTCAGTGTGCACACCTCCATGTGGGCACACTCATTCTAACAGTTCAGTGTGCACACCTCTATGTGGGCACACTCATTCTAACAGTTCAGTCTGCACACCTCCATGTGGGCACACTCATTCTAACAGTTCAGTGTGCACACCTCCATGTGGACACACTCATTCTAACAGTTCAGTGTGCACACCTCCATGTGGACACACACATTCTAACAGTTCAGTGTGCACACCTCCATGTGGACGCACTCATTCTAACAGTTCAGTGTGCACACCTCCACAGGGACACACTCATTCTAACAGTTCAGTGTGCACACCTCCATGTGGACACACACAATCTAACAGTTCAGTGTGCACACCTCCATGTGGACACACTCATTCTAACAGTTCAGTGTGCACACCTCCACAGGGACACACTCATTCTAACATTTCACAGTGCACACCTCCATGTGGGCACAGTCATTCTAACAGTAGAGTGTGCACACCTCCATGTGGACACAGTCATTCTAACAGTTCATGTGCACAACTCCATGTGGGCACACTCATTCTAACAGTTCAGTGTGCACACCTCCATGTGGGCACACTCATTCTAACAGTTCAGTCTGCACACCTCCATGTGGGCACACTCATTCTAACAGTTCAGAGTGCACACCTCCATTTGGACACACTCATTCTAACAGTTCAGTGTGCACACCTCCATGTGGACACACTCATTCCAACAGTTCAGTGTGCACACCTCCATGTGGGCACACTCATTCAAACAGTTCAGAGTGCACACTTCCATGTGGGCACACTCATTCTAACAGTTCAGTGTGCACACCTCCATGTGGACACACACATTCTAACAGTTCAGTGTGCACACATCCATGTGGACACAGTCATTCTAACAGTTCAGTGTGCACACCTACAAAGGGACACACTCATTCTAACAGTTCAAAGTGCACACCTCCATGTGGGCACAGTCATTCTAACAGTTCAGTGTGCACACCTCCATGTGGACACAGTCATTCTAACAGTTCAGTGAGCACAACTCCATGTGGGCACACTCATTCTAACAGTTCAGTGTGCACACCTCCATGTGGGCACACTCATTCTAACAGTTCAGTGTGCACACCTCCATGTGGACACACTCATTCTAACAGTTCAGTGTGCACACCTCCATGTGGGCACACTCATGCTAACAGTTCAGTGTGCACACCTCCATGTGGGCACACTCATTCTAACAGTTCAGTGTGCACACCTCCATGTGGGCACTCTCATACTAACAGTTCAGTCTGCACACCTCCATGTGGGCAC
Source organism: Peromyscus eremicus (assembly GCF_949786415.1). Classification (NCBI taxonomy): domain Eukaryota; kingdom Metazoa; phylum Chordata; class Mammalia; order Rodentia; family Cricetidae; genus Peromyscus; species Peromyscus eremicus. The sequence continues at coordinate 26,870 of NW_026734294.1, forward strand.
ACTCATTCTAACAGTTCAGTGTGCACACCTCCATGTGGACACACTCATTCTAACAGTTCAGTGTGCACACCTCCATGTGGACACACTCATTCTTACAGTTCAGTGTGCACACCTCCATGTGGACACACTCATTCTAACAGTACAGTGTGCACACCTCAATGTGGATATATTCGAAGAGTTCAGTGTGCACACCTCCATAAGGACACACTCATTCTAACAGTTCAATGTGCACACCTCCATGTGGGCACACTCATTCTAACAGTTCAGTGTGCACACCTCCATGTGGACACAGTCATTCTCACAGTTCAGTGAGCACAACTCCATGTGGACACACTCATTCTAACAGTTCAGTGTGCACACCTCCATGTGGGCACACTCATTTTAACAGTTCAGTGTGCACACCTCCATGTGGGCACACTCATTCTAACAGTTCAGTGTTCACACCTCCATGTGGGCACACTCATTCTAACAGTTCAGTGTGCACACCTCCATGTGGGCACACTCATTCTAACAGTTCAGTGTGCACACCTCCATGTGGGCACACTCATTCTAACAGTTCAGTCTGCACACCTCCATGTGGGCACACTCATTCTAACAGTTCAGTGTGCACACCTCCATGTGGACACACTCATTCTAACAGTTCAGTGTGCACACCTCCATGTGGGCACACTCATTCTAACAGTTCAGTGTGCACACCTCCATGTGGGCTCACTCATTCAAACAGTTCAGTGTGCACACCTCGATGTGGACACACTCATTTTAACAGTTCAGTGTGCACAACTCCATGTGGGCACACTCATTCTAACAGTTCAGTCTGCACACCTCCATGTGGGCACACTCATTCTAACAGTTCAGTGTGCACACCTCCATGTGGGCACACTCATTCTAACAGTTCAGTGTGCACACCTCCATGTGGACACAATCATTCTAACAGTTCAAAGTGCACACCTCCATGTGGGCACACTCATTCTAACAGTTCAGTGTGCACATCTCCACAGGGATACACTCATTCTAACAGTTCAGTGTGCACAACTCCATGTGGACACACTCATTCTAACAGTTCAGTGTGCACACCTCCATGTGGACACACTCATTCTAACAGTTCAGGGTGCACACCTCCATGTGGACATACTCATTCTAACAGTACAGTGTGCACACCTCCACAGGGACACACTCATTCTAACTTTTCAGTGTGCACACCTCCATGTGGGCACACTCATTCTAACAGTTCAGTGTGCACACCTCCATTTGGACACACTCATTCTAACAGTTCAGGGTGCACACCTCGATGTGGACACACTCATTCTAACAGTTCAGTGTGCACAACTCCATGTGGGCACACTCATTCTAACAGTTCAGTGTGCACACCTCCATGTGGGCACACTCATTCTAACAGTTCAGTCTGCACACCTCCATGTGGGCACACTCATTCTAACAGTTCAGTCTGCACACGTCCATGTGGGCACACTCATTCTAACAGTTCAGTGTGCACACCTCCATGTGGGCACACTCATTCTAACAGTTCAGTGTGCACACCTCCTTGTGGACACACTCATTCTAACAGTTCAGTGTGCACAACTCCATGTGGGCACACTCATTCTAACAGTTCAGTGTGCACAACTCCATGTGGGCACACTCATTCTAACAGTTCAGTGTGCACACCTCCATGTGGGCACTCTCATACTAACAGTTCAGTCTGCACACCTCCATGTGGGCACACTCATTCTAACAGTTCAGTGTGCACACCTCCATGTGGACACACTCATTCTAACAGTTCAGTGTGCACACCTCCATGTGAAAACACTCATTCTTACAGTTCAGTGTGCACACCTCCATGTGGACACACTCATTCTAACAGTACAGTGTGCACACCTCCATGTGGACATATTCGAACAGTTCAGTGTGCACACCTCCATAAGGACACACTCATTCTAACAGTTCAGTGTGCACACCTCCATGTGGACACACTCATTCTAACATTTCAGTGTGCACATCTCCACAGGGACACACTCATTGTAACAGTTCAGTGTGCACACTTCTGTGTGGACACATTCATTCTAAGAGTTCAGTGTGCACACCTCCATGTGGACACACTCATTCTAACAGTTCAGTGTGCACACCTCCATGTGGACTCACTCATTCTAACAGTACAGTGTGCACACCCCCATGTGGACATATTCTAACAGTTCAGTGTGCACACCTCCATGTGGACACACTCATTCTAACAGTTCAGTGTGCACACCTCCATGTGGACACACTCATTCTAACAGTTCAGTGTGCACACCTCCACAGGGACACACTAATTCTAACAGTTCCGTGTGCACACCTCCATGTGGACATATTCTAACAGTTCAGTGTGCACACCTCCATGTGGACACACTCATTCTAACAGTTCAGTGTGCACACCTCCTTGTGGACACACTCATTCTAACATTTCAGTGTGCACACCTCCACAGGTACACACTCATTCTAACAGTTCAGTGTGCACACTTCCATGTGGACACACTCATTCTAACAGTTCAGTGTGCACAACTCCATGTGGACACACTCATTCTAACAGTTCACTGTGCACACCTCCATGTGGACACACTCATTCTAACAGTTCAGTGTGCACACCTCCATGTGGACACAATCATTCTAACAGTTCAAAGTGCACACCTCCATGTGGGCACACTCATTCTAACAGTTCAGTGTGCACATCTACACAGGGATACACTCATTCTAACAGTTCAGTGTGCACAAATCCATGTGGACACACTCATTCTAACAGTTCCGTGTGCACACCTCCATGTGGACACACTCATTCTAACAGTTCAGGGTGCACACCTCCATGTGGACATACTCATTCTAACAGTTCAGTGTGCACACCTCCACAGGGACACACTCATTCTAACTTTTCAGTGTGCACACCTCCATGTGGGCACACTCATTCTAACAGTTCAGTGTGCACACCTCCATTTGGACACACTCATTCTAACAGTTCAGTGTGCACACCTCGATGTGGACACACTCATTCTAACAGTTCAGTGTGCACAACTCCATGTGGGCACACTCATTCTAACAGTTCAGTGTGCACACCTCCATGTGGGCACACTCATTCTAACAGTTCAGTCTGCACACCTCCATGTGGGCACACTCATTCTAACAGTTCAGTCTGCACACCTCCATGTGGGCACACTCATTCTAACAGTTCAGTGTGCACACCTCCATGTGGACACACTCATTCTAACAGTTCAGTGTGCACACCTCCATGTGGGCACACTCATTCCAACAGTTCAGTGTGCACACCTCCATGTGGACACAGTCATTCTCACAGTTCAGTGAGCACAACTCCATGTGGGCACACTCATTCTAACAGTTCAGTGTGCACACCTCCATGTGGGCACACTCATTTTAACAGTTCAGTGTGCACACCTCCATGTGGACACACTCATTCTAACAGTTCAGTGTGCACACCTCCATGTGGACACACTCATTCTAACAGTTCAGTGTTCACACCTCCATGTGGGCACACTCATTCTAACAGTTCATTGTGCACACCTCCATGTGGGCACACTCATTCTAACAGTTCAGTGTGCACACCTCCATGTGGACACACTCATTCTAACAGTTCAGTGTGCACACCTCTATGTGGGCACACTCATTCTAACAGTTCAGTGTGCACAACTCCATGTGGGCACACTCATTCTAACAGTTCAGTGTGCACACCTCCATGTGGGCACACTCATTCTAACAGTTCAGTGTGCACACCTCCATGTGGGCACACTCATTCTAACAGTTCAGTGTGCACAACTCCATGTGGGCACACTCATTCTAACAGTTCAGTGTGCACAGCTCCATGTGGGCACACTCATTCTAACAGTTCAGTGTGCACACCTCCATGTGGGCACACTCATTCTAACAGTTCAGTGTGCACACCTCCATGTGGACATATTCTAACAGTTCAGTGTGCACACCTCCATGTGGACACACTCATTCTAACAGTTCAGTGTGCACACCTCCATGTGGACACACTCATTCTAAAAGTTCAGTGTGCACACCTCCACAGGGACACACTAATTCTAACAGTTAAGTGTGCACACCTCCATGTGGACATATTCTAACAGTTCAGTGTTCACACCTCCATGTGGACACACTCATTCTAACAGTTCAGTGTGCACACCTCCATGTGGACACACTCATTCTAACATTTCAGTGTGCACACCTCCACAGGTACACACTCATTCTAACAGTTCAGTGTGCAAACCTCCATGTGGACACAATCATTCTAACAGTTCAAAGTGCACAACTCCATGTGGGCACACTCATTCTAAAGGTTCAGTGTGCACATCTCCACAGGGATACACTCATTCTAACAGTTCAGTGTGCAGAACTCCATGTGGACACACTCATTCTAACAGTTCAGTGTGCACCCCTCCATGTGGACACACTCATTCTAACAGTTCAGTGTGCACACCTCCATGTGGGCTCACTCATTCAAACAGTTCAGTGTGCACACCTCGATGTGGACACACTCATTTTAACAGTTCAGTGTGCACAACTCCATGTGGGCACACTCATTCTAACAGTTCAGTGTGCACACCTCCATGTGGGCACACTCATTCTAACAGTTCAGTCTGCACACCTCCATGTGGGCACACTCATTCTAACAGTTCAGTGTGCACACCTCCATGTGGACACACTCATTCTAACAGTTCAGTGTGCACAACTCCATGTGGGCACACTCATTCTAACAGTTCACTGTGCACACCTCCATGTGGACACACTCATTCTAACAGTTCAGTGTGCACACCTCCATGTGGACACAATCATTCTAACAGTTCAAAGTGCACACCTCCATGTGGGCACACTCATTCTAACAGTTCAGTGTGCACATCTCCACAGGGATACAATCATTCTAACAGTTCAGTGTGCACAACTCCATGTGGACACACTCATTCTAACAGTTCAGTGTGCACACCTCCATGTGGACACACTCATACTAACAGTTCAGGGTGCACACCTCCATGTGGACATACTCATTCTAACAGTTCAGTGTGCACACCTCCACAGGGACACACTCATTCTAACTTTTCAGTGTGCACACCTCCATGTGGGCACACTCATTCTAACAGTTCAGTGTGCACACCTCCATTTGGACACACTCATTCTAACAGTTCAGTGTGCACACCTCGATGTGGACACACTCATTCTAACAGTTCAGTGTGCACAACTCCATGTGGGCACACTCATTCTAACAGTTCAGTCTGCACACCTCCATGTGGGCACACTCATTCTAACAGTTCAGTGTGCACACCTCCATGTGGACACACTCATTCTAACAGTTCAGTGTGCACACCTCCATGTGGACACACTCATTCTAACATTTCAGTGTGCACACCTCCACAGGTACACACTCATTCTAACAGTTCAGTGTGCACACTTCCATGTGGACACACTCATTCTAACAGTTCAGTGTGCACAACTCCATGTGGACACACTCATTCTAACAGTTCACTGTGCACACCTCCATGTGGACACACTCATTCTAACAGTTCAGTCTGCAAACCTCCATGTGGACACAATCATTCTAACAGTTCAAAGTGCACACCTCCATGTGGGCACACTCATTCTAAAGGTTCAGTGTGCACATCTCCACAGGGATACACTCATTCTAAGAGTTCAGTGTGCACAACTCCATGTGGACACACTCATTCTAACAGTTCAGTGTGCACACCTCCATGTGGACACACTCATTCTAACAGTTCAGGGTGCACACCTCCATGTGGACATACTCATTCTAACAGTTCAGTGTGCACACCTCCATGTGGACACACTCATTCTAACAGTTCAGTGTGCACACCTCCATGTGGGCACACTCATTCCAACAGTTCAGTGTGCACACCTCCATGTGGACACAGTCATTCTCACAGTTCAGTGAGTACAACTCCATGTGGACACACTCATTCTAACAGTTCAGTGTGCACACCTGCATGTGGGCACACTCATTTTAACAGTTCAGTGTGCACACCTCCATGTGGGCACACTCATTCTTACAGTTCAGTGTTCACACCTCCATGTTGGCACACTCATTCTAACAGTTCATTGTGCACACCTCCATGTGGGCACACTCATTCTAACAGTTCAGTGTGCACATCTCCATGTGGGCACACTCATTCTAACTGTTCAGTCTGCACACCTCCATGTGGGCACACTCATTCTAACAGTTCAGTGTGCACACCTCCATGTGGTCACACTCATTCTAACAATTCAGTGTGCACACCTCCATGTGGGCACACTCATTCTAACAGTTCAGTGTGCACACCTCCATGTGGGCTCACTCATTCAAACAGTTCAGTGTGAACACCTCGATGTGGACACACTCATTTTAACAGTTCAGTGTGCACAACTCCATGTGGGCACACTCATTCTAACAGTTCAGTGTGCACACCTCCATGTGGGCACACTCATTCTAACAGTTCAGTCTGCACACCTCCATGTGGGCACAGTCATTCTAACAGTTCAGTGTGCACACCTCCATGTGGACACACTCATTCTAACAGTTCAGTGTGCACAACTCCATGTGGGCACACTCATTCCAACAGTTCAGTGTGCACACCTCAATGTGGACACACTCATTCTAACAGTTCAGTGAGCACACATCCATGTGGACACACTCATTCTATCATTTCAGTGTGCACACCTCCACAGGGACACACTCATTCTAAAAGTTCAGTGTGCACACCTCTGTGTGGACACACTCATTCTAAGAGTTCAGTGTGCACACCTCCATGTGGACTCACTCATTCTACCACTTCAGTGTGCACACCTCCACGTGGACTCACTCATTCTAACACTTCAGTGTGCACACCTCCATGTGGACATATTCTAACAGTTCAGTGTGCACACCTCCATGTGGACACACTCATTCTAACAGTTCAGTGTGCACACCTCCATGTGGACACACTCATTCTAACAGTTCAGTGTGCACATCTCCACAGGGATACACTAATTCTAACAGTTCAGTGTGCACAACTCCATGTGGACACACTCATTCTAACAGTTCAGTGTGCACACCTCCATGTGGACACACTCATTCTAACAGTTCAGTGTGCACACCTCCATGTGGACACACTCATTCTAACAGTTCAGTGTGCACACCTCCACAGGGACACACTCATTCTAACAGTTAAGTGTGCACACCTCCATGTGGTCATATTCTAACAGTTCAGTGTGCACACCTCCATGTGGACACACTCATTCTAACAGTTCAGTGTGCACACCTCCATGTGGACACACTCATTCTAACATTTCAGTGTGCACACCTCCATGTGGGCACACTCATTCTAACAGTTCAGTGTGCACACCTCCATGTGGGCACACTCATTCTAACAGTTCAGTGTGCACACCTCCTTGTGGACATATTCTAACAGTTCAGTGTGCACACCTCAATGTGGACACACTCATTCTAACAGTTCAGTGTGCACACCTCCATGTGGACACACTCATTCTAACAGTTCAGTGTGCACACCTCCACAGGGACACACTAATTCTAACAGTTAAGTGTGCACACCTCCATGTGGACATATTCTAACAGTTCAGTGTTCACACCTCCATGTGGACACACTCATTCTAACAGTTCAGTGTGCACACCTCCATGTGGACACACTCATTCTAACATTTCAGTGTGCACACCTCCACAGGTACACACTCATTCTAACAGTTCAGGGTGCACACCTCCATGTGAACATACTCATTCTAACAGTTCAGTGTGCACACCTCCATGTGGACACACTCATTCTAACAGTTCAGTGTGCACACCTCCATGTGGGCACACTCATTCCAACAGTTCAGTGTGCACACCTCCATGTGGACACAGTCATTCTCACAGTTCAGTGAGCACAACTCCATGTGGACACACTCATTCTAACAGTTCAGTGTGCACACCTGCATGTGGGCACACTCATTTTAACAGTTCAGTGTGCACACCTCCATGTGGGCACACTCATTCTAACAGTTCAGTGTTCACACCTCCATGTGGGCACACTCATTCTAACAGCTCAGTGTGCACACCTCCATGTGGGCACACTCATTCTAACAGTTCAGTGTGCACATCTCCATGTGGGCACACTCATTCTAACTGTTCAGTCTGCACACCTCCATGTGGGCACACTCATTCTAACAGTTCAGTGTGCACACCTCCATGTGGTCACACTCATTCTAACAGTTCAGTGTGCACACCTCCATGTGGGCACACTCATTCTAACAGTTCAGTGTGCACACCTCCATGTGGGGTCACTCATTCAAACAGTTCAGTGTGCACACCTCGATGTGGACACACTCATTTTAACAGTTCAGTGTGCACAACTCCATGTGGGCACACTCATTCTAACAGTTCAGTGTGCACACCTCCATGTGGGCACACTCATTCTAACAGTTCAGTCTGCACACCTCCATGTGGGCACAGTCATTCTAACAGTTCAGTGTGCACACCTCCATGTGGACACACTCATTCTAACAGTTCAGTGTGCACACCTCCATATGGGGTCACTCATTCAAACAGTTCAGTCTGCACACCTCGATGTGGACACACTCATTTTAACAGTTCAGTGTGCACAACTCCATGTGGGCACACTCATTCTAACAGTTCAGTGTGCACACCTCCATGTGGGCACACTCATTCTAACAGTTCAGTCTGCACACCTCCATGTGGGCACAGTCATTCTAACAGTTCAGTGTGCACACCTCCATGTGGACACACTCATTCCAACAGTTCAGTGTGCACACCTCCATGTAGACACACTCATTCTAACAGTTCAGTGAGCACAACTCCATGTGGGCACACTCATTCTAACAGTTCAGTGTGCACACCTCCATGTGGGCACACTCATTTTAACAGTTCAGTGTGCACACCTCCATGTGGGCACACTCATTCTAACAGTTCAGTGTTCACACCTCCATATGTGCACACTCATTCTAACAGTTCAGTGTGCACACCTCCATGTTGGCACACTCATTCTAACAGTTCAGTGTGCACACATCCATGTGGACACACTCATTCTATCATTTCAGTGTGCACACCTCCACAGGGACACACTCATTCTAAAAGTTCAGTGTGCACACCTCTGTGTGGACTCACTCATTCTATCACTTCAGTGTGCACACATCCACGTGGACTCACTCATTCTAACACTTCAGTGTGCACACCTCCATGTGGACACACTCATTCTAACAGTTCAGTGTGCACACCTCCATGTGGACACACTCATTCTAACAGTTCAGTGTGCACATCTCCACAGGGATACACTAATTCTAACAGTTCAGTGTGCACAACTCCATGTGGACACACTCATTCTAACATTTCAGTGTGCACACCTCCATGTGGACACACTCATTCTAACAGTTCAGTGTGCACAACTTCATGTGGGCACACTCATTCTAACAGTTCAGTGTGCACACCTCCATGTGGGCACACTCATTCTAACAGTTCAGTGTGCACACCTCCATGTGGGCACACTCATTTTAACAGTTCAGTGTGCACACCTCCATGTGGGCACACTCATTCTAACAGTTCAGTGTTCACACCTCCATGTGGGCACACTCATTCTAACAGTTCAGTGTGCACACCTCCATGTGGGCACACTCATTCTAACAGTTCAGTGTGCACACCTCCATGTGGGCACACTCATTCTAACAGTTCAGTCTGCACACCTCCATGTGGGCACACTCATTCTAACAGTTCAGTTTGCACACCTCCATGTGGACACACTCATTCTAACAGTTCAGTGTGCACACCTCCATGTGGACACACACAATCTAACAGTTCAGTGTGCACACCTCCATGTGGACACACTCATTCTAACAGTTCAATGTGCACACCTCCACAGGGACACACTCATTCTAACATTTCACAGTGCACACCTCCATGTGGGCACAGTCATTCTAACAGTACAGTGTGCACACCTCCATGTGGACACAGTCATTCTAACAGTTCATGTGCACAACTCCATGTGGGCACACTCATTCTAACAGTTCAGTGTGCACACCTCCATGTGGGCACACTCATTCTAACAGTTCAGTCTGCACACCTCCATGTGGGCACACTCATTCTAACAGTTCAGAGTGCACACCTCCATTTGGACACACTCATTCTAACAGTTCAGTGTGTACACCTCCATGTGGACACACTCATTCCAACAGTTCAGTGTGCACACCTCCATGTGGGGTCACTCATTCAAACAGTTCAGTGTGCACACCTCGATGTGGACACACTCATTTTAACAGTTCAGTGTGCACAACTCCATGTGGGCACACTCATTCTAACAGTTCAGTGTGCACACCTCCATGTGGGCACACTCATTCTAACAGTTCAATCTGCACACCTCCATGTGGGCACAGTCATTCTAACTGTTCAGTGTGCACACCTCCATGTGGACACACTCATTCTAACAGTTCAGTGTGCACACCTCCATATGGGGTCACTCATTCAAACAGTTCAGTCTGCACACCTCGATGTGGACACACTCATTTTAACAGTTCAGTGTGCACAACTCCATGTGGGCACACTCATTCTAACAGTTCAGTGTGCACACCTCCATGTGGGCACACTCATTCTAACAGTTCAGTCTGCACACCTCCATGTGGGCACAGTCATTCTAACAGTTCAGTGTGCACACCTCCATGTGGACACACTCATTCCAACAGTTCAGTGTGCACACCTCCATGTAGACACACTCATTCTAACAGTTCAGTGAGCACAACTCCATGTGGGCACACTCATTCTAACAGTTCAGTGTGCACACCTCCATGTGGGCACACTCATTTTAACAGTTCAGTGTGCACACCTCCATGTGGGCACACTCATTCTAACAGTTCAGTGTTCACACCTCCATATGTGCACACTCATTCTAACAGTTCAGTGTGCACACCTCCATGTTGGCACACTCATTCTAACAGTTCAGTGTGCACACATCCATGTGGACACACTCATTCTATCATTTCAGTGTGCACACCTCCACAGGGACACACTCATTCTAAAAGTTCAGTGTGCACACCTCTGTGTGGACTCACTCATTCTATCACTTCAGTGTGCACACCTCCACGTGGACTCACTCATTCTAACACTTCAGTGTGCACACCTCCATGTGGACACACTCATTCTAACAGTTCAGTGTGCACACCTCCATGTGGACACACTCATTTTAACAGTTCAGTGTGCACATCTCCACAGGGATACACTAATTCTAACAGTTCAGTGTGCACAACTCCATGTGGACACACTCATTCTAACATTTCAGTGTGCACACCTCCATGTGGACACACTCATTCTAACAGTTCAGTGTGCACAACTCCATGTGGGCACACTCATTCTAACAGTTCAGTGTGCACACCTCCATGTGGGCACACTCATTCTAACAGTTCAGTGTGCACACCTCCATGTGGGCACACTCATTTTAACAGTTCAGTGTGCACACCTCCATGTGGGCACACTCATTCTAACAGTTCAGTGTTCACACCTCCATGTGGGCACACTCATTCTAACAGTTCAGTGTGCACACCTCCATGTGGGCACACTCATTCTAACAGTTCAGTGTGCACACCTCCATGTGGGCACACTCATTCTAACAGTTCAGTCTGCACACCTCCATGTGGGCACACTCATTCTAACAGTTCAGTTTGCACACCTCCATGTGGACACACTCATTCTAACAGTTCAGTGTGCACACCTCCATGTGGACACACACAATCTAACAGTTCAGTGTGCACACCTCCATGTGGACACACTCATTCTAACAGTTCAATGTGCACACCTCCACAGGGACACACTCATTCTAACATTTCACAGTGCACACCTCCATGTGGACACAGTCATTCTAACAGTACAGTGTGCACACCTCCATGTGGACACAGTCATTCTAACAGTTCAGTGAGCACAACTCCATGTGGGCACACTCATTCTAACAGTTCAGTGTGCACACCTCCATGTGGGCACACTCATTCTAACAGTTCAGTGTGCACACCTCCATGTGGACACACTCATTCTAACAGTTCAGTGTGCACACCTCCATGTGGGCACACTCATGCTAACAGTTCAGTGTGCACACCTCCATGTGGGCACACTCATTCTAACAGTTCAGTGTGCACACCTCCATGTGGGCACTCTCATACTAACAGTTCAGTCTGCACACCTCCATGTTGGCACACTCATTCTAACAGTTCAGTGTGCACACCTCCATGTGGACACACTCATTCTAACAGTTCAGTGTGCACACCTCCATGTGGACACACTCATTCTAACAGTACAGTGTGCACACCTCAATGTGGACATATTCGAAGAGTTCAGTGTGCACACCTCCATAAGGACACACTCATTCTAACAGTTCAGTGTGCACACCTCCATGTGGGCACACTCATTCTAACAGTTCAGTGTGCACACCTCCATGTGGACACAGTCATTCTCACAGTTCAGTGAGCACAACTCCATGTGGACACACTCATTCTAACAGTTCAGTGTGCACACCTCCATGTGGGCACACTCATTTTAACAGTTCAGTGTGCACACCTCCATGTGGGCACACTCATTCTAACAGTTCAGTGTTCACACCTCCATGTGGGCACACTCATTCTAACAGTTCAGTGTGCACACCTCCATGTGGGCACACTCATTCTAACAGTTCAGTGTGCACACCTCCATGTGGGCACACTCATTCTAACAGTTCAGTCTGCACACCTCCATGTGGGCACACTCATTCTAACAGTTCAGTGTGCACACCTCCATGTGGACACACTCATTCTAACAGTTCAGTGTGCACACCTCCATGTGGGCACACTCATTCTAACAGTTCAGTGTGCACACCTCCATGTGGGCTCACTCATTCAAACAGTTCAGTGTGCACACCTCGATGTGGACACACTCATTTTAACAGTTCAGTGTGCACAACTCCATGTGGGCACACTCATTCTAACAGTTCAGTCTGCACACCTCCATGTGGGCACACTCATTCTAACAGTTCAGTGTGCACACCTCCATGTGGACACAATCATTCTAACACTTGAAAGTGCACACCTCCATGTGTGCACACTCATTCTAACAGTTCATTGTGCACATCTCCACAGGGATACACTCATTCTAACAGTTCAGTGTGCACAACTCCATGTGGACACACTCATTCTAACAGTTCAGTGTGCACACCTCCATGTGGACACACTCATTCTAACAGTTCAGGGTGCACACCTCCATATGGACATACTCATTCTAACAGTACAGTGTGCACACCTCCACAGGGACACACTCATTCTAACTTTTCAGTGTGCACACCTCCATGTGGGCACACTCATTCTAACAGTTCAGTGTGCACACCTCCATTTGGACACACTCATTCTAACAGTTCAGTGTGCACACCTCGATGTGGACACACTCATTCTAACAGTTCAGTGTGCACAACTCCATGTGGGCACACTCATTCTAACAGTTCAGTGTGCACACCTCCATGTGGGCACACTCATTCTAACAGTTCAGTCTGCACACCTCCATGTGGGCACACTCATTCTAACAGTTCAGTCTGCACACCTCCATGTGGGCACACTCATTCTAACAGTTCAGTGTGCACACCTCCATGTGGGCACACTCATTCTAACAGTTCAGTGTGCACACCTCCTTGTGGACACACTCATTCTAACAGTTCAGTGTGCACAACTCCATGTGGGCACACTCATTCTAACAGTTCAGTGTGCACACCTCCATGTGGGCACACTCATTCTAACAGTTCAGTGTGCACACCTCCATGTGGGCACTCTCATACTAACAGTTCAGTCTGCACACCTCCATGTGTGCACACTCATTCTAACAGTTCAGTGTGCACACCTCCATGTGGACACACTCATTCTAACAGTACATTGTGCACACCTCCATGTGGACATATTCGAACAGTTCAGTGTGCACACCTCCATAAGGACACACTCATTCTAACAGTTCAGTGTGCACACCTCCATGTGGACACACTCATTCTAACATTTCAGTGTGCACACCTCCACAGGGACACACTCATTGTAACAGTTCAGTGTGCACACCTCTGTGTGGACACATTCATTCTAAGAGTTCAGTGTGCACACCTCCATGTGGACACACTCATTCTAACAGTTCAGTGTGCACACCTCCATGTGGACTCACTCATTCTAACAGTACAGTGTGCACACCCCCATGTGGACATATTCTAACAGTTCAGTTTGCACACCTCCATGTGGACACACTCATTCTAACAGTTCAGTGTGCACACCTCCATGTGGACACACTCATTCTAACAGTTCAGTGTGCACACCTCCACAGGGACACACTAATTCTAACAGTTCAGTGTGCACACCTCCATGTGGACATATTCTAACAGTTCAGTGTGCACACCTCCATGTGGACACACTCATTCTAACAGTTCAGTGTGCACACCTCCTTGTGGACACACTCATTCTAACATTTCAGTGTGCACACCTCCACAGGTACACACTCATTCTAACAGTTCAGTGTGCACACTTCCATGTGGACACACTCATTCTAACAGTTCAGTGTGCACAACTCCATGTGGACACACTCATTCTAACAGTTCACTGTGCACACCTCCATGTGGACACACTCATTCTAACAGTTCAGTGTGCACACCTCCATGTGGACACAATCATTCTAACAGTTCAAAGTGCACACCTCCATGTGGGCACACTCATTCTAACAGTTCAGTGTGCACATCTACACAGGGATACACTCATTCTAACAGTTCAGTGTGCACAAATACATGTGGACACACTCATTCTAACAGTTCCGTGTGCACACCTCCATGTGGACACACTCATTCTAACAGTTCAGGGTGCACACCTCCATGTGGACATACTCATTCTAACAGTTCAGTGTGCACACCTCCACAGGGACACACTCATTCTAACTTTTCAGTGTGCACACCTCCATGTGGGCACACTCATTCTAACAGTTCAGTGTGCACACCTCCATTTGGACACACTCATTCTAACAGTTCAGTGTGCACACCTCGATGTGGACACACTCATTCTAACAGTTCAGTGTGCACAACTCCATGTGGGCACACTCATTCTAACAGTTCAGAGTGCACACCTCCATGTGGGAACACTCATTCTAACAGTTCAGTCTGCACACCTCCATGTGGGCACACTCATTCTAACAGTTCAGTCTGCACACCTCCATGTGGGCACACTCATTCTAACAGTTCAGTGTGCACACCTCCATGTGGACACACTCATTCTAACAGTTCAGTGTGCACACCTCCATGTGGGCACACTCATTCCAACAGTTCAGTGTGCACACCTCCATGTGGACACAGTCATTCTCACAGTTCAGTGAGCACAACTCCATGTGGGCACACTCATTCTAACAGTTCAGTGTGCACACCTCCATGTGGGCACACTCATTTTAACAGTTCAGTGTGCACACCTCCATGTGGACACACTCATTCTAACAGTTCAGTGTTCACACCTCCATGTGGGCACACTCATTCTAACAGTTCATTGTGCACACCTCCATGTGGGCACACTCATTCTAACAGTTCAGTGTGCACACCTCCATGTGGACACACTCATTCTAACAGTTCAGTGTGCACACCTCTATGTGGGCACACTCATTCTAACAGTTCAGTGTGCACAACTCCATGTGGGCACACTCATTCTAACAGTTCAGTGTGCACACCTCCATGTGGGCACACTCATTCTAACAGTTCAGTGTGCACACCTCCATGTGGGCACACTCATTCTAACAGTTCAGTGTGCACAACTCCATGTGGGCACACTCATTCTAACAGTTCAGTGTGCACACCTCCATGTGGGCACACTCATTCTAACAGTTCAGTGTGCACACCTCCATGTGGGCACACTCATTCTAACAGTTCAGTGTGCACACCTCCATGTGGACATATTCTAACAGTTCAGTGTGCACACCTCCATGTGGACACACTCATTCTAACAGTTAAGTGTGCACACCTCCATGTGGACACACTCATTCTAACAGTTCAGTGTGCACACCTCCACAGGGACACACTAATTCTAACAGTTAAGTGTGCACACCTCCATGTGGACATATTCTAACAGTTCAGTGTTCACACCTCCATGTGGACACACTCATTCTAACAGTTCAGTGTGCACACCTCCATGTGGACACACTCATTCTAACATTTCAGTGTGCACACCTCCACAGGTACACACTCTTTCTAACAGTTCAGTGTGCAAACCTCCATGTGGACACAATCATTCTAACAGTTCAAAGTGCACAACTCCATGTGGGCACACTCATTCTAAAGGTTCAGTGTGCACATCTCCACAGGGATACACTCATTCTAACAGTTCAGTGTGCAGAACTCCATGTGGACACACTCATTCTAACAGTTCAGTGTGCACCCCTCCATGTGGACACACTCATTCTAACAGTTCAGTGTGCACACCTCCATGTGGGCTCACTCATTCAAACAGTTCAGTGTGCACACCTCGATGTGGACACACTCATTTTAACAGTTCAGTGTGCACAACTCCATGTGGGCACACTCATTCTAACAGTTCAGTGTGCACACCTCCATGTGGGCACACTCATTCCAACAGTTCAGTGTGCACACCTCCATGTGGACACAGTCATTCTCACAGTTCAGTGAGCACAACTCCATGTGGACACACTCATTCTAACAGTTCAGTGTGCACACCTGCATGTGGGCACACTCATTTTAACAGTTCAGTGTGCACACCTCCATGTGGGCACACTCATTCTAACAGTTCAGTGTTCACACCTCCATGTGGGCACACTCATTCTAACAGCTCAGTGTGCACACCTCCATGTGGGCACACTCATTCTAACAGTTCAGTGTGCACATCTCCATGTGGGCACACTCATTCTAACTGTTCAGTCTGCACACCTCCATGTGGGCACACTCATTCTAACAGTTCAGTGTGCACACCTCCATGTGGTCACACTCATTCTAACAGTTCAGTGTGCACACCTCCATGTGGGCACACTCATTCTAACAGTTCAGTGTGCACACCTCCATGTGGGGTCACTCATTCTAACAGTTCAGTGTGCACAACTCCATGTGGGCACACTCATTCCAACAGTTCAGTGTGCACACCTCAATGTGGACACACTCATTCTAACAGTTCAGTGAGCACAACTCCATGTGGGCACACTCATTCTAACAGTTCAGTGTGCACACCTCCATGTGGGCACACTCATTTTAACAGTTCAGTGTGCACACCTCCATGTGGGCACACTCATTCTAACAGTTCAGTGTTCACACCTCCATGTGTGCACACTCATTCTAACAGTTCAGTGTGCACACCTCCATGTTGGCACACTCATTCTAACAGTTCAGTGTGCACACATCCATGTGGACACACTCATTCTATCATTTCAGTGTGCACACCTCCACAGGGACACACTCATTCTAAAAGTTCAGTGTGCACACCTCTGTGTGGACACACTCATTCTAAGAGTTCAGTGTGCACACCTCCATGTGGACTCACTCATTCTAACACTTCAGTGTGCACACCTCCACGTGGACTCACTCATTCTAACACTTCAGTGTGCACACCTCCATGTGGACATATTCTAACAGTTCAGTGTGCACACCTCCATGTGGACACACTCATTCTAACAGTTCAGTGTTCACACCTCCATGTGGACACACTCATTCTAACAGTTCAGTGTGCACATCTCCACAGGGATACACTAATTCTAACAGTTCAGTGTGCACAACTCCATGTGGACACACTCATTCTAACAGTTCAGTGTGCACACCTCCATGTGGACACACTCATTCTAACAGTTCAGTGTGCACACCTCCATGTGGACACACTCATTCTAACAGTTCAGTGTGCACAGCTCCATGTGGACACACTCATTCTAACAGTTCTGAACATTCTAACAGTTCAGTGTGCACACCTCCATGTGGGGTCACTCATTCAAACAGTTCAGTGTGCACACCTCGATGTGGACACACTCATTTTAACAGTTCAGTGTGCACACCTCCACAGGGACACACTCATTCTAACAGTTCAGTGTGCACACCTCCATGTGGGCACACTCATTCTAACAGTTCAGTGTGCACACCTCCTTGTGGACATATTCTAACAGTTCAGTGTGCACACCTCAATGTGGACACACTCATTCTAACAGTTCAGTGTGCATACCTCCATGTGGACACACTCATTCTAACAGTTCAGTGTGCACACCTCCACAGGGACACACTAATTCTAACAGTTAAGTGTGCACACCTCCATGTGGACATATTCTAACAGTTCAGTGTTCACACCTCCATGTGGACACACTCATTCTAACAGTTCAGTGTGCACACCTCCATGTGGACACACTCATTCTAACATTTCAGTGTGCACACCTCCACAGGTACACACTCATTCTAACAGTTCAGGGTGCACACCTCCATGTGAACATACTCATTCTAACAGTTCAGTGTGCACACCTCCATGTGGACACACTCATTCTAACAGTTCAGTGTGCACAGCTCCATGTGGGCACACTCATTCCAACAGTTCAGTGTGCACACCTCCATGTGGACACAGTCATTCTCACAGTTCAGTGAGCACAACTCCATGTGGACACACTCATTCTAACAGTTCAGTGTGCACACCTGCATGTGGGCACACTCATTTTAACAGTTCAGTGTGCACACCTCCATGTGGGCACACTCATTCTAACAGTTCAGTGTTCACACCTCCATGTGGGCACACTCATTCTAACAGCTCAGTGTGCACACCTCCATGTGGGCACACTCATTCTAACAGTTCAGTGTGCACATCTCCATGTGGGCACACTCATTCTAACTGTTCATTCTGCACACCTCCATGTGGGCACACTCATTCTAACAGTTCAGTGTGCACACCTCCATGTGGTCACACTCATTCTAACAGTTCAGTGTGCACACCTCCATGTAGGCACACTCATTCTAACAGTTCAGTGTGCACACCTCCATGTGGGGTCACTCATTCAAACAGTTCAGTGTGCACACCTCGATGTGGACACACTCATTTTAACAGTTCAGTGTGCACAACTCCATGTGGGCACACTCATTCTAACAGTTCAGTGTGCACACCTCCATGTGGGCACACTCATTCTAACAGTTCAGTCTGCACACCTCCATGTGGGCACAGTCATTCTAACAGTTCAGTGTGCACACCTCCATGTGGACACACTCATTCTAACAGTTCAGTGTGCACACCTCCATATGGGGTCACTCATTCAAACAGTTCAGTCTGCACACCTCGATGTGGACACACTCATTTTAACAGTTCAGTGTGCACAACTCCATGTGGGCACACTCATTCTAACAGTTCAGTGTGCACACCTCAATGTGGACACACTCATTCTAACAGTTCAGTGAGCACAACTCCATGTGGGCACACTCATTCTAACAGTTCAGTGTGCACACCTCCATGTGGGCACACTCATTTTAACAGTTCAGTGTGCACACCTCCATGTGGGCACACTCATTCTAACAGTTCAGTGTTCACACCTCCATGTGTGCACACTCATTCTAACAGTTCAGTGTGCACACCTCCATGTTGGCACACTCATTCTAACAGTTCAGTGTGCACACATCCATGTGGACACACTCATTCTATCATTTCAGTGTGCACACCTCCACAGGGACACACTCATTCTAAAAGTTCAGTGTGCACACCTCTGTGTGGACACACTCATTCTAAGAGTTCAGTGTGCACACCTCCATGTGGACTCTCTCATTCTAACACTTCAGTGTGCACACCTCCACGTGGACTCACTCATTCTAACACTTCAGTGTGCACACCTCCATGTGGACATATTCTAACAGTTCAGTGTGCACACCTCCATGTGGACACACTCATTCTAACAGTTCAGTGTGCACACCTCCATGTGGACACACTCATTCTAACAGTTCAGTGTGCACATCTCCACAGGGATACACTAATTCTAACAGTTCAGTGTGCACAACTCCATGTGGACACACTCATTCTAACAGTTCAGTGTGCACACCTCCATGTGGACACACTCATTCTAACAGTTCAGTGTGCACACCTCCATGTGGACACACTCATTCTAACAGTTCAGTGTGCACACCTCCACAGGGACACACTCATTCTAACAGTTAAGTGTGCACACCTCCATGTGGTCATATTCTAACAGTTCAGTGTGCACACCTCCATGTGGACACACTCATTCTAACAGTTCAGTGTGCACACCTCCATGTGGACACACTCATTCTAACATTTCAGTGTGCACACCTCCACAGGTACACACTCATTCTAACAGTTCAGTGTGCACACCTCCATGTGGGCACACTCATTCTAACAGTTCAGTGTGCACACCTCCTTGTGGACATATTCTAACAGTTCAGTGTGCACACCTCAATGTGGACACACTCATTCTAACAGTTCAGTGTGCACACCTCCATGTGGACACACTCATTCTAACAGTTCAGTGTGCACACCTCCACAGGGACACACTCATTCTAACAGTTAAGTGTGCACACCTCCATGTGGACATATTCTAACAGTTCAGTGTTCACACCTCCATGTGGACACACTCATTCTAACAGTTCAGTGTGCACACCTCCATGTGGACACACTCATTCTAACATTTCAGTGTGCACACCTCCACAGGTACACACTCATTCTAACAGTTCAGGGTGCAAACCTCCATGTGAACATACTCATTCTAACAGTTCAGTGTGCACACCTCCATGTGGACACACTCATTCTAACAGTTCAGTGTGCACACCTCCATGTGGGCACACTCATTCCAACAGTTCAGTGTTCACACCTCCATGTGGGCACACTCATTCTAACAGCTCAGTGTGCACACCTCCATGTGGGCACACTCATTCTAACAGTTCAGTGTGCACATCTCCATGTGGGCACACTCATTCTAACTGTTCAGTCTGCACACCTCCATGTGGGCACACTCATTCTAACAGTTCAGTGTGCACACCTCCATGTGGTCACACTCATTCTAACAGTTCAGTGTGCACACCTCCATGTGGGCACACTCATTCTAACAGTTCAGTGTGCACACCTCCATGTGGGGTCACTCATTCAAACAGTTCAGTGTGCACACCTCGATGTGGACACACTCATTTTAACAGTTCAGTGTGCACAACTCCATGTGGGCACACTCATTCTAACAGTTCAGTCTGCACACCTCCATGTGGGCACACTCATTCTAACAGTTCAGTCTGCACACCTCCATGTGGGCACACTCATTCTAACAGTTCAGTGTGCACATCTCCATGTGGGCACACTCATTCTAACTGTTCAGTCTGCACACCTCCATGTGGGCACACTCATTCTAACAGTTCAGTGTGCACACCTCCATGTGGTCACACTCATTCTAACAGTTCAGTGTGCACACCTCCATTTGGACACACTCATTCTAACAGTTCAGTGTGCACACCTCGATGTGGACACACTCATTCTAACAGTTCAGTGTGCACAACTCCATGTGGGCACACTCATTCTAACAGTTCAGTGTGCACACCTCCATGTGGGCACACTCATTCTAACAGTTCAGTCTGCACACCTCCATGTGGGCACACTCATTCTAACAGTTCAGTCTGCACACCTCCATGTGGGCACACTCATTCTAACAGTTCAGTGTGCACACCTCCATGTGGACACACTCATTCTAACAGTTCAGTGTGCACACCTCCATGTGGGCACACTCATTCCAACAGTTCAGTGTGCACACCTCCATGTGGACACAGTCATTCTCACAGTTCAGTGAGCACAACTCCATGTGGGCACACTCATTCTAACAGTTCAGTGTGCACACCTCCATGTGGGCACACTCATTTTAACAGTTCAGTGTGCACACCTCCATGTGGACACACTCATTCTAACAGTTCAGTGTGCACACCTCCATGTGGACACACTCATTCTAACAGTTCAGTGTTCACACCTCCATGTGGGCACACTCATTCTAACAGTTCATTGTGCACACCTCCATGTGGGCACACTCATTCTAACAGTTCAGTGTGCACACCTCCATGTGGACACACTCATTCTAACAGTTCAGTGTGCACACCTCTATGTGGGCACACTCATTCTAACAGTTCAGTGTGCACAACTCCATGTGGGCACACTCATTCTAACAGTTCAGTGTGCACACCTCCATGTGGGCACACTCATTCTAACAGTTCAGTGTGCACACCTCCATGTGGGCACACTCATTCTAACAGTTCAGTGTGCACAACTCCATGTGGGCACACTCATTCTAACAGTTCAGTGTGCACACCTCCATGTGGGCACACTCATTCTAACAGTTCAGTGTGCACACCTCCATGTGGGCACACTCATTCTAACAGTTCAGTGTGCACACCTCCATGTGGACATATTCTAACAGTTCAGTGTGCACACCTCCATGTGGACACACTCATTCTAACAGTTAAGTGTGCACACCTCCATGTGGACACACTCATTCTAACAGTTCAGTGTGCACACCTCCACAGGGACACACTAATTCTAACAGTTAAGTGTGCACACCTCCATGTGGACATATTCTAACAGTTCAGTGTTCACACCTCCATGTGGACACACTCATTCTAACAGTTCAGTGTGCACACCTCCATGTGGACACACTCATTCTATCATTTCAGTGTGCACACCTCCACAGGTACACACTCATTCTAACAGTTCAGTGTGCAAACCTCCATGTGGACACAATCATTCTAACAGTTCAAAGTGCACAACTCCATGTGGGCACACTCATTCTAAAGGTTCAGTGTGCACATCTCCACAGGGATACACTCATTCTAACAGTTCAGTGTGCAGAACTCCATGTGGACACACTCATTCTAACAGTTCAGTGTGCACACCTCCATGTGGACACACTCATTCTAACAGTTCAGTGTGCACACCTCCATGTGGGCTCACTCATTCAAACAGTTCAGTGTGCACACCTCGATGTGGACACACTCATTTTAACAGTTCAGTGTGCACAACTCCATGTGGGCACACTCATTCTAACAGTTCAGTGTGCACACCTCCATGTGGGCACACTCATTCTAACAGTTCAGTCTGCACACCTCCATGTGGGCACACTCATTCTAACAGTTCAGTGTGCACACCTCCATGTGGACACACTCATTCTAACAGTTCAGTGTGCACAACTCCATGTGGGCACACTCATTCTAACAGTTCACTGTGCACACCTCCATGTGGACACACTCATTCTAACAGTTCAGTGTGCACACCTCCATGTGGACACAATCATTCTAACAGTTCAAAGTGCACACCTCCATGTGGGCACACTCATTCTAACAGTTCAGTGTGCACATCTCCACAGGGATACAATCATTCTAACAGTTCAGTGTGCACAACTCCATGTGGACACACTCATTCTAACAGTTCAGTGTGCACACCTCCATGTGGACACACTCATTCTAACAGTTCAGGGTGCACACCTCCATGTGGACATACTCATTCTAACAGTTCAGTGTGCACACCTCCACAGGGACACACTCATTCTAACTTTTCAGTGTGCACACCTCCATGTGGGCACACTCATTCTAACAGTTCAGTGTGCACACCTCCATTTGGACACACTCATTCTAACAGTTCAGTGTGCACACCTCGATGTGGACACACTCATTCTAACAGTTCAGTGTGCACAACTCCATGTGGGCACACTCATTCTAACAGTTCAGTCTGCACACCTCCATGTGGGCACACTCATTCTAACAGTTCAGTCTGCACACCTCCATGTGGGCACACTCATTCTAACAGTTCAGTGTGCACACCTCCATGTGGACACACTCATTCTAACAGTTCAGTGTGCACACCTCCATGTGGGCACACTCATTCCAACAGTTCAGTGTGCACACCTCCATGTGGACACAGTCATTCTCACAGTTCAGTGAGCACAACTCCATGTGGGCTCACTCATTCTAACAGTTCAGTGTGCACACCTCCATGTGGGCACACTCATTTTAACAGTTCAGTGTGCACACCTCCATGTGGGCACACTCATTCTAACAGTTCAGTGTGCACAACTCCATGTGGGCACACTCATTCTAACAGTTCAGTGTGCACACCTCCATGTGGGCACACTCATTCTAACAGTTCAGTGTGCACAACTCCATGTGGACACACTCATTCTAACAGTTCAGTGTGCACACCTCCATGTGGACACACTCATTCTAACAGTTCAGTGTGCACACCACCACAGGGACACACTAATTCTAACAGTTAAGTGTGCACACCTCCATGTGGACATATTCTAACAGTTCAGTGTTCACACCTCCATGTGGACACACTCATTCTAACAGTTCAGTGTGCACACCTCCATGTGGACACACTCATTCTAACATTTCAGTGTGCACACCTCCACAGGTACACACTCATTCTAACAGTTCAGTGTGCACACTTCCATGTGGACACACTCATTCTAACAGTTCAGTGTGCACAACTCCATGTGGACACACTCATTCTAACAGTTCACTGTGCACACCTCCATGTGGACACACTCATTCTAACAGTTCAGTCTGCAAACCTCCATGTGGACACAATCATTCTAACAGTTCAAAGTGCACACCTCCATGTGGGCACACTCATTCTAAAGGTTCAGTGTGCACATCTCCACAGGGATACACTCATTCTAAGAGTTCAGTGTGCACACCTCCATGTGGACACACTCATTCTAACAGTTCAGTGTGCACACCTCCATGTGGGCACACTCATTCCAACAGTTCAGTGTGCACACCTCCATGTGGACACAGTCATTCTCACAGTTCAGTGAGCACAACTCCATGTGGACACACTCATTCTAACAGTTCAGTGTGCACACCTGCATGTGGGCACACTCATTTTAACAGTTCAGTGTGCACACCTCCATGTGGGCACACTCATTCTAACAGTTCAGTGTTCACACCTCCATGTTGGCACACTCATTCTAACAGTTCATTGTGCACACCTCCATGTGGGCACACTCATTCTAACAGTTCAGTGTGCACATCTCCATGTGGGCACACTCATTCTAACTGTTCAGTCTGCACACCTCCATGTGGGCACACTCATTCTAACAGTTCAGTGTGCACACCTCCATGTGGTCACACTCATTCTAACAGTTCAGTGTGCACACCTCCATGTGGGCACACTCATTCTAACAGTTCAGTGTGCACACCTCCATGTGGGCTCACTCATTCAAACAGTTCAGTGTGAACACCTCGATGTGGACACACTCATTTTAACAGTTCAGTGTGCACAACTCCATGTGAGCACACTCATTCTAACAGTTCAGTGTGCACACCTCCATGTGGGCACACTCATTCTAACAGTTCAGTCTGCACACCTCCATGTGGGCACAGTCATTCTAACAGTTCAGTGTGCACACCTCCATGTGGGCACACTCATTTTAACAGTTCAGTGTGCACACCTCCATGTGGGCACACTCATTCTAACAGTTCAGTGTTCACACCTCCATGTGTGCACACTCATTCTAACAGTTCAGTGTGCACACCTCCATGTTGGCACACTCATTCTAACAGTTCAGTGTGCACACATCCATGTGGACACACTCATTCTATCATTTCAGTGTGCACACCTCCACAGGGACACACTCATTCTAAAAGTTCAGTGTGCACACCTCTGTGTGGACACACTCATTCTAAGAGTTCAGTGTGCACACCTCCATGTGGACTCACTCATTCTAACACTTCAGTGTGCACACCTCCACGTGGACTC
Organism: Peromyscus eremicus; assembly: GCF_949786415.1. Classification (NCBI taxonomy): domain Eukaryota; kingdom Metazoa; phylum Chordata; class Mammalia; order Rodentia; family Cricetidae; genus Peromyscus; species Peromyscus eremicus. The sequence continues at coordinate 52,571 of NW_026734294.1, forward strand.
ACTCATTCTAACACTTCAGTGTGCACACCTCCATGTGGACATATTCTAACAGTTCAGTGTGCACACCTCCATGTGGACACACTCATTCTAACAGTTCAGTGTGCACACCTCCATGTGGACACACTCATTCTAACAGTTCAGTGTGCACATCTCCACAGGGATACACTAATTCTAACAGTTCAGTGTGCACAACTCCATGTGGACACACTCATTCTAACAGTTCAGTGTGCACACCTCCATGTGGACACACTCATTCTAACAGTTCAGTGTGCACACCTCCATGTGGACACACTCATTCTAACAGTTCAGTGTGCACACCTCCACAGGGACACACTCATTCTAACAGTTAAGTGTGCACACCTCCATGTGGTCATATTCTAACAGTTCAGTGTGCACACCTCCATGTGGACACACTCATTCTAACAGTTCAGTGTGCACACCTCCATGTGGACACACTCATTCTAACATTTCAGTGTGCACACCTCCACAGGTACACACTCATTCTAACAGTTCAGTGTGCACACCTCCATGTGGGCACACTCATTCTAACAGTTCAGTGTGCACACCTCCTTGTGGACATATTCTAACAGTTCAGTGTGCACACCTCAAAGTGGACACACTCATTCTAACAGTTCAGTGTGCACACCTCCATGTGGACACACTCATTCTAACAGTTCAGTGTGCACACCTCCACAGGGACACACTAATTCTAACAGTTAAGTGTGCACACCTCCATGTGGACATATTCTAACAGTTCAGTGTTCACACCTCCATGTGGACACACTCATTCTAACAGTTCAGTGTGCACACCTCCATGTGGACACACTCATTCTAACATTTCAGTGTGCACACCTCCACAGGTACACACTCATTCTAACAGTTCAGGGTGCACACGTCCATGTGAACATACTCATTCTAACAGTTCAGTGTGCACACCTCCATGTGGACACACTCATTCTAACAGTTCAGTGTGCACACCTCCATGTGGGCACACTCATTCCAACAGTTCAGTGTGCACACCTCCATGTGGACACAGTCATTCTCACAGTTCAGTGAGCACAACTCCATGTGGACACACTCATTCTAACAGTTCAGTGTGCACACCTGCATGTGGGCACACTCATTTTAACAGTTCAGTGTGCACACCTCCATGTGGGCACACTCATTCTAACAGTTCAGTGTTCACACCTCCATGTGGGCACACTCATTCTAACAGCTCAGTGTGCACACCTCCATGTGGGCACACTCATTCTAACAGTTCAGTGTGCACATCTCCATGTGGGCACACTCATTCTAACTGTTCAGTCTGCACACCTCCATGTGGGCACACTCATTCTAACAGTTCAGTGTGCACACCTCCATGTGGTCACACTCATTCTAACAGTTCAGTGTGCACACCTCCATGTGGGCACACTCATTCTAACAGTTCAGTGTGCACACCTCCATGTGGGGTCACTCATTCTAACAGTTCAGTGTGCACAACTCCATGTGGGCACACTCATTCCAACAGTTCAGTGTGCACACCTCAATGTGGACACACTCATTCTAACAGTTCAGTGAGCACAACTCCATGTGGGCACACTCATTCTAACAGTTCAGTGTGCACACCTCCATGTGGGCACACTCATTTTAACAGTTCAGTGTGCACACCTCCATGTGGGCACACTCATTCTAACAGTTCAGTGTTCACACCTCCATGTGTGCACACTCATTCTAACAGTTCAGTGTGCACACCTCCATGTTGGCACACTCATTCTAACAGTTCAGTGTGCACACATCCATGTGGACACACTCATTCTATCATTTCAGTGTGCACACCTCCACAGGGACACACTCATTCTAAAAGTTCAGTGTGCACACCTCTGTGTGGACACACTCATTCTAAGAGTTCAGTGTGCACACCTCCATGTGGACTCACTCATTCTAACACTTCAGTGTGCACACCTCCACGTGGACTCACTCATTCTAACAGTTCAGTGTGCACACCTCCATGTGGACACACTCATTCTAACAGTTCAGTGTGCACACCTCCATGTGGACACACTCATTCTAACAGTTCAGTGTGCACATCTCCACAGGGATACACTAATTCTAACAGTTCAGTGTGCACAACTCCATGTGGGCACACTCATTCTAACAGTTCAGTGTGCACAACTCCATGTGGACACACTCATTCTAACAGTTCAGTGTGCACACCTCCATGTGGACACACTCATTCTAACAGTTCAGTGTGCACACCTCCACAGGGACACACTCATTCTAACAGTTCAGTGTGCACACCTCCATGTGGGCACACTCATTCTAACAGTTCAGTGTGCACACCTCCATGTGGGCACACTCATTCTAACAGTTCAGTGTGCACACCTCCATGTGGACACACTCATTCTAACAGTTCAGTGTGCACACCTCCATGTGGGCACACTCATTCCAACACTTCAATGTGCACACCTCCATGTGGGCAAAATCATTCAAACAGTTCAGAGTGCACACTTCCATGTGGGCACACTCATTCTAACAGTTCAGTGTGCACACCTCCATGTGGACACACACATTCTAACAGTTCAGTGTGCACACCTCCATGTGGACACACTCATTCTAACAGTTCAGTGTGCACACCTCCACAGGGACACACTCATTCTAACAGTTCAAAGTGCACACCTCCATGTGGGCACAGTCATTCTAACAGTTCAGTGTGCACACCTCCATGTGGACACAGTCATTCTAACAGTTCAGTGACCACAACTCCATGTGGGCACACTCATTCTAACAGTTCAGTGAGCACACCTCCATGTGGGCACACTCATTCTAACAGTTCAGTGTGCACACCTCCATTTGGACACACTCATTCTAACAGTTCAGTGTGCACACCTCGATGTGGACACACTCATTCTAACAGTTCAGTGTGCACACCTCCATGTGGACACACTCATTCTAACAGTTCAGTGTGCACACCTCCACAGGGACACACTCATTCTAACAGTTCAAAGTGCACACCTCCATGTGGGCACAGTCATTCTAACAGTTGAGTGTGCACACCTCCATGTGTACACACTCATTCTAACAGTTCAGTGTGCACACCTCCATGTGGGCACACTCATTCTAACAGTTCAGTGTGCACACCTCAATGTGGGCACACTCATTCTAATAGTTCAGTGTGCACACCTCCTTGTGGACACACTCATTTTAACAGTTCAGTCTGCACACCTCCATGTGGGTACACTCATTGTAACAGTTCAGTGTGCACACCTCCATGTGGACACACTCATTCTAACAGTTCAGTGTGCACACCTCCATGTGGACAAATTCTAACACTTCAGTGTGCACACCTCCATGTGGACACACTCATTCTAACAGTACAGTGTGCACACCTCCATGTGGACATATTCGAACAGTTCAGTGTGCACACCTCCATGTGGACACACTCATTCTAACAGTTCAGTGTGCACACCTCCATGTGGGCACACTCATTCCAACAGTTCAGTGTGCACACCTCCATGTGGACACAGTCATTCTCACAGTTCAGTGAGCACAACTCCATGTGGACACACTCATTCTAACAGTTCAGTGTGCACACCTGCATGTGGGCACACTCATTTTAACAGTTCAGTGTGCACACCTCCATGTGGGCACACTCATTCTAACAGTTCAGTGTTCACACCTCCATGTGGGCACACTCATTCTAACAGCTCAGTGTGCACACCTCCATGTGGGCAAACTCATTCTAACAGTTCAGTGTGCACATCTCCATGTGGGCACACTCATTCTAACTGTTCAGTCTGCACACCTCCATGTGGGCACACTCATTCTAACAGTTCAGTGTGCACACCTCCATGTGGTCACACTCATTCTAACAGTTCAGTGTGCACACCTCCATGTGGGCACACTCATTCTAACAGTTCAGTGTGCACACCTCCATGTGGGGTCACTCATTCAAACAGTTCAGTGTGCACACCTCGATGTGGACACACTCATTTTAACAGTTCAGTGTGCACAACTCCATGTGGGCACACTCATTCTAACAGTTCAGTGTGCACACCTCCATGTGGGCACACTCATTCTAACAGTTCAGTCTGCACACCTCCATGTGGGCACAGTCATTCTAACAGTTCAGTGTGCACACCTCCATGTGGACACACTCATTCTAACAGTTCAGTGTGCACACCTCCATATGGGGTCACTCATTCAAACAGTTCAGTCTGCACACCTCGATGTGGACACACTCATTTTAACAGTTCAGTGTGCACAACTCCATGTGGGCACACTCATTCTAACAGTTCAGTGTGCACACCTCCATGTGGGCACACTCATTCTAACAGTTCAGTCTGCACACCTCCATGTGGGCACAGTCATTCTAACAGTTCAGTGTGCACACCTCCATGTGGACACACTCATTCCAACAGTTCAGTGTGCACACCTCCATGTGGACACACTCATTCTAACAGTTCAGTGAGCACAACTCCATGTGGGCACACTCATTCTAACAGTTCAGTGTGCACACCTCCATGTGGGCACACTCATTTTAACAGTTCAGTGTGCACACCTCCATGTGGGCACACTCATTCTAACAGTTCAGTGTTCACACCTCCATGTGTGCACACTCATTCTAACAGTTCAGTGTGCACACCTCCATGTTGGCACACTCATTCTAACAGTTCAGTGTGCACACATCCATGTGGACACACTCATTCTATCATTTCAGTGTGCACACCTCCACAGGGACACACTCATTCTAAAAGTTCAGTGTGCACACCTCTGTGTGGACACACTCATTCTAAGAGTTCAGTGTGCACACCTCCATGTGGACTCACTCATTCTAACACTTCAGTGTGCACACCTCCACGTGGACTCACTCATTCTAACAGTTCAGTGTGCACAACTCCATGTGGACACACTCATTCTAACAGTTCAGTGTGCACACCTCCATGTGGACACACTCATTCTAACAGTTCAGTGTGCACATCTCCACAGGGATACACTAATTCTAACAGTTCAGTGTGCACAACTCCATGTGGGCACACTCATTCTAACAGTTCAGTGTGCACAACTCCATGTGGACACACTCATTCTAACAGTTCAGTGTGCACACCTCCATGTGGACACACTCATTCTAACAGTTCAGTGTGCACACCTCCACAGGGACACACTCATTCTAACAGTTCAGTGTGCACACCTCCATGTGGGCACACTCATTCTAACAGTTCAGTCTGCACACCTCCATGTGGGCACACTCATTCTAACAGTTCAGTGTGCACACCTCCATGTGGACACACTCATTCTAACAGTTCAGTGTGCACACCTCCATGTGGGCACACTCATTCCAACACTTCAGTGTGCACACCTCCATGTGGGCAAACTCATTCAAACAGTTCAGAGTGCACACTTCCATGTGGGCACACTCATTCTAACAGTTCAGTGTGCACACCTCCATGTGGACACACACATTCTAACAGTTCAGTGTGCACACCTCCATGTGGACACACTCATTCTAACAGTTCAGTGTGCACACCTCCACAGGGACACACTCATTCTAACAGTTCAAAGTGCACACCTCCATGTGGGCACAGTCATTCTAACAGTTCAGTGTGCACACCTCCATGTGGACACAGTCATTCTAACAGTTCAGTGACCACAACTCCATGTGGGCACACTCATTCTAACAGTTCAGTGAGCACACCTCCATGTGGGCACACTCATTCTAACAGTTCAGTGTGCACACCTCCATTTGGACACACTCATTCTAACAGTTCAGTGTGCACACCTCGATGTGGACACACTCATTCTAACAGTTCAGTGTGCACACCTCCATGTGGACACACTCATTCTAACAGTTCAGTGTGCACACCTCCACAGGGACACACTCATTCTAACAGTTCAAAGTGCACACCTCCATGTGGGCACAGTCATTCTAACAGTTGAGTGTGCACACCTCCATGTGTACACACTCATTCTAACAGTTCAGTGTGCACACCTCCATGTGGGCACACTCATTCTAACAGTTCAGTGTGCACACCTCAATGTGGGCACACTCATTCTAATAGTTCAGTGTGCACACCTCCTTGTGGACACACTCATTTTAACAGTTCAGTCTGCACACCTCCATGTGGGTACACTCATTGTAACAGTTCAGTGTGCACACCTCCATGTGGACACACTCATTCTAACAGTTCAGTGTGCACACCTCCATGTGGACAAATTCTAACACTTCAGTGTGCACACCTCCATGTGGACACACTCATTCTAACAGTACAGTGTGCACACCTCCATGTGGACATATTCGAACAGTTCAGTGTGCACACCTCCATGTGGACACACTCATTCTAACAGTTCATTGTGCACACCTCCATGTGGACACACTCATTACAACAGTTCAGTGTGCACATCTCCACAGGGATACACTAATTCTAACAGTTCAGTGTGCACAACTCCATGTGGACACACTCATTCTAACAGTTCAGTGTACACACCTCCATGTGGACACAATCATTCTAACAGTTCAGTGTGCACACCTCCATGTGGGCACACTCATTCTAACAGTTCAGTCTGCACACCTCCATGTGGGCACACTCATTCTAACAGTTCAGTGTGCACACCTCCATGTGGACACACTCATTCTAACAGTTCAGTGTGCACACCTCCATGTGGGCACACTCATTCTAACAGTTCAGTGTGCACACCTCCATGTGGGCACACTCATTCAAACAGTTCAGTGTGCACACTTCCATGTGGGCACACTCATTCTAACAGTTAAGTGTGCACACCTCCATGTGGACACACTCATTCTAACAGTTCAGTGTGCACACCTCCACAGTGACACACTCATTCTAACAGTTCACAGTGCACACGTCCATGTGGGCACAGTAATTCTAACAGTTCAGTGTACACACCTCCATGTGGACACAGTCATTCTAACAGTTCATGTGTACAACACCATGTGGGCACACTCATTCTAACAGTTCAGTGTGCACAACTCCATGTGGGCACACTCATTCTAACAGTTCAGTGTGCACACCTCCATGTGGACAAACTCATTCTAACAGTTCAGTGTGCATACCTCTATGTGGGCACACTCATTCTAACAGTTCAGTGTGCACACCTTCATGTGGGCACACTCATTCTAACAGTTCAGTGTGCACACCTCCATGTGGGCACACTCATTCTAACAGTTCAGGGTGCACACCTCCTTGTGGACACACTCATTCTAACAGTTCAGTGTGCACAAATCCATGTGGGCACACTCATTCTAACAGTTCAGTGTGCACACCTCCATGTGGGCACAATCATTCTAACAGTTCAGTGTGCACATCTCCACAGGGATACACTAATTCTAACAGTTCAGTGTGCACAACTCCATGTGGACACTCTCATTCTAACAGTTCAGTGTGCACACTTCCATGTGGACACACACATTCTAACAGTTCAGTGTGCACACCTCCATGTGGACACACACATTCTAACAGTTCAGTGTGCACACCTCCATGTGGGCACACTCATTCTAACAGTTCAGTCTGCACACCTCCATGTGGGCACACTAATTCTAACAGTTCAGTGTGCACACCTCCATGTGGACACACTCATTCTAACAGTTCAGTGTGCACACCTCCATGTGGGCAAACTCATTCTAACAGTTCAGTGTGCACACCTCCATGTGGGCACACTCATTCAAACAGTTCAGTGTGCACACTTCCATGTGGGCACACTCATTCTAACAGTTCAGTGTGCACACCTCCATGTGGACACTCTCATTCTAACAGTTCAGTGTGCACACTTCCATGTGGACACACACATTCTAACAGTTCAGTGTGCACACCTCCATGTGGACACACACATTCTAACAGTTCAGTGTGCACACCTCCATGTGGACACACTCATTCTAACAGTTCAGTTTGCACACCTCCACAGGGACACACTCATTCTAACAGTTCACAGTGCACACCTCCATGTGGGCACAGTCATTCTAACAGTTCAGTGTGCACACCTCCATGTGGACAAAGTCATTCTAACAGTTCATGTGCACAACTCCATGTTGGCACACTCATTCTAACAGTTCAGTGTGCACACCTCCATGTGGACACAGTCATTCTAACAGTTCAGTGTGCACAACTCCATGTGGGCACACTCATTCTAACAGTTCAGTGTGCACACCTCCATGTGGACACACTCATTCTAACTGTTCAGGGTGCACACCTCTATGTGGGCACACTCATTCTAACATTTCAGTGTGCACACCTCCATGTGTGCACACTCATTCTAACAGTTCAGTGTGCACACCTCCACAGGGACACACTCATTCTAACAGTTCAGTGTGCACACCACAATGTGGGCACACTCATTCTAACAGTTCAGTGTGCACACCTCCATTTGGACACACTCATTCTAACAGTTCAGTGTGCACACCTCGATGTGGACACACTCATATTAACAGTTCAGTGTGCACAACTCCATGTGGGCACACTCATTCTAACAGTTCAGTGTGCACACCTCCATGTGGGCACACTCATTCTAACAGTTCAGTGTGCACACCTCCATGTGGACACACTCATTCTAACAGTTCAGTGTGCACATCTCCACAGGGATACACTCATTCTAACAGTTCAGTGTGCACAACTCCATGTGGACACACTCATTCTAACAGTTCAGTGTGCACACCTCCATGTGGACACACTCATTCTAACAGTTCAGTGTGCACACCTCCATGTGGAAACACTCATTCTAACATTTCAGTGTGCACACCTCCATGTGGACACACTCATTCTAAGAATTCAGTGTGCACACCTCCATATGGACACACTCATTCTAACAGTTCAGTGTACACACCTCCATGTGGGCACACTCATTCTAACAGTTCAGTGTTCACACCTCCATGTGGGCACACTCATTCTAACAGTTCAGTGTGCACACCTCCATGTGGGCACAGTCATTCTAACAGTTCAGTGTGCACACCTCCAAGTGGACACACTCATTCTAACAGTTCAGTGTGCACACCTCCATGTGGACACACTCATTCTAACAGTTCAATGTGCACACCTCCATGTGGACACACTCATTCTAACAGTTCAGTGTGCACACCTCCATGTGGACACACTCATTCTAACATTTCAGTGTGCACACCTCCACAGGGACACACTCATTCTAACAGTTCAGTGTGCACACCTCCATGTGGACACACTCATTCTAACAGTTCAGTGTGCACACCTCCATGTGGGCACACTCATTCTAACAGTTCAGTGTGCACACCTCCATGTGGGCACACTCATTCTAACAGTTCAGTGTGCACACCTCCATGTGGGCACACTCATTCTAACAGTTCAGTGTTAACACCTCCATGTGGGCACACTCATTCTAATAGTTCAGTGTGCACACCTCCTTGTGGACACACTCATTCTAACAGTTCAGTGTGCACACCTCCATTGGGGACACTCATTCTAACAGTTCAGTTTGCACACCTCCATGTGGGCACACTCATTCTAACAGATCAGTGTGCACACCTCCATGTGGGAACACTCATTCTAACAGTTCAGTCTGCACACCTCCATGTGGGCACACTCATTCTAACAGTTCAGTGTGCACACCTCCATGTGGACACACTCATTCTAACAGTTCAGTGTGCATACCACCATGTGGACAAATTCTAACACTTCAGTGTGCACACCTCCATGTGGACACACTCATTCTAACATTTCAGTGTGCACACCTCCACAGGGACACACTCATTCTAACAGTTAAGTGTGCACACCTCCATGTGGACACACTCATTCTAACAGTTCAGTGTGCACACCTCCATGTGGGCACACTCATTCTAACAGTTCAGTGTGCACACCTCCATGTGGGCACACTCATTCTAACAGTTCAGTGTGCACACCCCCATGTGGGCACACTCATTCTAACAGTTCAGTGTTAACACCTCCATGTGGGCACACTCATTCTAATAGTTCAGTGTGCACACCTCCTTGTGGACACACTCATTCTAACAGTTCAGTGTGCACACCTCCATTGGGGACACTCATTCTAACAGTTCAGTGTGCACACCTCCATGTGGGCACACTCATTCTAACAGTTCAGTGTGCACACCTCCATGTGGGAACACTCATTCTAACAGTTCAGTCTGCACACCTCCATGTGGGCACACTCATTCTAACAGTTCAGTGTGCACACCTCCATGTGGACACACTCATTCTAACATTTCAGTGTGCACACCTCCACAGGGACACACTCATTCTAACAGTTCAGTGTGCACACCTCCATGTGGACACACTCATTCTAACAGTTCAGTGTGCACACCTCCATAGGGACACACTCATTTTAACAGTTCAGTGTGCACACCTCCATGTGGACACACTCATTCTAACAGTTCAGTGTGCACACCTCCATGTGGGCACACTCATTCTAACAGTTCAGTGTGCCCACCTCCATTAGGACACACTCATTCTAACAGTTCAGTGTGCACACCTCCATGTGGGCACACTCATTCTAAGAGTTCAGTGTGCACACCTCCATGTGGGCACACTCATTCTAACAGTTCAGTGTGCACACCTCCATGTTGGCACACTCATTCTAACATTTCAGTGTGCACACCTCCATGTGGACACACTCATTCTAACAGTTCAGTGTGCACACCTCAGTGGACACACTCATTCTAACAGTTCAGTGTGCACACCTCCATGTGGACACACTCATTCTAACAGTTCAGTGTGCACACCTCCATGTGGACACACTCATTCTAACAGTTCAGTGTGCACACCTCCATGTGGGCACACTCATTCTAACAGTTCAGTGTGCACACCTCCATGTGGGCACACTCATTCTAACAGTTCAGTGTGCACACCCCCATGTGGGCACACTCATTCTAACAGTTCAGTGTTAACACCTCCATGTGGGCACACTCATTCTAATAGTTCAGTGTGCACACCTCCTTGTGGACACACTCATTCTAACAGTTCAGTGTGCACACCTCCATTGGGGACACTCATTCTAACAGTTCAGTGTGCACACCTCCATGTGGGCACACTCATTCTAACAGTTCAGTGTGCACACCTCCATGTGGGAACACTCATTCTAACAGTTCAGTCTGCACACCTCCATGTGGGCACACTCATTCTAACAGTTCAGTGTGCACACCTCCATGTGGACACACTCATTCTAACAGTTCAGTGTGCACACCACCATGTGGACAAATTCTAACACTTCAGTGTGCACACCTCCATGTGGACACACTCATTCTAACATTTCAGTGTGCACACCTCCACAGGGACACACTCATTCTAACAGTTCAGTGTGCACACCTCCATGTGGACACACTCATTCTAACAGTTCAGTGTGCACACCTCCATAGGGACACACTCATTTTAACAGTTCAGTGTGCACACCTCCATGTGGACACACTCATTCTAACAGTTCAGTGTGCACACCTCCATGTGGGCACACTCATTCTAACAGTTCAGTGTGCCCACCTCCATTAGGACACACTCATTCTAACAGTTCAGTGTGCACACCTCCATGTGGGCACACTCATTCTAAGAGTTCAGTGTGCACACCTCCATGTGGGCACACTCATTCTAACAGTTCAGTGTGCACACCTCCATGTTGGCACACTCATTCTAACATTTCAGTGTGCACACCTCCATGTGGACACACTCATTCTAACAGTTCAGTGTGCACACCTCAGTGGACACACTCATTCTAACAGTTCAGTGTGCACACCTCCATGTGGACACACTCATTCTACCAGTTCAGTGTGCACACCTCCATGTGGACACACTCATTCTAACAGTACAGTGTGCACACCTCCATGTGGACATATTCTAACAGTTCAGTGTGCACACCTCCATATGGACACACTCCTTCTAACAGTTCAGTGTGCACACCTCCATGTGGACACACTCATTCTAACATTTCAGTGTGCACACCTCCACAGGGACACACTCATTCTAACAGTTCAGTGTGCACACCTCCATGTGGACACACTCATTCTAACAGTTCAGTGTGCACACCTCCATGTGGACACACTCATTCTAACAGTTCAGTGTGCACACCTCCATGTGGACACACTCATTCTAACATTTCAGTGTGCACACCTCCATGTGGACACACTCATTCTAACAGTTCAGTGTGCACATCTCCACGTGGATACACTCATTCTAACAGTTCAGTGTGCACAACTCCATGTGGACACACTCATTCTAACAGTTCAGTGTGCACACCTCCATGTGGACACACTCATTCTAACAGTTCAGTGTGCACACCTCCATGTGGACACACTCATTCTAAAACTTCAGTGTGCACACCCCCACAGGGACACACTCATTCTAACAGTTAAGTGTGCACACCTCCATGTGGACATATTCTAACAGTTCAGTGTGCACACCTCCACAGGGATACACTCATTCTAACAGTTCAGTGTGCACAACTCCATGTGGACACACTCATTCTAACAGTTCAGTGTGCACACCTCCATGTGGACACACTCATTCTAACAGTTCAGTGTGCACACCTGCATGTGGACACACTCATTCTAACAGTTCAATATGCACACTTCCACAGGGACACACTCATTCTAACAGTTCAGTGTGCACACCTCCATGTGTTCACACTCATTCTAACAGTTCAGTGTGCACACCTCCATTTGGACACACTCATTCTAACAGTTCAGTCTGCACACCTCTATGTGGACACACTCATTCTAACAGTTCAGTGTGCACACCTCCATGTGGGCTCACTCATTCTAACAGTTCAGTGTGCACACCTCCATGTGGGCACACTCATTCTAACAGTTCAGTCTGCACACCTCCATGTGGGCACACTCATTCTAACAGTTCAGAGTGCACACCTCCATTTGGACACACTCATTCTAACAGTTCAGTGTGCACACCTCCATGTGGGCACACTCATTCCAACAGTTCAGTGTGCATACCTCTATGTGGGCACACTCATTCTAACAGTTCAGTGTGCACACCTCCATTTGGGCACACTCATTCTAACAGTTCAGTGTGCACACCTCCATGTGGGCACACTCATTCTAACAGTTCAGTGTGCACACCTCCATGTGGACAAACTCATTCTAACAGTTCAGTGTGCATACCTCTATGTGGGCACACTCATTCTAACAGTTCAGTGTGCACACCTCCATGTGGGCACACTCATTCTAACAGTTCAGTGTGCAAACCTCCATGTGGGCACACTCATTCTAACAGTTCAGGGTGCACACCTCCTTGTGGACACACTCATTCTAACAGTTCAGTGTGCACAACTCCATGTGGGCACACTCATTCTAACAGTTCAGTGTGCACACCTCCATGTGGGCACAATCATTCTAACAGTTCAGTGTGCACACCTCCATGTGGGTACTCTCATTCTAACAGTTCAGTCTGCACACCTCCATGTGGGCACACTCATTCTAACAGTTCAGTGTGCACACCTCCATGTGGACACACTCATTATAACAGTTCAGTGTGCACACCTCCATGTGGACACACTCATTCTTACAGTTCAGTGTGCACACCTCCATGTGGACACACTCATTCTAACAGTACAGGGTGCACACCTCCATGTGGACATATTCGAACAGTTCAGTGTGCACACCTCCATGTGGACACACTCATTCTAACAGTTCAGTGTGCACACCTCCATGTGGACACACTCATTCTAACATTTCAGTGTGCACACCTCCACAGGGACACACTCATTCCAACAGTTCAGTGTGCACACCTCTGTGTGGACACACTCATTCTAAGATTTCAGTGTGCACACCTCCATGTGGACACACTCATTCTAACAGTTCAGTGTGCACACCTCCATGTGGACAGACTCATTCTAACAGTACAGTGTGCACACCTCCATGTGGACATATTCTAACAGTTCAGTGTGCACACCTCCATGTGGACACACTCATTCTAACAGTTCAGTGTGCACACCTCCATGTGGACACACTCATTCTAACAGTTCAGTGTGCACATCTCCACAGGGATACACTAATTCTAACAGTTCAGTGTGCACAACTCCATGTGGACACACTCATTCTAACAGTTCAGTGTGCACACCTCCATGTGGACACACTCATTCTAACAGTTCAGTGTGCACACCTCCACAGGGACACACTAATTCTAACAGTTAAGTGTGCACACCTCCATGTGGACATATTCTAACAGTTCAGTGTCCACACCTCCATGTGGACACACTCATTCTAACAGTTCAGTGTGCACACCTTCATGTGGACACACTCATTCTAACAGTTCAGTGTGCACACCTCCACAGGGACACACTAATTCTAACAGTTAAGTGTGCACACCTCCATGTGGACATATTCTAACAGTTCAGTGTGCACACCTCCACAGGGACACACTCATTCTAACAGTTCAGTGTGCACACCACAATGTGGGCACACTCATTCTAACAGTTCAGTGTGCACACCTCCATTTGGACACACTCATTCTAACAGTTCAGTGTGCAACCTCGATGTGGACACACTCATATTAACAGTTCAGTGTGCACACCTCCATGTGGGCACACTCATTCTAACAGTTCAGTCTGCACACCTCCATGTGGGCACACTCATTCTAACAGTTCAGTGTGCACACCACCATGTGGACACACTCATTCTAACAGTTCAGTGTGCACACCTCCATGTGGGCACACTCATTCCAACAGTTCAGTGTGCACACTTCCATGTGGACACAGTCATTCTAACAGTTCAGTGAGCACAACTCCATGTGGGCACACTCATTCTAACAGTTCAGTGTGCACAACTCCATGTGGGCACACTCATTCTAACAGTTCAGTGTGCACACCTCCATGTGGACACTCTCATTCTAACAGTTCAGTGTGCACACTTCCATGTGGACACACACATTCTAACAGTTCAGTGTGCACACCTCCATGTGGACACACACATTCTAACAGTTCAGTGTGCACACCTCCATGTGGGCAAACTCATTCTAACAGTTCAGTCTGCACACCTCCATGTGGGCACACTCATTCTAACAGTTCAGTGTGCACACCTCCATGTGGACACACTCATTCTAACAGTTCAGTGTGCACAACTCCATGTGGGCAAACTCATTCTAACAGTTCAGTGTGCACACCTCCATGTGGGCACACTCATTCAAACAGTTCAGTGTGCACACTTCCATGTGGGCACACTCATTCTAACAGTTCAGTGTGCAAACCTCCATGTGGACACTCTCATTCTAACAGTTCAGTGTGCACACTTCCATGTGGACACACACATTCTAACAGTTCAGTGTGCACACCTCCATGTGGACACACACATTCTAACAGTTCAGTGTGCACACCTACATGTGGACACACTCATTCTAACAGTTCAGTTTGCACACCTCCACAGGGACACACTCATTCTAACAGTTCACAGTGCACACCTCCATGTGGGCACAGTCATTCTAACAGTTCAGTGTGCACACCTCCATGTGGACACAGTCATTCTAACAGTTCATGTGCACAACTCCATGTTGGCACACTCATTCTAAGAGTTCAGTGTGCACACCTCCATGTGGACACAGTCATTCTAACAGTTCAGTGTGCACAACTCCATGTGGGCACACTCATTCTAACAGTTCAGTGTGCACACCTCCATGTGGACACACTCATTCTAACTGTTCAGTGTGCACACCTCTATGTGGGCACACTCATTCTAACATTTCAGTGTGCACACCTCCATGTGTGCACACTCATTCTAACAGTTCAGTGTACACACCTCCACAGGGACACACTCATTCTAACAGTTCAGTGTGCACACCACAATGTGGGCACACTCATTCTAACAGTTCAGTGTGCACACCTCCATTTGGACACACTCATTCTAACAGTTCAGTGTGCACACCTCGATGTGGACACACTCATATTAACAGTTCAGTGTGCACACCTCCATGTGGGCACACTCATTCTAACAGTTCAGTCTGCACACCTCCATGTGGGCACACTCATTCTAACAGTTCAGTCTGCACACCTCCATGTGGGCACACTAATTCTAACAGTTCAGTGTGCACACCTCCATGTGGACACACTCATTCTAACAGTTCAGTGTGCACACCTCCATGTGGGCACACTCATTCCAACAGTTCAGTGTGCACACCTCCATGTGGACACAGTCATTCTAACAGTTCAGTGAGCACACCTCCATGTGGACACACTCATTCTAACAGTTCAGTGTGCACACCTCCATGTGGGCACACTCATTTTAACAGTTCAGTGTGCACACCTCCATGTGAGCACACTCATTCTAACAGTTCAGTCTGCACACCTCCATGTGGGCACACTCATTCTAACAGTTCAGTGTGCTCACCTCCATGTGGACACACCTATTCTAACAGTTCAGTGTGCACACCTCCATGTGGACAAATTCTAACACTTCAGTGTGCACACCTCCATGTGGACACACTCATTCTATCATTTCAGTGTGCACACCTCCATGTGGACACACTCATTCTAACAGTTCAGTGTGCAAAACTCCATGTGGGCACAGTCATTCTAACAGTTCAGTGTGCACACCTCCATGTGGGCACACTCATTCTAACAGTACAGTGTGCACACCTCCATGTGGGCACACTCATTCTAACAGTTCAGTGTGCACACCTCCATGTGGACACACTCATTCTAACAGTTCAGTGTGCACATCTCCACAGGGATACACTCATTCTAACAGTTCAGTGTGCACAACTCCATGTGGACACACTCATTCTAACAGTTCAGTGTGCACACCTCCATGTGGAAACACTCATTCTAACAGTTCAGTGTGCACACCTCCATGTGGAAACACTCATTCTAACATTTCAGTGTGCACACCTCCATGTGGACACACTCATTCTAAGAATTCAGTGTGCACACCTCCATATGGACACACTCATTCTAACAGTTCAGTGTGCACACCTCCATGTGGGCACACTCATTCTAACAGTTCAGTGTGCACACCTCCATGTGGGCACACTCATTCTAACAGTTCAGTGTGCACACCTCCATGTGGGCACACTCATTCTAACAGTTCAGTGTTAACACCTCCATGTGGGCACACTCATTCTAATAGTTCAGTGTGCACACCTCCTTGTGGACACACTCATTCTAACAGTTCAGTGTGCACACCTCCATTGGGGACACTCATTCTAACAGTTCAGTGTGCACACCTCCATGTGGGCACACTCATTCTAACAGTTCAGTGTGCACACCTCCACAGGGACACACTCATTCTAACAGTTCAGTGTGCACACCTCCATGTGAGCACACTCATTCTAACAGTTCAGTCTGCACACCTCCATGTGGGCACACTCATTCTAACAGTTCAGTGTGCTCACCTCCATGTGGACACACCTATTCTAACAGTTCAGTGTGCACACCTCCATGTGGACAAATTCTAACACTTCAGTGTGCACACCTCCATGTGGACACACTCATTCTATCATTTCAGTGTGCACACCTCCATGTGGACACACTCATTCTAACAGTTCAGTGTGCAAAACTCCATGTGGGCACAGTCATTCTAACAGTTCAGTGTGCACACCTCCATGTGGGCACACTCATTCTAACAGTACAGTGTGCACACCTCCATGTGGGCACACTCATTCTAACAGTTCAGTGTGCACACCTCCATGTGGACACACTCATTCTAACAGTTCAGTGTGCACATCTCCACAGGGATACACTCATTCTAACAGTTCAGTGTGCACAACTCCATGTGGACACACTCATTCTAACAGTTCAGTGTGCACACCTCCATGTGGACACACTCATTCTAACAGTTCAGTGTGCACACCTCCATGTGGAAACACTCATTCTAACATTTCAGTGTGCACACCTCCATGTGGACACACTCATTCTAAGAATTCAGTGTGCACACCTCCATATGGACACACTCATTCTAACAGTTCAGTGTACACACCTCCATGTGGGCACACTCATTCTAACAGTTCAGTGTTCACACCTCCATGTGGGCACACTCATTCTAACAGTTCAGTGTGCACACCTCCATGTGGGCACAGTCATTCTAACAGTTCAGTGTGCACACCTCCAAGTGGACACACTCATTCTAACAGTTCAGTGTGCACACCTCCATGTGGACACACTCATTCTCACAGTTCAATGTGCACACCTCCATGTGGACACACTCATTCTAACAGTTCAGTGTGCACACCTCCATGTGGACACACTCATTCTAACATTTCAGTGTGCACACCTCCACAGGGACACACTCATTCTAATAGTTCAGTGTGCACACCTCCATGTGGACACACTCATTCTAACAGTTCAGTGTGCACACCTCCATGTGGGCACACTCATTCTAACAGTTCAGTGTGCACACCTCCATGTGGGCACACTCATTCTAACAGTTCAGTGTGCACACCTCCATGTGGGCACACTCATTCCAACAGTTCAGTGTTAACACCTCCATGTGGGCACACTCATTCTAATAGTTCAGTGTGCACACCTCCTTGTGGACACACTCATTCTAACAGTTCAGTGTGCACACCTCCATGTGGACACACTCATTCTAACAGTTCAGTGTGCACACCACCATGTGGACAAATTCTAACACTTCAGTGTGCACACCTCCATGTGGACACACTCATTCTAACATTTCAGTGTGCACACCTCCACAGGGACACACTCATTCTAACAGTTCAGTGTGCACACCTCCATGTGGACACACTCATTCTAACAGTTCAGTGTGCACACCTCCATGTGGGCACACTCATTCTAACAGTTCAGTGTGCACACCTCCATGTGGGCACACTCATTCTAACAGTTCAGTGTGCACACCTCCATGTGGGCACACTCATTCTAACAGTTCAGTGTTAACACCTCCATGTGGGCACACTCATTCTAATAGTTCAGTGTGCACACCTCCTTGTGGACACACTCATTCTAACAGTTCAGTGTGCACACCTCCATTGGGGACACTCATTCTAACAGTTCAGTGTGCACACCTCCATGTGGGCACACTCATTCTAACAGTTCAGTGTGCACACCTCCACAGGGACACACTCATTCTAACAGTTCAGTGTGCACACCTCCATGTGGACACACTCATTCTAACAGTTCAGTGTGCACACCTCCATGTGGACACACTCATTCTAACATTTCAGTGTGCACACCTCCATGTGGACACACTCATTCTAACAGTTCAGTGTGCACACCTCCATGTGGGCACACTCATTCTAACAGTTCAGTGTGCCCACCTCCATTAGGACACACTCATTCTAACAGTTCAGTGTGCACACCTCCATGTGGGCACACTCATTCTAAGAGTTCAGTGTGCACACCTCCATGTGGGCACACTCATTCTAACAGTTAAGTGTGCACACCTCCATGTGGACATATTCTAACAGTTCAGTGTGCACACCTCCACAGGGATACACTCATTCTAACAGTTCAGTGTGCACAACTCCATGTGGACACACTCATTCTAACAGTTCAGTGTGCACACCTCCATGTGGACACACTCATTCTAACAGTTCAGTGTGCACACCTGCATGTGGACACACTCATTCTAACAGTTCAATGTGCACACTTCCACAGGGACACACTCATTCTAACAGTTCAGTGTGCACACCTCCATGTGTTCACACTCATTCTAACAGTTCAGTGTGCACACCTCCATTTGGACACACTCATTCTAACAGTTCAGTCTGCAAACCTCTATGTGGACACACTCATTCTAACAGTTCAGTGTGCACACCTCCATGTGGGCTCACTCATTCTAACAGTTCAGTGTGCACACCTCCATGTGGGCACACTCATTCTAACAGTTCAGTCTGCACACCTCCAGTGGGCACACTCATTCTAACAGTTCAGAGTGCACACCTCCATTTGGACACACTCATTCTAACAGTTCAGTGTGCACACCTCCATGTGGGCACACTCATTCCAACAGTTCAGTGTGCACACCTCCATGTGGGCACACTCATTCAAACGGTTCAGAGTGCACACTTCCATGTGGGCACACTCATTCTAACAGTTCAGTGTGCACACCTCCATGTGGACACACACATTCTAACAGTTCAGTGTGCACACCTCCATGTGGACACACTAATTCTAACAGTTCAGTGTGCACACCTCCACAGGGACACACTCATTCTAACATTTCAAAGTGCACACCTCCATGTGGGCACAGTCATTCTAACAGTTCAGTGTGCACACCTCCATGTGGACAAAGTCATTCTAACAGTTCAGTGAGCACAACTCCAAGTGGGCACACTCATTCTAACAGTTCAGTTTGCACACCTCCATGTGGGCACACTCATTCTAACAGTTCAGTGTGCACACCTCCACAGGGACACACTCATTCTAACAGTTAAGTGTGCACACCTCCATGTGGACATATTCTAACAGTTCAGTGTGCACACCTCCATGTGGACACACTCATTGTAAAAGTTCAGTGTGCACACCTCCATGTGGACACACTCATTCTAACATTTCAGTGTGCACACCTCCACAGATACACACTCATTCTAACAGTTCAGTGTGCACACCTCCATGTGGACACACTCATTTTAACAGTTCAGTGTGCACAACTCCATGTGGACACACTCATTCTAACAGTTCAGTGTGCACACCTCCATGTGGACACACTCATTCTAACAGTTTAGTGTGCACAACTCCATGTGGACACACTCATTCTAACAGTTCAGTGTGCACATCTCCACAGGGATACACTCATTCTACAGTTCAGTGTGCACAACTCCATGTGGACACACTCATTCTAACAGTTCAGTGTGCACACCACCATGTGGACACACTCATTCTAACAGTTCAGTGTGCACACCTCCATGTGGACACACTCATTCAAACAGTTCAATGTGCACACCTCCACAGGGACACACTCATTCTAACAGTTCAGTGTGCATAACTCCATGTGGGCACACTCATTCTAACAGTTCAGTGTGCACACATCCATTTGGACACACTCATTCTAACAGTTCAGTGTCCACACCTCTATGTGGACACACTCATTCTAACAGTTCAGAGTGCACACCTCCATGTGGACACACTCATTCTAACAGTTCAGTGTGCACACCTCCATGTGGGCACACTCATTCAAACAGTTCAGTGTGCACACTTCATGTGGGCACACTCATTCTAACAGTTCAGTGTGCACACCTCCATGTGGACACACTCATTCTAACACTTCAGTGTGCACACCTCCACAGGGACACACTCATTCTAACAGTTCACAGTGCACACCTCCATGTGGGCACAGTCATTCTAACAGTTCAGTGTGCACACCTCCATGTGGACACAGTCATTCAAACAGTTCATGTGCACAACTCCATGTGGGCACAATCATTCTAACAGTTCAGTGTGCACACCTCCATGTGGACACAGTCATTCTAACAGTTCAGTGTGCACAACTCCATGTGGGCACACTCATTCTAACAGTTCAGTGTGCACACCTCCATGTGGACACACTCATTCTAACAGTTCAGTGTGCACACCTCCATGTGGACACACTCATTCTAACACTTCAGTGTGCACACCTCCACAGGGACACACTCATTCTAACAGTTAAGTGTGCACACCTCCATGTGGACATATTCTAACAGTTCAGTGTGCACACCTCCATGTGGACACACTCATTCTAAAAGTTCAGTGTGCACACCTCCATGTGGACACACTCATTCTAACATTTCAGTGTGCACACCTCCACAGGTACACACTCATTCTAACAGTTCAGTGTGCACACCTCCATGTGGACACACTCATTTTAACAGTTCAGTGTGCACACCTCCATGTGGACACACTCATTCTAACAGTTCAGTGTGCACACCTCCATGTGGACACACTCATTCTAACAGTTCAGTGTGCACACCTCCATGTGGACACACTCATTCTAACAGTTCAGTGTGCACATCTCCACAGGGATACACTCATTCTAACAGTTCAGTGTGCACAACTCCATGTGGACACACTCATTCTAACAGTTCAGTGTGCACACCTCCATGTGGACACACTCATTCTAACAGTTCAGTGTGCACACCTCCATGTGGACACACTCATTCTAACAGTTCAATGTGCACACCTCCACAGGGACACACTCATTCTAACAGTTCAGTGTGCACACCTCCATGTGGGCACACTCATTCTAACAGTTCAGTGTGCACACATCCATTTGGACACACTCATTCTAACAGTTCAGTGTGCACACCTCTATGTGGACACACTCATTCTAACAGTTCAGAGTACACACCTCCATTTGGACACACTCATTCCAACAGTTCAGTGTGCACACCTCCATGTGGGCACACTCATTCAAACAGTTCAGAGTGCACACTTCCATGTGGGCACACTCATTCTAACAGTTCAGTGTGCACACCTCCATGTGGACACACACATTCTAACAGTTCAGTGTGCACAACTCCATGAGGACACACTCATTCTAACAGTTCATTGTGCACATCTCCACAGGGACACACTCATTCTAACAGTTCAAAGTGCAAACCTCCATGTGGGCACAGTCATTCTAACAGTTCAGTGTGCACACCTCCAAGTGGACACAGTCATTCTAACAGTTCAGAGAGCACAACTCCATGTGGGCACACTCATTCTAACAGTTCAGGGTGCACACCTCCATGTGGGCACACTCATTTTAACAGTTCAGTGTGCACACCTCCATGTGGGCACACTCATTCTAGCAGTTCAGTGTGCACACCTCCATGTGGGCACACTCATTCTAACAGTTCAGTGTGCACACCTCCATGTGGGCACACTCATTCTAACAGTTCAGTGTGCACACCTCCATGTGGGCACACTCATTCTAACAGTTCAGTCTGCACACCTCCATGTGGACACACTCATTCTAACAGTTCAGTGTGCACACCTCCATGTGGACACATTCATTCTAAAAGTTCAGTGTGCACACCTCCATGTGGGCACACTCATTCTAACAGTTCAGTGTGCACACCTCTATGTGGGGACACTCATTCTAACAGTTCAGTGTGCACACCTCCATGTGGGCACACTCATTCTAACAGTTCAGTGTGCACACCTCCATGTGGACACACTCATTCTAACAGTTCTGTGTGCACACCTCCTTGTGGACACACTCATTCTAACAGTTCAGTGTGCACATCTCCACAGGGATATACTCATTCTAACAGTTCAGTGTGCACAACTCCATGTGGACACACTCATTCTAACAGTTCAGTGTGCACACCTCCATGTGGACACACTCATTCTAACAGTTCAGTGTGCACAACTCCATGTGGACACACTCATTCTAACAGTTCAGTGTGCACATCTCCACAGGGATACACTCATTCTACAGTTCAGTGTGCACACATCCATGTGGGCACACTCATTCTAACAGTTTAGTCTGCACACCTCCATGTGGACACACTCATTCTAACAGTTCAGTGTGCACACCTCCATGTGGACACATTCATTCTAACAGTTCAGTGTGCACACCTCCATGTGGGCACACTCATTCTAACAGTTCAGTGTGCACACCTCCATGTGGGCACACTCACTCAAACAGTTCAGTGTGCACACCTCCATGTGGGCTCACTCATTCTAACAGTTCAGTGTGCACACCTCCATGTGGGCACACTCATTCTAACAGTTCAGTCTGCACACCTCCATGTGGGCACACTCATTCTAACAGTTCAGAGTGCACACCTCCATTTGGACACACTCATTCTAACAGTTCAGTGTGCACACCTCCATGTGGGCACACTCATTCCAACAGTTCAGTGTGCACACCTCCATGTGGGCACACTCATTCAAACAGTTCAGAGTGCACACTTCCATGTGGGCACACTCATTCTAACAGTTCAGTGTGCACACCTCCATGTGGACACACACATTCTAACAGTTCAGTGTGCACACCTCCATGTGGACACACTCATTCTAACAGTTCAGTGTGCACACCTCCACAGGGACACACTCATTCTAACATTTCAAAGTGCACACCTCCATGTGGGCACAGTCATTCTAACAGTTCAGTGTGCACACCTCCATGTGGACAAAGTCATTCTAACAGTTCAGTGAGCACAACTCCAAGTGGGCACACTCATTCTAACAGTTCAGTTTGCACACCTCCATGTGGGCACACTCATTCTAACAGTTCAGTGTGCACACCTCCACAGGGACACACTCATTCTAACAGTTAAGTGTGCACACCTCCATGTGGACATATTCTAACAGTTCAGTGTGCACACCTCCATGTGGACACACTCATTGTAAAAGTTCAGTGTGCACACCTCCATGTGGACACACTCATTCTAACATTTCAGTGTGCACACCTCCACAGATACACACTCATTCTAACAGTTCAGTGTGCACACCTCCATGTGGACACACTCATTTTAACAGTTCAGTGTGCACAACTCCATGTGGACACACTCATTCTAACAGTTCAGTGTGCACACCTCCATGTGGACACACTCATTCTAACAGTTTAGTGTGCACAACTCCATGTGGACACACTCATTCTAACAGTTCAGTGTGCACATCTCCACAGGGATACACTCATTCTACAGTTCAGTGTGCACAACTCCATGTGGACACACTCATTCTAACAGTTCAGTGTGCACACCACCATGTGGACACACTCATTCTAACAGTTCAGTGTGCACACCTCCATGTGGACACACTCATTCAAACAGTTCAATGTGCACACCTCCACAGGGACACACTCATTCTAACAGTTCAGTGTGCATAACTCCATGTGGGCACACTCATTCTAACAGTTCAGTGTGCACACATCCATTTGGACACACTCATTCTAACAGTTCAGTGTCCACACCTCTATGTGGACACACTCATTCTAACAGTTCAGAGTGCACACCTCCATGTGGACACACTCATTCTAACAGTTCAGTGTGCACACCTCCATGTGGGCACACTCATTCAAACAGTTCAGTGTGCACACTTCCATGTGGGCACACTCATTCTAACAGTTCAGTGTGCACACCTCCATGTGGACACACACATTCTAACAGTTCAGTGTGCACACCTCCATGTGGACACACTCATTCTAACACTTCAGTGTGCACACCTCCACAGGGACACACTCATTCTAACAGTTCACAGTGCACACCTCCATGTGGGCACAGTCATTCTAACAGTTCAGTGTGCACACCTCCATGTGGACACAGTCATTCAAACAGTTCATGTGCACAACTCCATGTGGGCACAATCATTCTAACAGTTCAGTGTGCACACCTCCATGTGGACACAGTCATTCTAACAGTTCAGTGTGCACAACTCCATGTGGGCACACTCATTCTAACAGTTCAGTGTGCACACCTCCATGTGGACACACTCATTCTAACAGTTCAGTGTGCACACCTCCATGTGGACACACTCATTCTAACACTTCAGTGTGCACACCTCCACAGGGACACACTCATTCTAACAGTTAAGTGTGCACACCTCCATGTGGACATATTCTAACAGTTCAGTGTGCACACCTCCATGTGGACACACTCATTCTAAAAGTTCAGTGTGCACACCTCCATGTGGACACACTCATTCTAACATTTCAGTGTGCACACCTCCACAGGTACACACTCATTCTAACAGTTCAGTGTGCACACCTCCATGTGGACACACTCATTTTAACAGTTCAGTGTGCACACCTCCATGTGGACACACTCATTCTAACAGTTCAGTGTGCACACCTCCATGTGGACACACTCATTCTAACAGTTCAGTGTGCACACCTCCATGTGGACACACTCATTCTAACAGTTCAGTGTGCACATCTCCACAGGGATACACTCATTCTAACAGTTCAGTGTGCACAACTCCATGTGGACACACTCATTCTAACAGTTCAGTGTGCACACCTCCATGTGGACACACTCATTCTAACAGTTCAGTGTGCACACCTCCATGTGGACACACTCATTCTAACAGTTCAATGTGCACACCTCCACAGGGACACACTCATTCTAACAGTTCAGTGTGCACACCTCCATGTGGGCACACTCATTCTAACAGTTCAGTGTGCACACATCCATTTGGACACACTCATTCTAACAGTTCAGTGTGCACACCTCTATGTGGACACACTCATTCTAACAGTTCAGAGTACACACCTCCATTTGGACACACTCATTCCAACAGTTCAGTGTGCACACCTCCATGTGGGCACACTCATTCAAACAGTTCAGAGTGCACACTTCCATGTGGGCACACTCATTCTAACAGTTCAGTGTGCACACCTCCATGTGGACACACACATTCTAACAGTTCAGTGTGCACAACTCCATGAGGACACACTCATTCTAACAGTTCATTGTGCACATCTCCACAGGGACACACTCATTCTAACAGTTCAAAGTGCAAACCTCCATGTGGGCACAGTCATTCTAACAGTTCAGTGTGCACACCTCCAAGTGGACACAGTCATTCTAACAGTTCAGAGAGCACAACTCCATGTGGGCACACTCATTCTAACAGTTCAGGGTGCACACCTCCATGTGGGCAAACTCATTTTAACAGTTCAGTGTGCACACCTCCATGTGGGCACACTCATTCTAACAGTTCAGTGTGCACACCTCCATGTGGGCACACTCATTCTAACAGTTCAGTGTGCACACCTCCATGTGGGCACACTCATTCTAACAGTTCAGTGTGCACACCTCCATGTGGGCACACTCATTCTAACAGTTCAGTCTGCACACCTCCATGTGGACACACTCATTCTAACAGTTCAGTGTGCACACCTCCATGTGGACACATTCATTCTAAAAGTTCAGTGTGCACACCTCCATGTGGGCACACTCATTCTAACAGTTCAGTGTGCACACCTCTATGTGGGCACACTCATTCTAACAGTTCAGTGTGCACACCTCCATGTGGGCACACTCATTCTAACAGTTCAGTGTGCACACCTCCATGTGGACACACTCATTCTAACAGTTCTGTGTGCACACCTCCTTGTGGACACACTCATTCTAACAGTTCAGTGTGCACATCTCCACAGGGATATACTCATTCTAACAGTTCAGTGTGCACACCTCCACAGGTACACACTCATTCTAACAGTTCAGTGTGCACACCTCCATGTGGACACACTCATTTTAACAGTTCAGTGTGCACAACTCCATGTGGACACACTCATTCTAACAGTTCAGTGTGCACACCTCCATGTGGACACACTCATTCTAACAGTTCAGTGTGCACAACTCCATGTGGACACACTCATTCTAACAGTTCAGTGTGCACATCTCCACAGGGATACACTCATTCTACAGTTCAGTGTGCACACATCCATGTGGGCACACTCATTCTAACAGTTCAGTCTGCACACCTCCATGTGGACACACTCATTCTAACAGTTCAGTGTGCACACCTCCATGTGGACACATTCATTCTAACAGTTCAGTGTGCACACCTCCATGTGGGCACACTCATTCTAACAGTTCAGTGTGCACACCTCCATGTGGGCACACTCATTCAAACAGTTCAGTGTGCACACTTCCATGTGGACACACTCATTCTAACAGTTCAGTGTGCACACCTCCATGTGGACACACACATTCTAACAGTTCAGTGTGCTCACCTCCATGTGGACACACTCATTCTAACAGTTCAGTGTGCACACCTCCACAGGGACACACTCATTCTAACAGTTCACAGTGCACACCTCCATGTGGGCACAGTCATTCTAACAATTCAGTGTGCACACCTCCATGTGGACACACTCATTCTTACAGTTCAGTGTGCACACCTCCATGTGGACACACTCATTCTAACAGTACAGTGTGCACACCTCCATGTGGACATATTTGAACAGTTCAGTGTGCACACCTCCATGTGGACACACTCATTCTAACATTTCAGTGTGCACACCTCCACAGGGACACACTAATTCTAACAGTTCAGTGTGCACAACTCCATGTGGACACACTCAATCTAACAGTTCAGTGTGCACACCTCCATGTGGACACACTCATTCTAACAGTTGAGTGTGCACACCTCCATGTGGACACACTCATTCTAACAGTTCAGTGTGCACACCTCCACAGGGATACACTCATTCTAACAGTTAAATGTGCACACCTCCATGTGGACATATTCTAACAGTTCAGTGTGCACACCTCCATGTGGACACACTCATTCTAACAGTTCAGTGTGCACACCTCCATGTGGACACACACATTCTAACATTTCAGTGTGCACACCTCCACAGGTACACACTCATTCTAACAGTTCAGTGTGCACACCTCCATGTGGACACACTCATTCTAACAGTTCAGTGTGCACAACTCCATGTGGACACACTCATTCTAACAGTTCAGTGTGCACACCTCCATGTGGACACACTCATTCTAACAGTTCAGTGTGCACACCTCCATGTGGACACACTCATTCTAACAGTTCAGTGTGCACATCTCCACAGGGATACACTCATTCTAACAGTTCAGTGTGCACAACTCCATGTGGACACACTCATTCTAACAGTTCAGTGTGCACACCTCCATGTGGACACACTCATTCTAACAGTTCAGTGTGAACACCTCCATGTGGACACACTCATTCTAACAGTTCAGTGTGCACACCTCCACAGGGACACACTCATTCTAACAGTTCAGTGTGCACACCTCCATGTGGGCACACTCATTCTAACAGTTCAGTGTGCACACCTCCATTTGGACACACTCATTCTAACAGTTCAGTGTGCACACCTCGATGTGGACACACTCATTCTAACAGTTCAGTGTGCACACTTCCATGTGGGCACACTCATTCTAAAAGTTCAGTGTGCACACCTCCATGTGGGCACACTCATTCTAACAGTTCAGTCTGCACACCTCCATGTGGGCACACTCATTCTAACAGTTCAGTGTGCACACCTCCATGTGGACACACTCATTCTAACAGTTCAGTGTGCACACCTCCATGTGGGCACACTCATTCCAACAGTTCAGTGTGCACATCTCCATGTGGACACAGTCATTCTAACAGTTCAGTGAGCACAACTCCATGTGGGCACACTCATTCTAACAGTTCAGTGTGCACACCTCCATGTGGGCACACTCATTTTAACAGTTCAGTGTGCACACCTCCATGTGGGCACACTCATTCTAACAGTTCAGTGTGCACACCTCCATGTGGGCACACTCATTCTAACAGTTCAGTGTGCAGACCTCCATGTGGGCACACTCATTCTAACAGTTCAGTGTGCACACCTCCATGTGGGCACACTCATTCAAACAGTTCAGTGTGCACACTTCCATGTGGACACACTCATTCTAACAGTTCAGTGTGCACACCTCCATGTGGACACACACATTCTAACAGTTCAGTGTGCACACCTCCATGTGGACACACTCATTCTAACAGTTCAGTGTGCACACCTCCACAGGGACACACTCACTCTAACAGTTCACAGTGCACACCTCCATGTGGGCACAGTCATTCTAACAGTTCAGTGTGCACACCTCCATGTGGACACAGTCATTCTAACAGTTCATGTGCACAACTCCATGTGGGCACACTCATTCTAACAGTTCAGTGTGCACAACTCCATGTGGACACACTCATTCTAACAGTTCAGTGAGCACAACTCCATGTGGGCTCACTCATTCCAACAGTTCAGTGTGCACACCTCCATGTGGACACACTCATTCTAACAGTTCAGTGTGCACACCTCTATGTGGGCACACTCATTCTAACAGTTCAGTGTGCACACCTCCATGTGGGCACACTCATTCTAACAGTTCAGTGTGAACACCTCCATGTGGACACACTCATTCTAACAGTTCAGTGTGCACACCTCTGTGTGGACACACTCATTCTAAGAGTTCAGTGTGCACACCTCCATGTGGACACACTCATTCTAACAGTTCAGTGTGCACACCTCCATGTTGACACACTCATTCTAACAGTACAGTGTGCACACCTCCATGTGGACATATTCTAACAGTTCAGTGTGCACACCTCCATGTGGACACACTCATTCTAACAGTTCAGTGTGCACACCTCCATGTGGACACACTCATTCTAACAGTTCAGTGTGCACATCTCCACAGGGATACACTAATTCTAAAAGTTCAGTGTGCACAACTCCATGTGGACACACTCAATCTAACAGTTCAGTGTGCACACCTCCATGTGGACACACTCATTCTAACAGTTCAGTGTGCACACCTCCATGTGGACACACTCATTCTAACAGTTCAGTGTGCACACCTCCACAGGGACACACTCATTCTAACAGTTAAATGTGCACATCTCCATGTGGACATATTCTAACAGTTCAGTGTGCACACCTCCATGTGGACACACTCATTCTAACAGTTCAGTGTGCACACCTCCATGTGGACACACTCATTCTAACAGTTCAGTGTGCACACCTCCACAGGGACACACTCATTCTAACAGTTAAGTGTGCACACCTCCATGTGGACATATTCTAACAGTTCAGTGTGCACACCTCCATGTGGACACACTCATTCTAACAGTTCAGTGTGCACACCTCCATGTGGACACACACATTCTAACATTTCAGTGTGCACACCTCCACAGGTACACACTCATTCTAACAGTTCAGTGTGCACACCTCCATGTGGACACACTCATTCTAACAGTTCAGTGTGCACAACTCCATGTGGACACACTCATTCTAACAGTTCAGTGTGCACACCTCCATGTGGACACACTCATTCTAACAGTTCAGTGTGCACACCTCCATGTGGACACACTCATTCTAACAGTTCAGTGTGCACATCTCCACAGGGATACACTCATTCTAACAGTTCAGTGTGCACAACTCCATGTGGACACACTCATTCTAACAGTTCAGTGTGCACACCTCCATGTGGACACACTCATTCTAACAGTTCAGTGTGAACACCTCCATGTGGACACACTCATTCTAACAGTTCAGTGTGCACACCTCCACAGGGACACACTCATTCTAACAGTTCAGTGTGCACACCTCCATGTGGGCACACTCATTCTAACAGTTCAGTGTGCACACCTCCATTTGGACACACTCATTCTAACAGTTCAGTGTGCACACCTCGATGTGGACACACTCATTCTAACAGTTCAGTGTGCACACTTCCATGTGGGCACACTCATTCTAAAAGTTCAGTGTGCACACCTCCATGTGGGCACACTCATTCTAACAGTTCAGTCTGCACACCTCCATGTGGGCACACTCATTCTAACAGTTCAGTGTGCACACCTCCATGTGGACACACTCATTCTAACAGTTCAGTGTGCACACCTCCATGTGGGCACACTCATTCCAACAGTTCAGTGTGCACATCTCCATGTGGACACAGTCATTCTAACAGTTCAGTGAGCACAACTCCATGTGGGCACACTCATTCTAACAGTTCAGTGTGCACACCTCCATGTGGGCACACTCATTCAAACAGTTCAGTGTGCACACTTCCATGTGGACACACTCATTCTAACAGTTCAGTGTGCACACCTCCATGTGGACACACACATTCTAACAGTTCAGTGTGCACACCTGCATGTGGACACACTCATTCTAACAGTTCAGTGTGCACACCTCCACAGGGACACACTCACTCTAACAGTTCACAGTGCACACCTCCATGTGGGCACAGTCATTCTAACAGTTCAGTGTGCACACCTCCATGTGGACACAGTCATTCTAACAGTTCATGTGCACAACTCCATGTGGGCACACTCATTCTAACAGTTCAGTGTGCACAACTCCATGTGGACACACTCATTCTAACAGTTCAGTGAGCACAACTCCATGTGGGCACACTCATTCCAACAGTTCAGTGTGCACACCTCCATGTGGACACACTCATTCTAACAGTTCAGTGTGCACACCTCTATGTGGGCACACTCATTCTAACAGTTCAGTGTGCACACATCCATGTGGGCACACTCATTCTAACAGTTCAGTGTGCACACCTCCATGTGGACACACTCATTCTAACAGTTCTGTGTGCACACCTCCTTGTGGACACACTCATTCTAACAGTTCAGTGTGCACATCTCCACAGGGATACACTCATTCTAACAGTTCAGTGTGCACACCTCCACAGGTACACACTCATTCTAACAGTTCAGTGTGCACACCTCCATGTGGACACACTCATTTTAACAGTTCAGTGTGCACAACTCCATGTGGACACACTCATTCTAACAGTTCAGTGTGCACACCTCCATGTGGACACACTCATTCTAACAATTCAGTGTGCACAACTCCATGTGGACACACTCATTCTAACAGTTCAGTGTGCACATCTCCACAGGGATACACTCATTCTACAGTTCAGTGTGCACACATCCATTTGGACACACTCATTCTAACAGTTCAGTGTCCACACCTCTATGTGGACACACTCATTCTAACAGTTCAGAGTGCACACCTCCATTTGGACACACTCATTCTAACAGTTCAGTGTGCACACCTCCATGTGGGCACACTCATTCAAACAGTTCAGTGTGCACACTTCCATGTGGACACACTCATTCTAACAGTTCAGTGCGCACACCTCCATGTGGACACACACATTCTAACAGTTCAGTGTGCACACCTCCATGTGGACACACTCATTCTAACACTTCAGTGTGCACACCTCCACAGGGACACACTCATTCTAACAGTTCACAGTGCACACCTCCATGTGGGCACAGTCATTCTAACAGTTCAGTGTGCACACCTCCATGTGGACACAGTCATTCAAACAGTTCATGTGCACAACTCCATGTGGGCACAATCATTCTAACAGTTCAGTGTGCACACCACCATGTGGACACAGTCATTCTAACAGTTCAGTGTGCACAACTCCATGTGGGCACACTCATTCTAACAGTTCAGTGTGCACACCTCCATGTGGACACACTCATTCTAACAGTTCAGTGTGCACACCTCCATGTGGACACACTCATTCTAACAGTTCAGTGTGCACACCTCCACAGGGACACACTCATTCTAACAGTTAAGTGTGCACACCTCCATGTGGACACACTCATTCTAACAGTTCAGTGTGCACATCTCCACAGGGATACACTCATTCTAACAGTTCAGTGTGCACAACTCCATGTGGACACACTCATTCTAACAGTTCAGTGTGCACACCTCCATGTGGACACACTCATTCTAACAGTTCAGTGTGCACACCTCCATGTGGACACACTCATTCTAACAGTTCAATGTGCACACCTCCACAGGGACACACTCATTCTAACAGTTCAGTGTGCACACCTCCATGTGGGCATCTCATTCTAACAGTTCAGTGTGCACACATCCATTTGGACACACTCATTCTAACAGTTCAGTGTGCACACCTCTATGTGGACACACTCATTCTAACAGTTCAGAGTACACACCTCCATTTGGACACACTCATTCTAACAGTTCAGTGTGCACACCTCCATGTGGGCACACTCATTCCAACAGTTCAGTGTGCACACCTCCATGTGGGCACACTCATTCAAACAGTTCAGAGTGCACACTTCCATGTGGGC
Organism: Peromyscus eremicus; assembly: GCF_949786415.1. Classification (NCBI taxonomy): domain Eukaryota; kingdom Metazoa; phylum Chordata; class Mammalia; order Rodentia; family Cricetidae; genus Peromyscus; species Peromyscus eremicus. The sequence goes on from NW_026734294.1 coordinate 85,985, forward strand.
ACACTCATTCTAACAGTTCAGTGTGCACACCTCCATGTGGACACACACATTCTAACAGTTCAGTGTGCACACCTCCATGAGGACACACTCATTCTAACAGTTCAGTGTGCACATCTCCACAGGGACACACTCATTCTAACAGTTCATAGTGCAAACCTCCATGAGGGCACACTCATTCTAACAGTTCAGTGTGCACACCTCCAAGTGGACACAGTCATTCTAACAGTTCAGAGAGCACAACTCCATGTGGGCACACTCATTCTAACAGTTCAGGGTGCACACCTCCATGTGGGCACACTCATTTTAACAGTTCAGTGTGCACACCTCCATGTGGGCACACTCATTCTAACAGTTCCGTGTTCACACTTCCATGTGGGCACACTCATTCTAACAGTTCAGTGTGCACACCTCCATGTGGGCACACTCATTCTAACAGTTCAGTGTGCACACCTCCATGTGGGCACACTCATTCTAACAGTTCAGTCTGCACACCTCCATGTGGACACACTCATTCTAACACTTCAGTGTGCACACCTCCATGTGGACACATTCATTCTAACAGTTCAGTGTGCACACCTCCATGTGGGCACACTCATTCTAACAGTTCAGTGTGCACACCTCCATGTGGGCACACTCATTCAAACAGTTCAGTGTGCACACTTCCATGTGGACACACTCATTCTAACAGTTCAGTGTGCACACATCCATGTGGACACACACATTCTAACAGTTCAGTGTGCTCACCTCCATGTGGACACACTCATTCTAACAGTTCAGTGTGCACACCTCCACAGGGACACACTCATTCTAACAGTTCACAGTGCACACCTCCATGTGGGCACAGTCATTCTAACAATTCAGTGTGCACACCTCCATGTGGACACACTCATTCTTACAGTTCAGTGTGCACACCTCCATGTGGACACACTCATTCTAACAGTACAGTGTGCACACCTCCATGTGGACATATTTGAACAGTTCAGTGTGCACACCTCCATGTGGACACACTCATTCTAACAGTTCAGTGTGCACACCTCCACAGGGACACACTCATTCTAACAGTTCACAGTGCACACCTCCATGTGGGCACAGTCATTCTAACAGTTCAGTGTGCACACCTCCATGTGGACACAGTCATTCAAACAGTTCATGTGCACAACTCCATGTGGGCACAATCATTCTAACAGTTCAGTGTGCACACCTCCATGTGGACACAGTCATTCTAACAGTTCAGTGTGCACAACTCCATGTGGGCACACTCATTCTAACAGTTCAGTGTGCACACCTCCATGTGGACACACTCATTCTAACAGTTCAGTGTGCACACCTCCATGTGGACACACTCATTCTAACAGTTCAGTGTGCACACCTCCACAGGGACACACTCATTCTAACAGTTAAGTGTGCACACCTCCATGTGGACACACTCATTCTAACAGTTCAGTGTGCACATCTCCACAGGGATACACTCATTCTAACAGTTCAGTGTGCACAACTCCATGTGGACACACTCATTCTAACAGTTCAGTGTGCACACCTCCATGTGGACACACTCATTCTAACAGTTCAGTGTGCACACCTCCATGTGGACACACTCATTCTAACAGTTCAATGTGCACACCTCCACAGGGACACACTCATTCTAACAGTTCAGTGTGCACACCTCCATGTGGGCATCTCATTCTAACAGTTCAGTGTGCACACATCCATTTGGACACACTCATTCTAACAGTTCAGTGTGCACACCTCTATGTGGACACACTCATTCTAACAGTTCAGAGTACACACCTCCATTTGGACACACTAATTCTAACAGTTCAGTGTGCACACCTCCATGTGGGCACACTCATTCCAACAGTTCAGTGTGCACACCTCCATGTGGGCACACTCATTCAAACAGTTCAGAGTGCACACTTCCATGTGGGCACACTCATTCTAACAGTTCAGTGTGCACACCTCCATGTGGACACACTCATTCTAACAGTTCAGTGTGCACACCTCCATGAGGACACACTCATTCTAACAGTTCAGTGTGCACATCTCCACAGGGACACACTCATTCTAACAGTTCAAAGTGCAAACCTCCATGTGGGCACACTCATTCTAACAGTTCAGTGTGCACACCTCCAAGTGGACACAGTCATTCTAACAGTTCAGAGAGCACAACTCCATGTGGGCACACTCATTCTAACAGTTCAGGGTGCACACCTCCATGTGGGCACACTCATTTTAACAGTTCAGTGTGCACACCTCCATGTGGGCACACTCATTCTAACAGTTCCGTGTTCACACCTCCATGTGGGCACACTCATTCTAACAGTTCAGTGTGCACACCTCCATGTGGGCACACTCATTCTAACAGTTCAGTGTGCACACCTCCATGTGGGCACACTCATTCTAACAGTTCAGTCTGCACACCTCCATGTGGACACACTCATTCTAACAGTTCAGTGTGCACACCTCCATGTGGACACATACATTCTAACAGTTCAGTGTGCACACCTCCATGTGGGCACACTCATTCTAACAGTTCAGTGTGCACACCTCCATGTGGGCACACTCATTCAAACAGTTCAGTGTGCACACTTCCATGTGGACACACTCATTCTAACAGTTCAGTGTGCACACCTCCATGTGGACACACACATTCTAACAGTTCAGTGTGCTCACCTCCATGTGGACACACTCATTCTAACAGTTCAGTGTGCACACCTCCACAGGGACACACTCATTCTAACAGTTCACAGTGCACACCTCCATGTGGGCACAGTCATTCTAACAATTCAGTGTGCACATCTCCATGTGGACACACTCATTCTTACAGTTCAGTGTGCACACCTCCATGTGGACACACTCATTCTAACAGTACAGTGTGCACACCTCCATGTGGACATATTTGAACAGTTCAGTGTGCACACCTCCATGTGGACACACTCATTCTAACAGTTAAGTGTGCACACCTCCATGTGGACACACTCATTCTAACAGTTCAGTGTGCACATCTCCACAGGGATACACTCATTCTAACAGTTCAGTGTGCACAACTCCATGTGGACACACTCATTCTAACAGTTCAGTGTGCACACCTCCATGTGGACACACTCATTCTAACAGTTCAGTGTGCACACCTCCATGTGGACACACTCATTCTAACAGTTCAATGTGCACACCTCCACAGGGACACACTCATTCTAACAGTTCAGTGTGCACACCTCCATGTGGGCATCTCATTCTAACAGTTCAGTGTGCACACATCCATTTGGACACACTCATTCTAACAGTTCAGTGTGCACACCTCTATGTGGACACACTCATTCTAACAGTTCAGAGTACACACCTCCATTTGGACACACTCATTCTAACAGTTCAGTGTGCACACCTCCATGTGGGCACACTCATTCCAACAGTTCAGTGTGCACACCTCCATGTGGGCACACTCATTCAAACAGTTCAGAGTGCACACTTCCATGTGGGCACACTCATTCTAACAGTTCAGTGTGCACACCTCCATGTGGACACACACATTCTAACATTTCAGTGTGCACACCTCCATGAGGACACACTCATTCTAACAGTTCAGTGTGCACATCTCCACAGGGACACACTCATTCTAACAGTTCAAAGTGCAAACCTCCATGTGGGCACACTCATTCTAACAGTTCAGTGTGCACACCTCCAAGTGGACACAGTCATTCTAACAGTTCAGAGAGCACAACTCCATGTGGGCACACTCATTCTAACAGTTCAGGGTGCACACCTCCATGTGGGCACACTCATTTTAACAGTTCAGTGTGCACACCTCCATGTGGGCACACTCATTCTAACAGTTCCGTGTTCACACCTCCATGTGGGCACACTCATTCTAACAGTTCAGTGTGCACACCTCCATGTGGGCACACTCATTCTAACAGTTCAGTGTGCACACCTCCATGTGGGCACACTCATTCTAACAGTTCAGTCTGCACACCTCCATGTGGACACACTCATTCTAACAGTTCAGTGTGCACACCTCCATGTGGACACATACATTCTAACAGTTCAGTGTGCACACCTCCATGTGGGCACACTCATTCTAACAGTTCAGTGTGCACACCTCCATGTGGGCACACTCATTCAAACAGTTCAGTGTGCACACTTCCATGTGGACACACTCATTCTAACAGTTCAGTGTGCACACATCCATGTGGACACACACATTCTAACAGTTCAGTGTGCTCACCTCCATGTGGACACACTCATTCTAACAGTTCAGTGTGCACACCTCCACAGGGACACACTCATTCTAACAGTTCACAGTAGACACCTCCATGTGGGCACAGTCATTCTAACAATTCAGTGTGCACATCTCCATGTGGACACACTCATTCTTACAGTTCAGTGTGCACACCTCCATGTGGACACACTCATTCTAACAGTACAGTGTGCACACCTCCATGTGGACATATTTGAACAGTTCAGTGTGCACACCTCCATGTGGACACACTCATTCTAACAGTTCAGTGTGCACACCTCCATGTGGACACACTCATTCTAACATTTCAGTGTGCACACCTCCACAGGGACACACTCATTCTAACAGTTCAGTGTGCACACCTCTGTGTGGACACACTCATTCTAAGAGTTCAGTGTGCACACCTCCATGTGGACACACACATTCTAACATTTCAGTGTGCACACCTCCACAGGTACACACTCATTCTAACAGTTCAGTGTGCACACCTCCATGTGGACACACTCATTCTAACAGTTCAGTGTGCACAACTCCATGTGGACACACTCATTCTAACAGTTCAGTGTGCACACCTCCATGTGGACACACTCATTCTAACAGTTCAGTGTGCACACCTCCATGTGGACACACTCATTCTAACAGTTCAGTGTGCACATCTCCACAGGGATACACTCATTCTAACAGTTCAGTGTGCACAACTCCATGTGGACACACTCATTCTAACAGTTCAGTGTGCACACCTCCATGTGGACACACTCATTCTAACAGTTCAGTGTGAACACCTCCATGTGGACACACTCATTCTAACAGTTCAGTGTGCACACCTCCACAGGGACACACTCATTCTAACAGTTCAGTGTGCACACCTCCATGTGGGCACACTCATTCTAACAGTTCAGTGTGCACACCTCCATTTGGACACACTCATTCTAACAGTTCAGTGTGCACACCTCGATGTGGACACACTCATTCTAACAGTTCAGTGTGCACACTTCCATGTGGGCACACTCATTCTAAAAGTTCAGTGTGCACACCTCCATGTGGGCACACTCATTCTAACAGTTCAGTCTGCACACCTCCATGTGGGCACACTCATTCTAACAGTTCAGTGTGCACACCTCCATGTGGACACACTCATTCTAACAGTTCAGTGTGCACACCTCCATGTGGGCACACTCATTCCAACAGTTCAGTGTGCACATCTCCATGTGGACACAGTCATTCTAACAGTTCAGTGAGCACAACTCCATGTGGGCACACTCATTCTAACAGTTCAGTGTGCACACCTCCATGTGGGCACACTCATTTTAACAGTTCAGTGTGCACACCTCCATGTGGGCACACTCATTCTAACAGTTCAGTGTGCACACCTCCATGTGGACACACTCATTCTAACAGTTCAGTGTGCACACCTCCACAGGGACACACTCACTCTAACAGTTCACAGTGCACACCTCCATGTGGGCACAGTCATTCTAACAGTTCAGTGTGCACACCTCCATGTGGACACAGTCATTCTAACAGTTCATGTGCACAACTCCATGTTGGCACACTCATTCTAACAGTTCAGTGTGCACAACTCCATGTGGACACACTCATTCTAACAGTTCAGTGAGCACAACTCCATGTGGGCACACTCATTCCAACAGTTCAGTGTGCATACCTCCATGTGGACACACTCATTCTAACAGTTCAGTGTGCACACCTCTATGTGGGCACACTCATTCTAACAGTTCAGTGTGCACACCTCCATGTGGGCACACTCATTCTAACAGTTCAGAGTGCACACCTCCATGTGGACACACTCATTCTAACAGTTCTGTGTGCACACCTCCTTGTGGACACACTCATTCTAACAGTTCAGTGTGCACAACTCCATGTGGGCACTCTCATTCTAACAGTTCAGTGTGCACACCTCCATGTGGGCACACTCATTCTAACAGTTCAGTGTGCACACCTCCATGTGGGCACACTCATTCAAACAGTTCAGAGTGCACACTTCCATGTGGGCACACTCATTCTAACAGTTCAGTGTGCACACCTCCATGTGGACACACACATTATAACAGTTCAGTGTGCACACCTCCATGTGGACACACTCATTCTAACAGTTCAGTGTGCACACCTCCACAGGGACACACTCATTCTAACATTTCAAAGTGCACACCTCCATGTGGGCACAGTCATTCTAACAGTTCAGTGTGCACACTTCCATGTGGACACACTCATTCTAACAGTTCAGTGAGCACAACTCCAAGTGGGCACACTCATTCTAACAGTTCAGTTTGCACACCTCCATGTGGGCACACTCATTCTAACAGTTCAGTGTGCACACCTCCACAGGGACACACTCATTCTAACAGTTAAGTGTGCACACCTCCATGTGGACATATTCTAACAGTTCAGTGTGCACACCTCCATGTGGACACACTCATTCTAAAAGTTCAGTGTGCACACCTCCATGTGGACACACTCATTCTAACATTTCAGTGTGCACACCTCCACAGGTACACACTCATTCTAACAGTTCAGTGTGCACACCTCCATGTGGACACACTCATTTTAACAGTTCAGTGTGCACAAACCCATGTGGACACACTCATTCTAACAGTTCAGTGTGCACACCTCCATGTGGACACACTCATTCTAACAGTTCAGTGTGCACAACTCCATGTGGACACACTCATTCTAACAGTTCAGTGTGCACATCTCCACAGGGATACACTCATTCTACAGTTCAGTGTGCACAACTCCATGTGGACACACTCATTCTAACAGTTCAGTGTGCACACCTCCATGTGGACACACTCATTCTAACAGTTCAGTGTGCACACCTCCATGTGGACACACTCATTCTAACAGTTCAGTGTGCACAACTCCATGTGGGCACACTCATTCTAACAGTTCAGTGTGCACACCTCCATGTGGACACACTCATTCTAACAGTTCAGTGTGCACACCTCCATGTGGACACACTCATTCTAACAGTTCAGTGTGCACACCTCCACAGGGACACACTCATTCTAACAGTTAAGTGTGCACACCTCCATGTGGACATATTCTAACAGTTCAGAGTGCGTACCTCCAAAGGGACACAGTCATTCTAACAGTTCAGTGTGCACACCTCCATGTGGACACACTCATTCTAACATTTCATTGTGCACACCTCCACAGGTACACACTCATTCTAACAGTTCAGTGTGCACACCTCCATGTGGACACACTCATTTTAACAGTTCAGTGTGCACAACTCCATGTGGACACACTCATTCTAACAGTTCAGTGTGCACACCTCCATGTGGACACACTCATTCTAACAGTTCAGTGTGCACACCTCCATGTGGACACACTCATTCTAACAGTTCAGTGTGCACATCTCCACAGGGATACACTCATTCTAACAGTTCAGTGTGCACACCTCCATGTGGACACACTCATTCTAACAGTTCAGTGTGCACACCTCCATGTGGACACACTCATTCTAACAGTTCAGTGTGCACACCTCCATGTGGACACACTCATTCTAACAGTTTAATGTGCACACCTCCACAGGGACACACTCATTCTAACAGTTCAGTGTGCACACCTCCATGTGGGCACACTCATTCTAACAGTTCAGTGTGCACACATCCATTTGGACACACTCATTCTAACAGTTCAGTGTGCACACCTCTATGTGGACACACTCATTCTAACAGTTCAGAGTACACACCTCCATTTGGACACACTCATTCTAACAGTTCAGTGTGCACACCTCCATGTGGGCACACTCATTCCAACAGTTCAGTGTGCACACCTCCATGTGGGCACACTCATTCAAACAGTTCAGAGTGCACACTTCCATGTGGGCACACTCATTCTAACAGTTCAGTGTGCACACCTCCATGTGGACACACATTCTAACAGTTCAGTGTGCACACCTCCATGTGGACACACTCATTCTAACAGTTCAGTGTGCACATCTCCACAGGGACACACTCATTCTAACAGTTCAAAGTGCAAACCTCCATGTGGGCACAGTCATTCTAACAGTTCAGTGTGCACACCTCCAAGTGGACACAGTCATTCTAACAGTTCAGAGAGCACAACTCCATGTGGGCACACTCATTCTAACAGTTCAGGGTGCACACCACCATGTGGGCACACTCATTCTAACAGTTCAGTGTGCACACCTCCATGTGGGCACACTCATTCTAACAGTTCCGTGTTCACACCTCCATGTGGGCACACTCATTCCAACAGTTCAGTGTGCACACCTCCATGTGGGCACACTCATTCTAACAGTTCAGTGTGCACACCTCCATGTGGGCACACTCATTCTAACAGTTCAGTCTGCACACCTCCATGTGGACACACTCATTCTAACAGTTCAGTGTGCACACCTCCATGTGGACACATTCATTCTAACAGTTCAGTGTGCACACCTCCATGTGGGCACACTCATTCTAACAGTTCAGTGTGCACACATCCATGTGGGCACACTCATTCAAACAGTTCAGTGTGCACACTTCCATGTGGACACACTCATTCTAACAGTTCAGTGTGCACACCTCCATGTGGACACACACATTCTAACAGTTCAGTGTGCTCACCTCCATGTGGACACAATCATTCTAACAGTTCAGTGTGCACACCTCCACAGGTACACACTCATTCTAACAGTTCACAGTGCACACCTCCATGTGGGCACAGTCATTCTAACAATTCAGTGTGCACACCTCCATGTGGACACACTCATTCTTACAGGTCAGTGTGCACACCTCCATGTGGACACACTCATTCTAACAGTTCAGTGTGCACACCTCCATGTGGACACACTCATTCTAACATTTCAGTGTGCACACCTCCACAGGGACACACTCATTCTAACAGTTCAGTGTGCACACCTCTGTGTGGACACACTCATTCTAAGAGTTCAGTGTGCACACCTCCATGTGGGCACAGTCATTCTAACAGTTCAGTGTGCACACCTCCATGTGGACACAGTCATTCAAACAGTTCATGTGCACAACTCCATGTGGGCACAATCATTCTAACAGTTCAGTGTGCACACCTCCATGTGGACACAGTCATTCTAACAGTTCAGTGTGCACAACTCCATGTGGGCACACTCATTCTAACAGTTCAGTGTGCACACCTCCATGTGGACACACTCATTCTAACAGTTCAGTGTGCACACCTCCATGTGGACACACTCATTCTAACAGTTCAGTGTGCACACCTCCACAGGGACACACTCATTCTAACAGTTAAGTGTGCACACCTCCATGTGGACACACTCATTCTAACAGTTCAGTGTGCACATCTCCACAGGGATACACTCATTCTAACAGTTCAGTGTGCACAACTCCATGTGGACACACTCATTCTAACAGTTCAGTGTGCACACCTCCATGTGGACACACTCATTCTAACAGTTCAATGTGCACACCTCCACAGGGACACACTCATTCTAACAGTTCCGTGTTCACACCTCCATGTGGGCATCTCATTCTAACAGTTCAGTGTGCACACATCCATTTGGACACACTCATTCTAACAGTTCAGTGTGCACACCTCTATGTGGACACACTCATTCTAACAGTTCAGAGTACACACCTCCATTTGGACACACTCATTCTAACAGTTCAGTGTGCACACCTCCATGTGGGCACACTCATTCCAACAGTTCAGTGTGCACACCTCCATGTGGGCACACTCATTCAAACAGTTCAGAGTGCACACTTCCATGTGGGCACACTCATTCTAACAGTTCAGTGTGCACACCTCCATGTGGACACACACATTCTAACAGTTCAGTGTGCACACCTCCATGAGGACACACTCATTCTAACAGTTCAGTGTGCACATCTCCACAGGGACACACTCATTCTAACAGTTCAAAGTGCAAACCTCCATGTGGGCACAGTCATTCTAACAGTTCAGTGTGCACAACTCCAAGTGGACACAGTCATTCTAACAGTTCAGAGAGCACAACTCCATGTGGGCACACTCATTCTAACAGTTCAGGGTGCACACCTCCATGTGGGCACACTCATTTTAACAGTTCAGTGTGCACACCTCCATGTGGGCACACTCATTCTAACAGTTCCGTGTTCACACCTCCATGTGGGCACACTCATTCTAACAGTTCAGTGTGCACACCTCCATGTGGGCACACTCATTCTAACAGTTCAGTGTGCACACCTCCATGTGGGCACACTCATTCTAACAGTTCAGTCTGCACACCTCCATGTGGACACACTCATTCTAACAGTTCAGTGTGCACACCTCCATGTGGACACATTCATTCTAACAGTTCAGTGTGCACACCTCCATGTGGGCACACTCATTCTAACAGTTCAGTGTGCACACCTCCATGTGGGCACACTCATTCTAACAGTTCAATGTGCACACTTCCATGTGGACACACTCATTCTAACAGTTCAGTGTGCACACATCCATGTGGACACACACATTCTAACAGTTCAGTGTGCTCACCTCCATGTGGACACACTCATTCTAACAGTACAGTGTGCACACCTCCACAGGGACACACTCATTCTAACAGTTCACAGTGCACACCTCCATGTGGGCACAGTCATCCTAACAATTCAGTGTGCACACCTCCATGTGGACACACTCATTCTTACAGTTCAGTGTGCACACCTCCATGTGGACACACTCATTCTAACAGTACAGTGTGCACACCTCCATGTGGACATATTTGAACAGTTCAGTGTGCACACCTCCATGTGGACACACTCATTCTAACAGTTCAGTGTGCACACCTCCATGTGGACACACTCATTCTAACATTTCAGTGTGCACACCTCCACAGGGACACAATCATTCTAACAGTTCAGTGTGCACACCTCTGTGTGGACACATACATTCTAAGAGTTCAGTGTGCACACCTCCATGTGGACACACTCATTCTAACAGTTCAGTGTGCACACCTCCATGTTGACACACTCATTCTAACAGTACAGTGTGCACACCTCCATGTGGACATATTCTAACAGTTCAGTGTGCACACTTCCATGTGGACACACTCATTCTAACAGTTCAGTGTGCACACCTCCATGTGGACACACTCATTCTAACAGTTCAGTGTGCACATCTCCACAGGGATACACTAATTCTAACAGTTCAGTGTGCACAACTCCATGTGGACACACTCAATCTAACAGTTCAGTGTGCACACCTCCATGTGGACACACTCATTCTAACAGTTCAGTGTGCACACCTCCATGTGGACACACTCATTCTAACAGTTCAGTGTGCACACCTCCACAGGGACACACTCATTCTAACAGTTCAGTGTGCACACCTCCATGTGGGCACACTCATTCTAACAGTTCAGTGTGCACACATCCATTTGGACACACTCATTCTAACAGTTCAGTGTGCACACCTCTATGTGGACACACTCATTCTAACAGTTCAGAGTACACACCTCCATTTGGACACACTCATTCTAACAGTTCAGTGTGCACACCTCCATGTGGGCACACTCATTCCAACAGTTCAGTGTGCACACCTCCATGTGGGCACACTCATTCAAACAGTTCAGAGTGCACACTTCCATGTGGGCACACTCATTCTAACAGTTCAGTGTGCACACCTCCATGTGGACACACACATTCTAACAGTTCAGTGTGCACACCTCCATGTGGACACACTCATTCTAACAGTTCAGTGTGCACATCTCCACAGGGACACACTCATTCTAACAGTTCAAAGTGCAAACCTCCATGTGGGCACAGTCATTCTAACAGTTCAGTGTGCACACCTCCAAGTGGACACAGTCATTCTAACAGTTCAGAGAGCACAACTCCATGTGGGCACACTCATTCTAACAGTTCAGGGTGCACACCACCATGTGGGCACACTCATTCTAACAGTTCAGTGTGCACACCTCCATGTGGGCACACTCATTCTAACAGTTCCGTGTTCACACCTCCATGTGGGCACACTCATTCTAACAGTTCAGTGTGCACACCTCCATGTGGGCACACTCATTCTAACAGTTCAGTGTGCACACCTCCATGTGGGCACACTCATTCTAACAGTTCAGTCTGCACACCTCCATGTGGACACACTCATTCTAACAGTTCAGTGTGCACACCTCCATGTGGACACATTCATTCTAACAGTTCAGTGTGCACACCTCCATGTGGGCACACTCATTCAAACAGTTCAGTGTGCACACCTCCATGTGGGCACACTCATTCAAACAGTTCAGTGTGCACACTTCCATGTGGACACACTCATTCTAACAGTTCAGTGTGCACACATCCATGTGGACACACACATTCTAACAGTTCAGTGTGCTCACCTCCATGTGGACACACTCATTCTAACAGTTCAGTGTGCACACCTCCACAGGGACACACTCATTCTAACAGTTCACAGTGCACACCTCCATGTGGGCACAGTCATTCTAACAATTCAGTGTGCACACCTCCATGTGGACACACTCATTCTTACAGTTCAGTGTGCACACCTCCATGTGGACACACTCATTCTAACAGTACAGTGTGCACACCTCCATGTGGACATATTTGAACAGTTCAGTGTGCACACCTCCATGTGGACACACTCATTCTAACAGTTCAGTGTGCACACCTCCATGTGGACACACTCATTCTAACATTTCAGTGTGCACACCTCCACAGGGACACACTCATTCTAACAGTTCAGTGTGCACACCTCTGTGTGGACACACTCATTCTAAGAGTTCAGTGTGCACACCTCCATGTGGACACACTCATTCTAACAGTTCAGTGTGCACACCTCCATGTTGACACACTCATTCTAACAGTACAGTGTGCACACCTCCATGTGGACATATTCTAACAGTTCAGTGTGCACACCTCCATGTGGACACACTCATTCTAACAGTTCAGTGTGCACACCTCCATGTGGACACACTCATTCTAACAGTTCAGTGTGCACATCTCCACAGGGATACACTAATTCTAACAGTTCAGTGTGCACAACTCCATGTGGACACACTCAATCTAACAGTTCAGTGTGCACACCTCCATGTGGACACACTCATTCTAACAGTTCAGTGTGCACACCTCCATGTGGACACACTCATTCTAACAGTTCAGTGTGCACACCTCCACAGGGACACACTCATTCTAACAGTTAAATGTGCACACCTCCATGTGGACATATTCTAACAGTTCAATGTGCACACCTCCATGTGGACACACTCATTCTAACAGTTCACTGTGCACACCTCCATGTGGACACACTCATTCTAACAGTTCAGTGTGCACACCTCCACAGGGACACACTCATTCTAACAGTTAAGTGTGCACACCTCCATGTGGACATATTCTAACAGTTCAGTGTGCACACCTCCATGTGGACACACTCATTCTAACAGTTCAGTGTGCACACCTCCATGTGGACACACACATTCTAACATTTCAGTGTGCACACCTCCACAGGTACACACTCATTCTAACAGTTCAGTGTGCACATCTCCACAGGGATACACTCATTCTAACAGTTCAGTGTGCACAACTCCATGTGGACACACTCATTCTAACAGTTCAGTGTGCACACCTCCATGTGGACACACTCATTCTAACAGTTCAGTGTGAACACCTCCATGTGGACACACTCATTCTAACAGTTCAGTGTGCACACCTCCACAGGGACACACTCATTCTAACAGTTCAGTGTGCACACCTCCATGTGGGCACACTCATTCTAACAGTTCAGTGTGCACACCTCCATTTGGACACACTCATTCTAACAGTTCAGTGTGCACACCTCGATGTGGACACACTCATTCTAACAGTTCAGTGTGCACACTTCCATGTGGGCACACTCATTCTAAAAGTTCAGTATGCACACCTCCATGTGGGCACACTCATTCTAACAGTTCAGTCTGCACACCTCCATGTGGGCACACTCATTCTAACAGTTCAGTGTGCACACCTCCATGTGGACACACACATTCTAACAGTTCAGTGTGCACACCTCCATGTGGGCACACTCATTCCAACAGTTCAGTGTGCACATCTCCATGTGGACACAGTCATTCTAACAGTTCAGTGAGCACAACTCCATGTGGGCACACTCATTCTAACAGTTCAGTGTGCACACCTCCATGTGGGCACACTCATTTTAACAGTTCAGTGTGCACACCTCCATGTGGGCACACTCATTCTAACAGTTCAGTGTTCACACCTCCATGTGGGCACACTCATTCTAACAGTTCAGTGTGCACACCTCCATGTGGGCACACTTATTCTAACAGTTCAGTGTGCACACGTCCATGTGGGCACACTCATTCAAACAGTTCAGTTTGCACACTTCCATGTGGACACACTCATTCTAACAGTTCAGTGTGCACACCTCCATGTGGACACACACATTCTAACAGTTCAGTGTGCACACCTCCATGTGGACACACTCATTCTAACAGTTCAGTGTGCACACCTCCACAGGGACACACTCACTCTAACAGTTCACAGTGCACACCTCCATGTGGGCACAGTCATTCTAACAGTTCAGTGTGCACACCTCCATGTGGACACAGTCATTCTAACAGTTCATGTGCACAACTCCATGTTGGCACACTCATTCTAACAGTTCAGTGTGCACAACTCCATGTGGACACACTCATTCTAACAGTTCAGTGAGCACAACTCCATGTGGGCACACTCATTCCAACAGTTCAGTGTGCACACCTCCATGTGGACACACTCATTCTAACAGTTCAGTGTGCACACCTCTATGTGGGCACACTCATTCTAACAGTTCAGTGTGCACACCTCCATGTGGGCACACTCATTCTAACAGTTCAGTGTGCACACCTCCATGTGGACACACTCATTCTAACAGTTCTGTGTGCACACCTCCTTGTGGACACACTCATTCTAACAGTTCAGTGTGCACAACTCCATGTGGGCACTCTCATTCTAACAGTTCAGTGTGCACACCTCCATGTGGGCACACTCATTCTAACAGTTCAGTGTGCACACCTCCATGTGGGCACACTCATTCAAACAGTTCAGAGTGCACACTTCCATGTGGGCACACTCATTCTAACAGTTCAGTGTGCACACCTCCATGTGGACACACACATTATAACAGTTCAGTGTGCACACCTCCATGTGGACACACTCATTCTAACAGTTCAGTGTGCACACCTCCACAGGGACACACTCATTCTAACATTTCAAAGTGCACACCTCCATGTGGGCACAGTCATTCTAACAGTTCAGTGTGCACACTTCCATGTGGACACACTCATTCTAACAGTTCAGTGAGCACAACTCCAAGTGGGCACACTCATTCTAACAGTTCAGTTTGCACACCTCCATGTGGGCACACTCATTCTAACAGTTCAGTGTGCACACCTCCACAGGGACACACTCATTCTAACAGTTAAGTGTGCACACCTCCATGTGGACATATTCTAACAGTTCAGTGTGCACACCTCCATGTGGACACACTCATTCTAAAAGTTCAGTGTGCACACCTCCATGTGGACACACTCATTCTAACATTTCAGTGTGCACACCTCCACAGGTACACACTCATTCTAACAGTTCAGTGTGCACACCTCCATGTGGACACACTCATTTTAACAGTTCAGTGTGCACAACCCCATGTGGACACACTCATTCTAACAGTTCAGTGTGCACACCTCCATGTGGACACACTCATTCTAACAGTTCAGTGTGCACACCTCCACAGGGACACACTCATTCTAACAGTTAAGTGTGCACACCTCCATGTGGACATATTCTAACAGTTCAGAGTGCGTACCTCCACAGGGACACAGTCATTCTAACAGTTCAGTGTGCACACCTCCATGTGGACACACTCATTCTAACAGTTCAATGTGCACACCTCCACAGGGACACACTCATTCTAACAGTTCAGTGTGCACACCTCCATGTGGGCACACTCATTCTAACAGTTCCATGTGCACACATCCATTTGGACACACTCATTCTAACAGTTCAGTGTGCACACCTCTATGTGGACACACTCATTCTAACAGTTCAGAGTACACACCTCCATTTGGACACACTCATTCTAACAGTTCAGTGTGCACACCTCCATGTGGGCACACTCATTCCAACAGTTCAGTGTGCACACCTCCATGTGGGCACACTCATTCAAACAGTTCAGAGTGCACACTTCCATGTGGGCACACTCATTCTAACAGTTCAGTGTGCACACCTCCATGTGGACACACACATTCTAACAGTTCAGTGTGCACACCTCCATGTGGACACACTCATTCTAACAGTTCAGTGTGCACATCTCCACAGGGACACACTCATTCTAACAGTTCAAAGTGCAAACCTCCATGTGGGCACAGTCATTCTAACAGTTCAGTGTGCACACCTCCAAGTGGACACAGTCATTCTAACAGTTCAGAGAGCACAACTCCATGTGGGCACACTCATTCTAACAGTTCAGGGTGCACACCACCATGTGGGCACACTCATTTTAACAGTTCAGTGTGCACACCTCCATGTGGGCACACTCATTCTAACAGTTCCGTGTTCACACCTCCATGTGGGCACACTCATTCTAACAGTTCAGTGTGCACACCTCCATGTGGGCACACTCATTCTAACAGTTCAGTGTGCACACCTCCATGTGGGCACACTCATTCTAACAGTTCAGTCTGCACACCTCCATGTGGACACACTCATTCTAACAGTTCAGTGTGCACACCTCCATGTGGACACACTCATTCTAACAGTTCAGTGTGCACACATCCATGTGGGCACACTCATTCAAACAGTTCCGTGTGCACACTTCCATGTGGACACACTCATTCTAACAGTTCAGTGTGCACACCTCCATGTGGACACACACATTCTAACAGTTCAGTGTGCTCACCTCCATGTGGACACAATCATTCTAACAGTTCAGTGTGCACACCTCCACAGGGACACACTCATTCTAACAGTTCACAGTGCACACCTCCATGTGGGCACAGTCATTCTAACAATTCAGTGTGCACACCTCCATGTGGACACACTCATTCTTACAGGTCAGTGTGCACACCTCCATGTGGACACACTCATTCTAACAGTACAGTGTGCACACCTCCATGTGGACATATTTGAACAGTTCAGTGTGCACACCTCCATGTGGACACACTCATTCTAACAGTTCAGTGTGCACACCTCCATGTGGACACACTCATTCTAACATTTCAGTGTGCACACCTCCACAGGGACACACTCATTCTAACAGTTCAGTGTGCACACCTCTGTGTGGACACACTCATTCTAAGAGTTCAGTGTGCACACCTCCATGTGGACACACTCATTCTAACAGTTCAGTGTGCACACCTCCATGTTGACACACTCATTCTAACAGTACAGTGTGCACACCTCCATGTGGACACACTCAATCTAACAGTTCAGTGTGCACACCTCCATGTGGACACACTCATTCTAACATTTCAGTGTGCACACCTACACAGGGACACACTCATTCTAACAGTTCAGTGTGCACACCTCTGTGTGGACACACTCATTCTAAGAGTTCAGTGTGCACACCTCCATGTGGACACACTCATTCTAACAGTTCAGTGTGCACACCTCCATGTTGACACACTCATTCTAACAGTACAGTGTGCACACCTCCATGTGGACATATTCTAACAGTTCTGTGTGCACACCTCCATGTGGACACACTCATTCTAACAGTTCAGTGTGCACACCTCCATGTGGACACACTCATTCTAACAGTTCAGTGTGCACATCTCCACAGGGATACACTAATTCTAACAGTTCAGTGTGCACATCTCCACAGGGATACACTAATTCTAACAGTTCAGTGTGCACAACTCCATGTGGACACACTCAATCTAACAGTTCAGTGTGCACACCTCCATGTGGACACACTCATTCTAACAGTTCAGTGTGCACACCTCCATGTGGACACACTCATTCTAACAGTTCAGTGTGCACACCTCCACATGGACACACTCATTCTAACAGTTAAATGTGCACACCTCCATGTGGACATATTCTAACTGTTCAGTGTGCACACCTCCATGTGGACACACTCATTCTAACAGTTCAGTGTGCACACCTCCATGTGGACACACTCATTCTAACATTTCAGTGTGCACACCTCCACAGGGACACACTCATTCTAACAGTTAAGTGTGCACACCTCCATGTGGACATACTCTAACAGTTCAGTGTGCACACCTCCATGTGGACACACTCATTCTAACAGTTCAGTGTGCACACCTCCATGTGGACACACACATTCTAACATTTCAGTGTGCACACCTCCACAGGTACACACTCATTCTAACAGTTCAGTGTGCACACCTCCATGTGGACACACTCATTCTAACAGTTCAGTGTGCACACTTCCATGTGGGCACACTCATTCTAAAAGTTCAGTGTGCACACCTCCATGTGGGCACACTCATTCTAACAGTTCAGTCTGCACACCTCCATGTGGGCACACTCATTCTAACAGTTCAGTGTGCACAGCTCCATGTGGACGCACTCATTCTAACAGTTCAGTGTGCACACCTCCATGTGGGCACACTCATTCCAACAGTTCAGTGTGCACATCTCCATGTGGACACAGTCATTCTAACAGTTCAGTGAGCACAACTCCATGTGGGCACATTCATTCTAACAGTTCAGTGTGCACACCTCCATGTGGGCACACTCATTTTAACAGTTCAGTGTGCACACCTCCATGTGGGCACACTCATTCTAACAGTTCAGTGTTCACACCTCCATGTGGGCACACTCATTCTAACAGTTCAGTGTGCACACCTCCATGTGGGCACACTCATTCTAACAGTTCAGTGTGCACACCTCCATGTGGGCACACTCATTCAAACAGTTCAGTGTGCACACTTCCATGTGGACACACTCATTCTAAGAGTTCAGTGTGCACACCTCCATGTGGACACACACATTCTAACAGTTCAGTGTGCACACCTCCATGTGGACACACTCATTCTAACAGTTCAGTGTGCACACCTCCACAGGGACACACTCACTCTAACAGTTCACAGTGCACACCTCCATGTGGGCACAGTCATTCTAACAGTTCAGTGTGCACACCTCCATGTGGACACAGTCATTCTAACAGTTCATGTGCACAACTCCATGTGGGCACACTCATTCTAACAGTTCAGTGTGCACACCTCCATGTGGACACACTCATTCTAACAGTTCAGTGAGCACAACTCCATGTGGGCACACTCATTCCAACAGTTCAGTGTGCACACCTCCATGTGGACACACTCATTCTAACAGTTCAGTGTGCACACCTCTATGTGGGCACACTCATTCTAACAGTTCAGTGTGCACACCTCCATGTGGGCACACTCATTCTAACAGTTCAGTGTGCACACCTCCATGTGGACACACTCATTCTAACAGTTCTGTGTGCACACCTCCTTGTGGACACACTCATTCTAACAGTTCAGTGTGCACAACTCCATGTGGGCACTCTCATTCTAACAGTTCAGTGTGCACACCTCCATGTGGACACACTCATTCTAACAGTTCAGTGTGCACACCTCCATGTGGACACACTCATTCTAACAGTACAGTGTGCACACCTCCATGTGGACACACTCATTCTAACAGTTCAGTGTGCACACCTCCATGTGGACACACTCATTCTAACAGTTCAGTGTGCACACCTCCATGTGGGCACACTCATTCTAACAGTTCAGTGTGCACACCTCCATGTGGGCACACTCATTCTAACAGTTCATTGTGCACACCTCCATGTGGACACACTCATTCTAACAGTACAGTGTGCACACCTCCATGTGGACATATTCTAACAGTTCAGTGTGCACACCTCCATGTACACACACTCATTCTAACAGTTCAGTGTGCACTCCTCCATGTGGACAAATTCTAACACTTCAGTTTGCACACCTCCATGTGGACACACTCATTCTAACAGTTCAGTGTGCACACCTCCACAGGGACACACTCATTCTAACAGTTCAGTGTGCACACCTCCATGTGGGCACACTCATTCCAACAGTTCAGTGTGCACATCTCCATGTGGACACAGTCATTCTAACAGTTCAGTGAGCACACCTCCATGTGGGCACACTCATTCTAACAGTTCAGTGTGCACACCTCCATGTGGGCACACTCATTTTAACAGTTCAGTGTGCACACCTCCATGTGGGCACACTCATTCTAACAGTTCAGTGTTCACAACTCCATGTGGGCACACTCATTCTAACAGTTCAGTGTGCACACCTCCATGTGGGCACACTCATTCTAACAGTTCAGTGTGCACACCTCCATGTGGGCACACTCATTCAAACAGTTCAGTGTGCACACTTCCATGTGGACACACTCATTCTAACAGTTCAGTGTGCACACCTCCATGTGGACACACACATTCTAACAGTTCAGTGTGCACACCTCCATGTGGACACACTCATTCTAACAGTTCAGTGTGCACACCTCCACAGGGACACACTCACTCTAACAGTTCACAGTGCACACCTCCATGTGGGCACAGTCATTCTAACAGTTCAGTGTGCACACCTCCATGTGGACAGAGTCATTCTAACAGTTCATGTGCACATCTCCATGTGGGCACACTCATTCTAACAGTTCAGTGTGCACACCTCCATGTGGACACACTCATTCTAACAGTTCAGTGAGCACAACTCCATGTGGGCACACTCATTCCAACAGTTCAGTGTGCACACCTCCATGTGGACACACTCATTCTAACAGTTCAGTGTGCACACCTCTATGTGGGCACACTCATTCTAACAGTTCAGTGTGCACACCTCCATGTGGGCACACTCATTCTAACAGTTCAGTGTGCACACCTCCATGTGGACACACTCATTCTAACAGTTCTGTGTGCACACCTCCTTGTGGACACACTCATTCTAACAGTTCAGTGTGCACAACTCCAAGTGGGCACTCTCATTCTAACAGTTCAGTGTGCACACCTCCATGTGGGCACACTCATTCTAACAGTTCAGTGTGCACACCTCCATGTGGGCACTCTCATTCTAACAGTTCAGTGAGCAAACCTCCGTGTGGACACACTCATTCTAAGAGTTCAGTGTGCACACCTCCATGTGGGCACACTCATTCAAACAGTTCAGAGTGCACACCTCCACAGGGACACACTCATTCTAACAGTTAAATGTGCACACCTCCATGTGGACATATTCTAACAGTTCAATGTGCACATCTCCATGTGGGCACACTCATTCTAACAGTTCAGTGTGCACACCTCCACAGGGACACACTCATTCTAACAGTTAAATGTGCACACCTCCATGTGGACATATTCTAACAGTTCAATGTGCACACCTCCATGTGGACACACTCATTCTAACAGTTCATTGTGCACACCTCCATGTGGACACACTCATTCTAACAGTTCAGTGTGCACACCTCCACAGGGACACACTCATTCTAACAGTTAAGTGTGCACACCTCCATGTGGACATATTCTAACAGTTCAGTGTGCACACCTCCATGTGGACACACTCATTCTAACAGTTCAGTGTGCACACCTCCATGTGGACACACACATTCTAATATTTCAGTGTGCACACCTCCACAGGTACACACTCATTCTAACAGTTCAGTGTGCACACCTCCATGTGGACACACTCATTCTAACAGTTCAGTGTGCACAACTCCATGTGGACACACTCATTCTAACAATTCAGTGTGCACACCTCCATGTGGACACACTCATTCTAACAGTTCAGTGTGCACACCTCCATGTGGACACACTCATTCTAACAGTTCAGTGTGCACAACTCCATGTGGACACACTCATTCTAACAGTTCAGTTTGCACACTTCCATGTGGACACACTCATTCTAACAGTTCAGTGTGCACACCTCCATGTGGACACACACATTCTAACAGTTCAGTGTGCACACCTCCATGTGGACACACTCATTCTAACAGTTCAGTGTGCACACCTCCACAGGGACACACTCACTCTAACAGTTCACAGTGCACACCTCCATGTGGGCACAGTCATTCTAACAGGTCAGTGTGCACACCTCCATGTGGACACAGTCATTCTAACAGTTCATGTGCACAACTCCATGTTGGCACACTCATTCTAACAGTTCAGTGTGCACAACTCCATGTGGGCACACTCATTCTAACAGTTCAGTGAGCACAACTCCATGTGGGCACACTCATTACAACAGTTCAGTGTGCACACCTCCATGTGGACACACTCATTCTAACAGTTCAGTGTGCACACCTCTATGTGGGCACACTCATTCTAACAGTTCAGTGTGCACACCTCCATGTGGGCACACTCATTCTAACAGTTCAGTGTGCACACCTCCATGTGGACACACTCATTCTAACAGTTCTGTGTGCACACCTCCTTGTGGACACACTCATTCTAACAGTTCAGTGTGCACAACTCCATGTGGGCACTCTCATTCTAACAGTTCAGTGTGCACACCTCCATGTGGGCACACTCATTCTAACAGTTCAGTGTGCACACCTCCATGTGGGCACACTCATTCAAACAGTTCAGAGTGCACACTTCCATGTGGGCACACTCATTCTAACAGTTCAGTGTGCACACCTCCATGTGGACACACACATTATAACAGTTCAGTGTGCACACCTCCATGTGGACACACTCATTCTAACAGTTCAGTGTGCACACCTCCACAGGGACACACTCATTCTAACATTTCAAAGTGCACACCTCCATGTGGGCACAGTCATTCTAACAGTTCAGTGTGCACACTTCCATGTGGACACACTCATTCTAACAGTTCAGTGAGCACAACTCCAAGTGGGCACACTCATTCTAACAGTTCAGTTTGCACACCTCCATGTGGGCACACTCATTCTAACAGTTCAGTGTGCACACCTCCACAGGGACACACTCATTCTAACAGTTAAGTGTGCACACCTCCATGTGGACATATTCTAACAGTTCAGTGTGCACACCTCCATGTGGACACACTCATTCTAAAAGTTCAGTGTGCACACCTCCATGTGGACACACTCATTCTAACATTTCAGTGTGCACACCTCCACAGGTACACACTCATTCTAACAGTTCAGTGTGCACACCTCCATGTGGACACACTCATTTTAACAGTTCAGTGTGCACAACCCCATGTGGACACACTCATTCTAACAGTTCAGTGTGCACACCTCCATGTGGACACACTCATTCTAACAGTTCAGTGTGCACACCTCCACAGGGACACACTCATTCTAACAGTTAAGTGTGCACACCTCCATGTGGACATATTCTAACAGTTCAGAGTGCGTACCTCCACAGGGACACAGTCATTCTAACAGTTCAGTGTGCACACCTCCATGTGGACACACTCATTCTAACATTTCAGTGTGCACACCTCCACAGGTACACACTCATTCTAACAGTTCAGTGTGCACACCTCCATGTAGACACACTCATTTTAACAGTTCAGTGTGCACAACTCCATGTGGACACACTCATTCTAACAGTTCAGTGTGCACACCTCCATGTGGACACACTCATTCTAACAGTTCAGTGTGCACACCTCCATGTGGACACACTCATTCTAACAGTTCAGTGTGCACACCTCCATGTGGACACACTCATTCTAACAGTTCAATGTGCACACCTCCACAGGGACACACTCATTCTAACAGTTCAGTGTGCACACCTCCATGTGGGCACACTCATTCTAACAGTTCAGTGTGCACACATCCATTTGGACACACTCATTCTAACAGTTCAGTGTGCACACCTCTATGTGGACACACTCATTCTAACAGTTCAGAGTACACACCTCCATTTGGACACACTCATTCTAACAGTTCAGTGTGCACACCTCCATGTGGGCACACTCATTCCAACAGTTCAGTGTGCACACCTCCATGTGGGCACACTCATTCAAACAGTTCAGAGTGCACACTTCCATGTGGGCACACTCATTCTAACAGTTCAGTGTGCACACCTCCATGTGGACACACACATTCTAACAGTTCAGTGTGCACACCTCCATGTGGACACACTCATTCTAACAGTTCAGTGTGCACATCTCCACAGGGACACACTCATTCTAACAGTTCAAAGTGCAAACCTCCATGTGGGCACAGTCATTCTAACAGTTCAGTGTGCACACCTCCAAGTGGACACAGTCATTCTAACAGTTCAGAGAGCACAACTCCATGTGGGCACACTCATTCTAACAGTTCAGGGTGCACACCACCATGTGGGCACACTCATTTTAACAGTTCAGTGTGCACACCTCCATGTGGACACACTCATTCTAACAGTTCCGTGTTCACACCTCCATGTGGGCACACTCATTCTAACAGTTCAGTGTGCACACCTCCATGTGGGCACACTCATTCTAACAGTTCAGTGTGCACACCTCCATGTGGGCACACTCATTCTAACAGTTCAGTCTGCACACCTCCATGTGGACACACTCATTCTAACAGTTCAGTGTGCACACCGCCATGTGGACACATTCATTCTAACAGTTCAGTGTGCACACCTCCATGTGGGCACACTCATTCTAACAGTTCAGTGTGCACACATCCATGTGGGCACACTCATTCAAACAGTTCAGTGTGCACACTTCCATGTGGACACACTCATTCTAACAGTTCAGTGTGCACACCTCCATGTGGACACACACATTCTAACAGTTCAGTGTGCTCACCTCCATGTGGACACAATCATTCTAACAGTTCAGTGTGCACACCTCCACAGGGACACACTCATTCTAACAGTTCACAGTGCACACCTCCATGTGGGCACAGTCATTCTAACAATTCAGTGTGCACACCTCCATGTGGACACACTCATTCTTACAGGTCAGTGTGCACACCTCCATGTGGACACACTCATTCTAACAGTACAGTGTGCACACCTCCATGTGGACATATTTGAACAGTTCAGTGTGCACACCTCCATGTGGACACACTCATTCTAACAGTTCAGTGTGCACACCTCCATGTGGACACACTCATTCTAACATTTCAGTGTGCACACCTCCACAGGGACACACTCATTCTAACAGTTCAGTGTGCACACCTCTGTGTGGACACACTCATTCTAAGAGTTCAGTGTGCACACCTCCATGTGGACACACTCATTCTAACAGTTCAGTGTGCACACCTCCATGTTGACACACTCATTCTAACAGTACAGTGTGCACACCTCCATGTGGACACACTCAATCTAACAGTTCAGTGTGCACACCTCCATGTGGACACACTCATTCTAAGATTTCAGTGTGCACACCTACACAGGGACACACTCATTCTAACAGTTCAGTGTGCACACCTCTGTGTGGACACACTCATTCTAAGAGTTCAGTGTGCACACCTCCATGTGGACACACTCATTCTAACAGTTCAGTGTGCACACCTCCATGTTGACACACTCATTCTAACAGTACAGTGTGCACACCTCCATGTGGACATATTCTAACAGTTCAGTGTGCACACCTCCATGTGGACACACTCATTCTAACAGTTCAGTGTGCACACCTCCATGTGGACACACTCATTCTAACAGTTCAGTGTGCACATCTCCACAGGGATACACTAATTCTAACAGTTCAGTGTGCACATCTCCACAGGGATACACTAATTCTAACAGTTCAGTGTGCACAACTCCATGTGGACACAATCAATCTAACAGTTCAGTGTGCACACCTCCATGTGGACACACTCATTCTAACAGTTCAGTGTGCACACCTCCATGTGGACACACTCATTCTAACAGTTTAGTGTGCACACCTCCACAGGGACACACTCATTCTAACAGTTAAATGTGCACACCTCCATGTGGACATATTCTAACAGTTCAGTGTGCACACCTCCATGTGGACACACTCATTCTAACAGTTCAGTGTGCACACCTCCATGTGGACACACTCATTCTAACATTTCAGTGTGCACACCTCCACAGGGACACACTCATTCTAACAGTTAAGTGTGCACACCTCCATGTGGACATATTCTAACAGTTCAGTGTGCACACCTCCATGTGGACACACTCATTCTAACAGTTCAGTGTGCACACCTCCATGTGGACACACACATTCTAACATTTCAGTGTGCAGACCTCCACAGGTACACACTCATTCTAACAGTTCAGTGTGCACACCTCCATGTGGACACACTCATTCTAACAGTTCAGTGTGCACACCTCCAAGTGGACACACTCATTCTAACAGTTCAGTGTGCACATCTCCACAGGGATACACTCATTCTAACAGTTCAGTGTGCACAACTCCATGTGGACACACTCATTCTAACAGTTCAGTGTGCACACCTCCATGTGGACACACTCATTCTAACAGTTCAGTGTGCACACCTCCATGTGGACACACTCATTCTAACAGTTCAGTGTGCACACCTCCACAGGGACACATTCATTCTAACAGTTCAGTGTGCACACCTCCATGTGGGCACACTCATTCTAACAGTTCAGTGTGCACACCTCCATTTGGACACACTCATTCTAACAGTTCAGTGTGCACACCTCGATGTGGACACACTCATTCTAACAGTTCAGTGTGCACACTTCCATGTGGGCACACTCATTCTAAAAGTTCAGTGTGCACACCTCCATGTGGGCACACTCATTCTAACAGTTCAGTCTGCACACCTCCATGTGGGCACACTCATTCTAACAGTTCAGTGTGCACACCTCCATGTGGACACACTCATTCTAACAGTTCAGTGTGCACACCTCCATGTGGGCACACTCATTCCAACAGTTCAGTGTGCACATCTCCATGTGGACACAGTCATTCTAACAGTTCAGTGAGCACAACTCCATGTGGGCACATTCATTCTAACAGTTCAGTGTGCACACCTCCATGTGGGCACACTCATTTTAACAGTTCAGTGTGCACACCTCCATGTGGGCACACTCATTCTAACAGTTCAGTGTTCACACCTCCATGTGGGCACACTCATTCTAACAGTTCAGTGTGCACACCTCCATGTGGGCACACTCATTCTAACAGTTCAGTGTGCACACCTCCATGTGGGCACACTCATTCAAACAGTTCAGTGTGCACACTTCCATGTGGACACACTCATTCTAACAGTTCAGTGTGCACACCTCCATGTGGACACACACATTCTAACAGTTCAGTGTGCACACCTCCATGTGGACACACTCATTCTAACAGTTCAGTGTGCACACCTCCACAGGGACACACTCACTCTAACAGTTCACAGTGCACACCTCCATGTGGGCACAGTCATTCTAACAGTTCAGTGTGCACACCTCCATGTGGACACAGTCATTCTAACAGTTCAGTGTTCACACCTCCATGTGGGCACACTCATTCTAACAGTTCAGTGTGCACACCTCCATGTGGGCACACTCATTCTAACAGTTCAGTGTGCACACCTCCATGTGGGCACACTCATTCTAACAGTTCAGTGTGCACACCTCCATTTGGACACACTCATTCTAACATTTCAGTGTGCACACCTCGATGTGGACACACTCATTCTAACAGTTCAGTGTGCACACTTCCATGTGGGCACACTCATTCTAAAAGTTCAGTGTGCACACCTCCATGTGGGCACACTCTTTCTAACAGTTCAGTCTGCACACCTCCATGTGGGCACACTCATTCTAACAGTTCAGTGTGCACACCTCCATGTGGACACACTCATTCTAACAGTTCAGTGTGCACACCTCCATGTGGGCACACTCATTCCAACAGTTCAGTGTGCACATCTCCATGTGGACACAGTCATTCTAACAGTTCAGTGAGCACAACTCCATGTGGGCACATTCATTCTAACAGTTCAGTGTGCACACCTCCATGTGGGCACACTCATTTTAACAGTTCAGTGTGCACACCTCCATGTGGGCACACTCATTCTAACAGTTCAGTGTTCACACCTCCATGTGGGCACACTCATTCTAACAGTTCAGTGTGCACACCTCCATGTGGGCACACTCATTCTAACAGTTCAGTGTGCACACCTCCATGTGGGCACACTCATTCAAACAGTTCAGTGTGCACACTTCCATGTGGACACACTCATTCTAACAGTTCAGTGTGCACACCTCCATGTGGACACACACATTCTAACAGTTCAGTGTGCACACCTCCATGTGGACACACTCATTCTAACAGTTCAGTGTGCACACCTCCACAGGGACACACTCACTCTAACAGTTCACAGTGCACACCTCCATGTGGGCACAGTCATTCTAACAGTTCAGTGTGCACACCTCCATGTGGACACAGTCATTCTAACAGTTCATGTGCACAACTCCATGTGGGCACACTCATTCTAACAGTTCAGTGTGCACACCTCCATGTGGACACACTCATTCTAACAGTTCAGTGAGCACAACTCCATGTGGGCACACTCATTCCAACAGTTCAGTGTGCACACCTCCATGTGGACACACTCATTCTAACAGTTCAGTGTGCACACCTCTATGTGGGCACACTCATTCTAACAGTTCAGTGTGCACACCTCCATGTGGGCACACTCATTCTAACAGTTCAGTGTGCACACCTCCATGTGGACACACTCATTCTAACAGTTCTGTGTGCACACCTCCTTGTGGACACACTCATTCTAACAGTTCAGTGTGCACAACTCCATGTGGGCACTCTCATTCTAACAGTTCAGTGTGCACACCTCCATGTGGACACACTCATTCTAACAGTTCAGTGTGCACACCTCCACAGGGACACACTCATTCTAACAGTACAGTGTGCACACCTCCATGTGGACACACTCATTCTAACAGTTCAGTGTGCACACCTCCATGTGGACACACTCATTCTAACAGTTCAGTGTGCACACCTCCATGTGGGCACACTCATTCTAACAGTTCAGTGTGCACACCTCCATGTGGGCACACTCATTCTAACAGTTCATTGTGCACACCTCCATGTGGACACACTCATTCTAACAGTACAGTGTGCACACCTCCATGTGGACATATTCTAACAGTTCAGTGTGCACACCTCCATGTACACACACTCATTCTAACAGTTCAGTGTGCACTCCTCCATGTGGACAAATTCTAACACTTCAGTTTGCACACCTCCATGTGGACACACTCATTCTAACAGTTCAGTGTGCACACCTCCACAGGGACACACTCATTCTAACAGTTCAGTGTGCACACCTCCATGTGGGCACACTCATTCTAACAGTTCAGTGTGCACACCTCCATTTGGACACACTCATTCTAACAGTTCAGTGTGCACACCTCGATGTGGACACACTCATTCTAACAGTTCAGTGTGCACACTTCCATGTGGGCACACTCATTCTAAAAGTTCAGTGTGCACACCTCCATGTGGGCACACTCATTCTAACAGTTCAGTCTGCACACCTCCATGTGGGCACACTCATTCTAACAGTTCAGTGTGCACACCTCCATGTGGACACACTCATTCTAACAGTTCAGTGTGCACACCTCCATGTGGGCACACTCATTCCAACAGTTCAGTGTGCACATCTCCATGTGGACACAGTCATTCTAACAGTTCAGTGAGCACACCTCCATGTGGGCACACTCATTCTAACAGTTCAGTGTGCACACCTCCATGTGGGCACACTCATTTTAACAGTTCAGTGTGCACACCTCCATGTGGGCACACTCATTCTAACAGTTCAGTGTTCACACCTCCATGTGGGCACACTCATTCTAACAGTTCAGTGTGCACACCTCCATATGGGCACACTCATTCTAACAGTTCAGTGTGCACACCTCCATGTGGGCACACTCATTCAAACAGTTCAGTGTGCACA
Source organism: Peromyscus eremicus (assembly GCF_949786415.1). Taxonomy (NCBI): domain Eukaryota; kingdom Metazoa; phylum Chordata; class Mammalia; order Rodentia; family Cricetidae; genus Peromyscus; species Peromyscus eremicus. Next base: position 115,994 of record NW_026734294.1, read on the forward strand.
CTTCCATGTGGACACACTCATTCTAACAGTTCAGTTTGCACACCTCCATGTGGACACACACATTCTAACAGTTCAGTGTGCACACCTCCATGTGGACACACTCATTCTAACAGTTCAGTGTGCACACCTCCACAGGGACACACTCACTCTAACAGTTCACAGTGCACACCTCCATGTGGGCACAGTCATTCTAACAGTTCAGTGTGCACACCTCCATGTGGACACAGTCATTCTAACAGTTCATGTGCACAACTCCATGTGGGCACACTCATTCTAACAGTTCAGTGTGCACACCTCCATGTGGACACACTCATTCTAACAGTTCAGTGAGCACAACTCCATGTGGGCACACTCATTCCAACAGTTCAGTGTGCACACCTCCATGTGGACACACTCATTCTAACAGTTCAGTGTGCACACCTCTATGTGGGCACACTCATTCTAACAGTTCAGTGTGCACACCTCCATGTGGGCACACTCATTCTAACAGTTCAGTGTGCACACCTCCATGTGGACACACTCATTCTAACAGTTCTGTGTGCACACCTCCTTGTGGACACACTCATTCTAACAGTTCAGTGTGCACAACTCCATGTGGGCACTCTCATTCTAACAGTTCAGTGTGCACACCTCCATGTGGACACACTCATTCTAACAGTTCAGTGTGCACACCTCCACAGGGACACACTCATTCTAACAGTACAGTGTGCACACCTCCATGTGGACACACTCATTCTAACAGTTCAGTGTGCACACCTCCATGTGGACACACTCATTCTAACAGTTCAGTGTGCACACCTCCATGTGGGCACACTCATTCTAACAGTTCAGTGTGCACACCTCCATGTGGGCACACTCATTCTAACAGTTCATTGTGCACACCTCCATGTGGACACACTCATTCTAACAGTACAGTGTGCACACCTCCATGTGGACATATTCTAACAGTTAAGTGTGCACACCTCCATGTACACACACTCATTCTAACAGTTCAGTGTGCACTCCTCCATGTGGACAAATTCTAACACTTCAGTTTGCACACCTCCATGTGGACACACTCATTCTAACAGTTCAGTGTGCACACCTCCACAGGGACACACTCATTCTAACAGTTCAGTGTGCACATCTCCATGTGGGCACACTCATTCTAACAGTTCAGTGTGCACACCTCCATGTGGGCACACTCATTCAAATAGTTCAGTGTGCACACTTCCATGTGGACACACTCATTCTAACAGTTCAGTGTGCACACCTCCATGTGGACACACACATTCTAACAGTTCAGTGTGCACACCTCCATGTGGACACACTCATTCTAACAGTTCAGTGTGCACACCTCCACAGGGACACACTCACTCTAACAGTTCACAGTGCACACCTCCATGTGGGCACAGTCATTCTAACAGTTCAGTGTGCACACCTCCATGTGGACACAGTCATTCTAACAGTTCATGTGCACAACTCCATGTGGGCACACTCATTCTAACAGTTCAGTGTGCACACCTCCATGTGGACACACTCATTCTAACAGTTCAGTGAGCACAACTCCATGTGGGCACACTCATTCCAACAGTTCAGTGTGCACACCTCCATGTGGACACACTCATTCTAACAGTTCAGTGTGCACACCTCTATGTGGGCACACTCATTCTAACAGTTCAGTGTGCACACCTCCATGTGGGCACACTCATTCTAACAGTTCAGTGTGCACACCTCCATGTGGACACACTCATTCTAACAGTTCTGTGTGCACACCTCCTTGTGGACACACTCATTCTAACAGTTCAGTGTGCACAACTCCATGTGGGCACTCTCATTCTAACAGTTCAGTGTGCACACCTCCATGTGGACACACTCATTCTAACAGTTCAGTGTGCACACCTCCACAGGGACACACTCATTCTAACAGTACAGTGTGCACACCTCCATGTGGACACACTCATTCTAACAGTTCAGTGTGCACACCTCCATGTGGACACACTCATTCTAACAGTTCAGTGTGCACACCTCCATGTGGGCACACTCATTCTAACAGTTCAGTGTGCACACCTCCATGTGGGCACACTCATTCTAACAGTTCATTGTGCACACCTCCATGTGGACACACTCATTCTAACAGTACAGTGTGCACACCTCCATGTGGACATATTCTAACAGTTCAGTGTGCACACCTCCATGTACACACACTCATTCTAACAGTTCAGTGTGCACACCTCCATGTGGACAAATTCTAACACTTCAGTTTGCACACCTCCATGTGGACACACTCATTCTAACAGTTCAGTGTGCACACCTCCACAGGGACACACTCATTCTAACAGTTCAGTGTGCACACCTCCATGTGGACAAATTCTAACACTTCAGTTTGCACACCTCCATGTGGACACACTCATTCTAACAGTTCAGTGTGCACACCTCCACAGGGACACACTCATTCTAACAGTTCAGTGTGCACACCTCCATGTGGACAAATTCTAACACTTCAGTTTGCACACCTCCATGTGGACACACTCATTCTAACAGTTCAGTGTGCACACCTCCACAGGGACACACTCATTCTAACAGTTCAGTGTGCACACCTCCATGTGGGCACACTCATTCTAACAGTTCAGTGTGCACACCTCCATTTGGACACACTCATTCTAACAGTTCAGTGTGCACACCTCGATGTGGACACACTCATTCTAACAGTTCAGTGTGCACACTTCCATGTGGGCACACTCATTCTAAAAGTTCAGTGTGCACACCTCCATGTGGGCACACTCATTCTAACAGTTCAGTCTGCACACCTCCATGTGGGCACACTCATTCTAACAGTTCAGTGTGCACACCTCCATGTGGACACACTCATTCTAACAGTTCAGTGTGCACACCTCCATGTGGGCACACTCATTCCAACAGTTCAGTGTGCACATCTCCATGTGGACACAGTCATTCTAACAGTTCAGTGAGCACACCTCCATGTGGGCACACTCATTCTAACAGTTCAGTGTGCACACCTCCATGTGGGCACACTCATTTTAACAGTTCAGTGTGCACACCTCCATGTGGGCACACTCATTCTAACAGTTCAGTGTTCACACCTCCATGTGGGCACACTCATTCTAACAGTTCAGTGTGCACACCTCCATGTGGGCACACTCATTCTAACAGTTCAGTGTGCACACCTCCATGTGGGCACACTCATTCAAACAGTTCAGTGTGCACACTTCCATGTGGACACACTCATTCTAACAGTTCAGTGTGCACACCTCCATGTGGACACACACATTCTAACAGTTCAGTGTGCACACCTCCATGTGGACACACTCATTCTAACAGTTCAGTGTGCACACCTCCACAGGGACACACTCACTCTAACAGTTCACAGTGCACACCTCCATGTGGGCACACTCATTCTAACAGTTCAGTCTGCACACCTCCATGTGGACACAGTCATTCTAACAGTTCATGTGCACAACTCCATGTGGGCACACTCATTCTAACAGTTCAGTGTGCACACCTCCATGTGGACACACTCATTCTAACAGTTCAGTGAGCACAACTCCATGTGGGCACACTCATTCCAACAGTTCAGTGTGCACACCTCCATGTGGACACACTCATTCTAACAGTTCAGTGTGCACACCTCTATGTGGGCACACTCATTCTAACAGTTCAGTGTGCACACCTCCATGTGGGCACACTCATTCTAACAGTTCAGTGTGCACACCTCCATGTGGACACACTCATTCTAACAGTTCTGTGTGCACACCTCCTTGTGGACACACTCATTCTAACAGTTCAGTGTGCACAACTCCAAGTGGGCACTCTCATTCTAACAGTTCAGTGTGCACACCTCCATGTGGGCACACTCATTCTAACAGTTCAGTGTGCACACCTCCATGTGGGCACTCTCATTCTAACAGTTCAGTGAGCAAACCTCCGTGTGGACACACTCATTCTAAGAGTTCAGTGTGCACACCTCCATGTGGGCACACTCATTCAAACAGTTCAGAGTGCACACCTCCACAGGGACACACTCATTCTAACAGTTAAATGTGCACACCTCCATGTGGACATATTCTAACAGTTCAATGTGCACACCTCCATGTGGGCACACTCATTCTAACAGTTCAGTGTGCACACCTCCACAGGGACACACTCATTCTAACAGTTAAATGTGCACACCTCCATGTGGACATATTCTAACAGTTCAATGTGCACACCTCCATGTGGACACACTCATTCTAACAGTTCACTGTGCACACCTCCATGTGGACACACTCATTCTAACAGTTCAGTGTGCACACCTCCACAGGGACACACTCATTCTAACAGTTAAGTGTGCACACCTCCATGTGGACATATTCTAACAGTTCAGTGTGCAAACCTCCATGTGGACACACTCATTCTAACAGTTCAGTGTGCACACCTCCATGTGGACACACACATTCTAACATTTCAGTGTGCACACCTCCACAGGTACACACTCATTCTAACAGTTCAGTGTGCACACCTCCATGTGGACACACTCATTCTAACAGTTCAGTGTGCACAACTCCATGTGGACACACTCATTCTAACAGTTCAGTGTGCACACCTCCATGTGGACACACTCATTCTAACAGTTCAGTGTGCACACCTCCATGTGGACACACTCATTCTAACAGTTCAGTGTGCACATCTCCACAGGGATACACTCATTCTAACAGTTCAGTGTGCACAACTCCATGTGGACACACTCATTCTAACAGTTCAGTGTGCACACCTCCATGTGGACACACTCATTCTAACAGTTCAGTGTGAACACCTCCATGTGGACACACTCATTCTAACAGTTCAGTGTGCACACCTCCACAGGGACACACTCATTCTAACAGTTCAGTGTGCACACCTCCATGTGGGCACACTCATTCTAACAGTTCAGTGTGCACACCTCCATTTGGACACACTCATTCTAACAGTTCAGTGTGCACACCTCGATGTGGACACACTCATTCTAACAGTTCAGTGTGCACACCTCCATGTGGGCACACTCATTCTAACAGTTCAGTGTGCACACCTCCATGTGGACACACTCATTCTAACAGTTCTGTGTGCACACCTCCTTGTGGACACACTCATTCTAACAGTTCAGTGTGCACAACTCCAAGTGGGCACTCTCATTCTAACAGTTCAGTGTGCACACCTCCATGTGGGCACACTCATTCTAACAGTTCAGTGTGCACACCTCCATGTGGGCACTCTCATTCTAACAGTTCAGTGAGCAAACCTCCGTGTGGACACACTCATTCTAAGAGTTCAGTGTGCACACCTCCATGTGGACACACTCATTCTAACAGTTCAGTGTGCACACCTCCATGTGGACACACTCATTCTAACAGTACAGTGTGCACACCTCCATGTGGACACACTCATTCTAACAGTTCAGTGTGCACACCTCCATGTGGACACACTCATTCTAACAGTTCAGTGTGCACACCTCCATGTGGGCACACTCATTCTAACAGTTCAGTGTGCACACCTCCATGTGGGCACACTCATTCTAAAAGTTCATTGTGCACACCTCCATGTGGACACACTCATTCTAACAGTACAGTGTGCACACCTCCATGTGGACATATTCTAACAGTTCAGTGTGCACACCTCCATGTACACACACTCATTCTAACAGTTCAGTGTGCACTCCTCCATGTGGACAAATTCTAACACTTCAGTTTGCACACCTCCATGTGGACACACTCATTCTAACATTTCAGTGTGCACACCTCCACAGGGACACACTCATTCTAACACTTCAGTGTGCACACCTCCATGTGGACACACTCATTCTAACAGTTCAGTGTGCACACTTCTATGTGGGCACACTCATTCTAACAGTTCAGTGTGCCCACCTCCATGTGGACACATTCTAACAGTTAAGTCTGCACACCTCCATGTGGGCACACTCATTCTAACAGTTCAGTGTGCACACCTCCATTTGGACACACTCATTCTAACATTTCAGTGTGCACACCTCCACAGGAACACACTCATTCTAACACTTCAGTGTGCACACCTCCATGTGGACACAATCATTCTAACAGTTCAGTGTGCACACCTCCATGTGGGCACACTCATTCTAACAGTTCAGTGTGCACACCACCATGTGGACACAGTCATTCTAACAGTTCAGTGTGCACACCTCCATGTGGACACACTCATTCGAACAGTTCAGTGTGCACACCTCCATGTGGACACACTCATTCTAACAGTTCAGTGTGCACACCTCCACAGGGACACACTCACTCTAACAGTTCACAGTGCACACCTCCATGTGGGCACAGTCATTCTAACAGTTCAGTGTGCACACCTCCATGTGGACACAGTCATTCTAACAGTTCATGTGCACAACTCCATGTGGGCACACTCATTCTAACAGTTCAGTGTGCACACCTCCATGTGGACACACTCATTCTAACAGTTCAGTGAGCACAACTCCATGTGGGCACACTCATTCCAACAGTTCAATGTGCACACCTCCATGTGGACACACTCATTCTAACAGTTCATTGTGCACACCTCTATGTGGGCACACTCATTCTAACAGTTCAGTGTGCACACCTCCATGTGGGCACACTCATTCTAACAGTTCAGTGTGCACACCTCCATGTGGACACACTCATTCTAACAGTTCTGTGTGCACACCTCCTTGTGGACACACTCATTCTAACAGTTCAGTGTGCACAACTCCATGTGGGCACTCTCATTCTAACAGTTCAGTGTGCACACCTCCATGTGGGCACACTCATTCTAACAGTTCAGTGTGCACACCTCCATGTGGGCACTCTCATTCTAACAGTTCAGTGAGCAAACCTCCGTGTGGACACACTCATTCTAAGAGTTCAGTGTGCACACCTACATGTGGACACACTCATTCTAACAGTTCAGTGTGCACACCTCCATGTGGACACACTCATTCTAACAGTACAGTGTGCACACCTCCATGTGGACACAATCATTCTAACAGTTCATTGTGCACACCTCCATGTGGACACACTCTTTCTAACAGTTCAGTGTGCACACCTCCATGTGGGCACACTCATTCTAACAGTTCAGTGTGCACACCTCCATGTGGGCACACTCATTCTAACAGTTCATTGTGCACACCTCCATGTGGACACACTCATTCTAACAGTACAGTGTGCACACCTCCATGTGGACATATTCTAACAGTTCAGTGTGCACACCTCCATGTACACACACTCATTCTAACAGTTCAGTGTGCACTCCTCCATGTGGACAAATTCTAACACTTCAGTTTGCACACCTCCATGTGGACACACTCATTCTAACATTTCAGTGTGCACACCTCCACAGGGACACACTCATTCTAACACTTCAGTGTGCACACCTCCATGTGGACACACTCATTCTAACAGTTCAGTGTGCACACTTCTATGTGGGCACACTCATTCTAACAGTTCAGTGTGCCCACCTCCATGTGGACACATTCTAACAGTTCAGTCTGCACACCTCCATGTGGGCACACTCATTCTAACAGTTCAGTGTGCACACCTCCATTTGGACACACTCATTCTAACATTTCAGTGTGCACACCTCCACAGGAACACACTCATTCTAACACTTCAGTGTGCACACCTCCATGTGGACACAATCATTCTAACAGTTCAGTGTGCACACCTCCATGTGGGCACACTCATTCTAACAGTTCAGTGTGCACACCACCATGTGGACACAGTCATTCTAACAGTTCAGTGTGCACACCTCCATGTGGACACACTCATTCGAACAGTTCAGTGTGCACACCTCCATGTGGACACACTCATTCTAACAGTTCAGTGTGCACACCTCCATGTGGGCACATTCTAACAGTTCAGTGTGCACACCTCCATGTGGACACACTCATTCTAACAGTTCAGTGTGCGCACCTCCATGTGGGCCCACTCATTCTAACAGTTCAGTGTGCACACCTCCATGTGGACAAATTCTAACACTTCAGTGTGCACACCTCCATGGGGCACACTCATTCTAACAGTTCATTGTGCACACCTCCATGTGGACACACTCATTCTAACAGTACAGTGTGCACACCTCCATGAGGACATATTCTAACAGTTCAGTGTGCACACCTCCATGTAGACACACTCATTCTAACAGTTCAGTGTGCACTCCTCCATGTGGACAAATTCTAACACTTCAGTTTGCACACCTCCATGTGGACACACTCATTGTAACATTTCAGTGTGCACACCTCCACAGGGACACACTCATTCAAAAGTTCAGTGTGCACACCTCCATGTGGACACACTCATTCTAAGTGTTCAGTGTGCACACCTCCATGTGGGCACACTCATTCTAACATTTTAGTGTGCACACCTCCAAGTGGACACACTCATTCTAACCGTACAGTGTGCACACCTCAATTTGGACATATTCTAACAGTTCAGTGTGCACACCTCCATGTGGGCACACTCATTCTAACAGTTCAGTGTGCACACCTACATGTGGGCAAACTCATTCTAACATTTCAGTGTGCACACTTCAATGTGGACATATTCTAACATTTCAGTGTGCACACCTCCATGTGGGCACACTCATTCTAACAGGTCAGTGTGCACACATCCATGTGGACACACTCATTCTAACATTTCAGTGTGCACATCTCCACAGGGACACACTCATTCTAACAGTTCAGTGTGCACACCTCCATGTGGACACAGTCATTCTAACAGTTCATGTGCACAACTCCATGAGGGCACACTCATTCTAACAGTTCATGTGCACAACTCCATGAGGGCACACTCATTCTAACAGTTCAGTGTGCACAACTCCATGTGGACACAGTCATTCTAACAGTTCAGTGTGCACACCTCTATGTGGGCACACTCATTCTAACAGTTCAGTGTGCACACCTCCATGTGGGCACACTCATTCTAACAGTTCAGTGTGCACACCTCCATGTGGGCACACTCATTCTAACAGTTCAGTGAGCACACCTCTGTGTGGACACACTCATTCTAAGAGTTCAGTGTGCACACCTCCATGTGGACACACTCATTCTAACAGTTCAGTGTGCACACCTCCATGTGGACACACTCATTCTAACAGTTCAGTGTGCACACCTCCATGTGGGCACACTCATTCTAACAGTTCAGTGTGCACACCTCCATGTGGGCACACGCATTCTAACAGTTCATTGTGCACACCTCCATGTGGACACACTCATTCTAACAGTTCAGTGTGCACACCTCAATGTGGACAAATTCTAACAGTTCAGTGTGCACACCTCCATGTGGGCACAATCATTCTAACAGTTCAGTGTGCACACCTATATGTGGGCACACTCATTCTAACAGTTCAGTGTGCACACCTCCATGTGGACACATTCTAACAGTTCAGTGTGCACACCTCCATGTGGACACAGTCATTCTAACAGTTCAGTGTGCACACCTCCATGTGGCAAATTCTAACACTTCAGTGTGCACACCTCCATGTGGACACACTCATTCTAACATTTCAGTGTGCACACCTCCATGTGGACACACTCATTCTAACAGTTCAGTGTGCACACCTCCATATGGGCACATTCTAACAGTTCAGTGTGCACACCTCCATGTGGACACACTCATTCTAACATTTCAATGTGCACACCTCCAAGTGGACACACTCATTCTAACATTTCAATGTGCACACCTCCATGTGGACACATTCTAACAGTTCAGTGTGCTCACCTCCATGTAGGCACACTCATTCTAACATTTCAGTGTGCACACCTAGACAGGGACACAATCATTCTTACAATTGAGTGTGCATAACTCCATGCACACACAGTCATTCTAACAGTTCAGTGTGTACACCTCCATGTACACACATTCTAACAGTTCAGTGTGCACACCTCCATGTAGACACACTCATTCTAACAGTTCAGTGTGCACACCTCCACAGGGACACAATCATTCAAAGAGTTCACTGTGCACACCTCCATGCATACACAGTCATTCTAACAGTTCAGTGTGCACACCTCCACAGGGACACACTCATTCTAACAGTTCAGTGTGCACACCTCCATGTGGACACACTCATTCTAACAGTACAGTGTGCACACCCACATGTGGACACATTCTAACAGTTCAGTGTGCACACCTCCATGTTGACACACTCATTCTAACAGTTCAGTGTGCACACCTCCATGTGGACACACTCATTCTAACAGTTAAATGTGCACACCTCCATGTGGACACATTCTAACAGTTCAGTGTGCACACCTCCATGTGGACACACTCATTCTAACAGTTCAGTGTGCACACCTCCATGTGGACACACTCATTCTAACAGTTCAGTGTGCACACCTCCATGTGGGCACATTCTAACAGTTCAGTGTGCACACGTCCATGTGGACACACTCATTCTAACAGTTCAATGTGCACACCTCCATGTGGACACATTCTAACAGTTCACTGTGCTAAACTCCATGTAGACACACTCATTCTAACAGTTCAGTGTGCACACCTCCATGTGGACACACTCATTCTAACAGATCAGTGTGCACACCTATATGTGGACACAGTCATTCTAACAGTTCAGTGTGCACACGTCCAAGTGGACACAATCATTCTAACAGTTCAGTGTCCACAATTCCATGTGGGCACACTCATTCTAAAAGTTCAGGGTGCACAACTCCATGTCGGCACACTCATTCTAACAGTTCAGTGTGCGCACCTCCATGTGGACCCACTCATTCTAACAGTTTAGTGTGCACACCTCCATGTGGACACACTCATTCTAACAGTTCAGTGTGCACACCTCCATGTGGACACACTCATTCTAACAGTTCAGTGTGCACACCTCCATGTGGACACACTCATTCTAACAGTTCAGTGTGCACACCTCCATGTGGACAAATTCTAACACTTCAGTGTGCACACCTCCATGTGGACACACTCATTCTAACATTTCAGTGTGCACACCTCCACAGGGACACACTCATTCTAACAGTTCAGTGTGCACACCTCCATGTGGACACACTCATTCTAACAGTTCAGTGTGCACACCTCCATGTGGGCACACTCATTCTAACAGTTCAGTGTGCACACCTCCATGTGGACACACTCATTCTAACAGTTCTGTGTGCACACCTCCTTGTGGACACACTCATTCTAACAGTTCAGTGTGCACAACTCCATGTGGGCACTCTCATTCTAACAGTTCAGTGTGCACACCTCCATGTGGGCACACTCATTCTAGCAGTTCAGTGTGCACACCTCCATGTGGGCACTCTCATTCTAACAGTTCAGTGAGCAAACCTCCGTGTGGACACACTCATTCTAAGAGTTCAGTGTGCACACCTCCATGTGGACACACTCATTCTAACAGTTCAGTGTGCACACCTCCATGTGGACACACTCATTCTAACAGTACAGTGTGCACACCTCCATGTGGACACACTCATTCTAACAGTTCAGTGTGCACACCTCCATGTGGACACACTCATTCTAACAGTTCAGTGTGCACACCTCCATGTGGGCACACTCATTCTAACAGTTCAGTGTGCACACCTCCATGTGGGCACACTCATTCTAACAGTTCATTGTGCACACCTCCATGTGGACACACTCATTCTAACAGTACAGTGTGCACACCTCCATGTGGACATATTCTAACAGTTCAGTGTGCACACCTCCATGTACACACACTCATTCTAACAGTTCAGTGTGCACTCCTCCATGTGGACAAATTCTAACACTTCAGTTTGCACACCTCCATGTGGACACACTCATTCTAACATTTCAGTGTGCACACCTCCAGAGGGACACACTCATTCTAACACTTCAGTGTGCACACCTCCATGTGGACACACTCATTCTAACAGTTCAGTGTGCACACTTCTATGTGGGCACACTCATTCTAACAGTTCAGTGTGCACACCTCCATGTGGACACATTCTAACAGTTCAGTGTGCACACCTCCATGTGGACAAATTCTAACACTTCAGTGTGCACACCTCCATTTGGACACACTCATTCTAACATTTCAGTGTGCACACCTCCACAGGAACACACTCATTCTAACACTTCAGTGTGCACACCTCCATGTGGACACAATCATTCTAACAGTTCAGTGTGCACACCTCCATGTGGGCACACTCATTCTAACAGTTCAGTGTGCACACCACCATGTGGACACAGTCATTCTAACAGTTCAGTGTGCACACCTCCATGTGGACACACTCTTTCGAACAGTTCAGTGTGCACACCTCCATGTGGACACACTCATTCTAACAGTTCAGTGTGCACACCTCCATGTGGGCACATTCTAACAGTTCAGTGTGCACACCTCCATGTGGACACACTCATTCTAACAGTTCAGTGTGCGCACCTCCAAGTGGGCCCACTCATTCTAACAGTTCAGTGTGCACACCTCCATGTGGACAAATTCTAACACTTCAGTGTGCACACCTCCATGGGGACACACTCATTCTAACAGTTCATTGTGCACACCTCCATGTGGACACACTCATTCTAACAGTACAGTGTGCACACCTCCATGAGGACATATTCTAACAGTTCAGTGTGCACACCTCCATGTAGACACACTCATTCTAACAGTTCAGTGTGCACTCCTCCATGTGGACAAATTCTAACACTTCAGTTTGCACACCTCCATGTGGACACACTCATTGTAACATTTCAGTGTGCACACCTTCACAGGGACACACTCATTCAAAAGTTCAGTGTGCACACCTCCATGTGGACACACTCATTCTAACAGTTCAGTGTGCACACCTCCATGTGGGCACACTCATTCTAACATTTTAGTGTGCACACCTCCAAGTGGACACACTCATTCTAACAGTACAGTGTGCACACCTCAATGTGGACATATTCTAACAGTTCAGTGTGCACACCTCCATGTGGGCACACTCATTCTAACAGTTCAGTGTGCACACCTCCATGTGGGCACACTCATTCTAACATTTCAGTGTGCACACCTCAATGTGGACATATTCTAACAGTTCAGTGTGCACACCTCCATGTGGGCACACTCATTCTAACAGTTCAGTGTGCACACCTCCATGTGGGCACACTCATTCTAACAGGTCAGTGTGCACACCTCCATGTGGACACACTCATTCTAACATTTCAGTGTGCACATCTCCACAGGGACACACTCATTCTAACAGTTCAGTGTGCACACCTCCATGTGGACACAGTCATTCTAACAGTTCATGTGCACAACTCCATGAGGGCACACTCATTCTAACAGTTCAGTGTGCACAACTCCATGTGGACACAGTCATTCTAACAGTTCAGTGTGCACACCTCCATGTGGGCACACTCATTCTAACAGTTCAGTGTGCACACCTCCATGTGGGCACACTCATTCTAACAGTTCAGTGTGCACACCTCCATGTGGACACACTCATTCTAACAGTTCTGTGTGCACACCTCCTTGTGGACACACTCATTCTAACAGTTCAGTGTGCACAACTCCATGTGGGCACTCTCATTCTAACAGTTCAGTGTGCACACCTCCATGTGGGCACACTCATTCTAACAGTTCAGTGTGCACACCTCCATGTGGGCACACTCATTCTAACAGTTCAGTGAGCACACCTCTGTGTGGACACACTCATTCTAAGAGTTCAGTGTGCACACCTCCATGTGGACACACTCATTCTAACAGTTCAGTGTGCACACCTCCATGTGGACACACTCATTCTAACAGTTCAGTGTGCACACCTCCATGTGGGCACACTCATTCTAACAGTTCAGTGTGCACACCTCCATGTGGGCACACGCATTCTAACAGTTCATTGTGCACGCCTCCATGTGGAAACACTCATTCTAACAGTTCAGTGTGCACACCTCCATGTGGCAAATTCTAACACTTCAGTGTGCACACCTCCATGTGGACACACTCATTCTAACATTTCAGTGTGCACACCTCCATGTGGACACACTCATTCTAACAGTTCAGTGTGCACACCTCCATATGGGCACATTCTAACAGTTCAGTGTGCACACCTCCATGTGGACACACTCATTCTAACATTTCAATGTGCACACCTCCAAGTGGACACACTCATTCTAACATTTCAATGTGCACACCTCCATGTGGACACATTCTAACAGTTCAGTGTGCTCAACTCCATGTAGACACACTCATTCTAACATTTCAGTGTGCACACCTAGACAGGTACACAATCATTCTTACAATTCAGTGTGCATAACTCCATGCACACACAGTCATTCTAACAGTTCAGTGTGTACACCTCCATGTACACACATTCTAACAGTTCAGTGTGCACACCTCCATGTAGACACACTCATTCTAACAGTTCAGTGTGCACACCTCCACAGGGACACAATCATTCAAAGAGTTCACTGTGCACACCTCCATGCATACACAGTCATTCTAACAGTTCAGTGTGCACACCTCCACAGGGACACACTCATTCTAACAGTTCAGTGTGCACACCTCCATGTGGACACACTCATTCTAACAGTACAGTGTGCACACCCACATGTGGACACATTCTAACAGTTCAGTGTGCACACCTCCATGTTGACACACTCATTCTAACAGTTCAGTGTGCACACCTCCATGTGGACACACTCATTCTAACAGTTAAATGTGCACACCTCCATGTGGACACATTCTAACAGTTCAGTGTGCACACCTCCATGTGGACACACTCATTCTAACAGTTCAGTGTGCACACCTCCATGTGGACACACTCATTCTAACAGTTCAGTGTGCACACCTCCATGTGGGCACATTCTAACAGTTCAGTGTGCACACGTCCATGTGGACACACTCATTCTAACAGTTCAATGTGCACACCTCCATGTGGACACATTCTAACAGTTCACTGTGCTAAACTCCATGTAGACACACTCATTCTAACAGTTCAGTGTGCACACCTCCACAGGGACAGACTCATTCTAACAGATCAGTGTGAACACCTATATGTGGACACAGTCATTCTAACAGTTCAGTGTGCACACGTCCAAGTGGACACAATCATTCTAACATTTCAGTGTCCACAATTCCATGTGGGCACACTCATTCTAAAAGTTCAGGGTGCACAACTCCATGTCGGCACACTCATTCTAACAGTTCAGTGTGCGCACCTCCATGTGGACCCACTCATTCTAACAGTTTAGTGTGCACACCTCCATGTGGACACACTCATTCTAACAGTTCAGTGTGCACACCTCCATTTGGACACACTCATTCTAACAGTTCAGTGTGCACACCTCCATGTGGACACACTCATTCTAACAGTTCAGTGTGCACACCTCCATGTGGACAAATTCTAACACTTCAGTGTGCACACCTCCATGTGGACACACTCATTCTAACATTTCAGTGTGCACACCTCCACAGGGACACACTCATTCTAACAGTTCAGTGTGCACACCTCCATGTGGACACACTCATTCTAACAGTTCAGTGTGCACACCTCCATGTGGGCACACTCATTCTAACAGTTCAGTGTGCACACCTCCATGTTTGCACACTCATTCTAACAGTTCAGTGTGCCCACCTCCATGTGGACACACTCATTCTAACAGTTCAGTGTCCACACCTCCACAGGGACACAATCATTCTTACAATTCAGTGTGCATAACTCCATGCACACACAGTCATTCTAACCGATCAGTGTGTACACCTCCATGTACACACATTCTAACAGTTCAGTGTGCACACCTCCATGTAGACACACTCATTCTAACAGTTCAGTGTGCACACCTCCACAGGGACACAATCATTCTAAGAGTTCACTGTGCACACCTCCATGCATACACAGTCATTCTAACAGTTCAGTGTGCACACCTCCACAGGGACACACTCATTCTAACAGTTCAGTGTGCACACCTCCATGTGGACACACTCATTCTAAGAGTACTGTGTGACACCCCCATGTGGACACATTCTAACAGTTCAGTGTGCACACCTCCATGTTGACACAGTCATTCTAACAGTTCAGTGTGCACACCTCCATGTGGACAAACTCATTCTAACAGTTAAATGTGCACACCTCCATGTGGACACATTCTTACAGTTCAGTGTGCACACCTCCATGTGGACACACTCATTCTAACAGTTCAGTGTGCACACCTCCATGTGGACACACTCATTCTAACAGTTCAGTGTGCACACCTCCATGTGGGCACATTCTAACAGTTCAGTGTGCACACCTCCATGTGGACACACTCATTCTAACAGTTCAATGTGCACACCTCCATGTGGACACATTCTAACAGTTCAGTGTGCTCAACTCCATGTAGACACACTCATTCTAACAGTTCAGTGTGCACACCTCCACAGGGACACACTCATTCTAACAGATCAGTGTGCACACATATATGTGGACACAGTCATTCTAACAGTTCAGTGTGCACACGTCCATGTGGACACAATCATTCTAACAGTTCAGTGTCCACAATTCCATGTGGGCACACTCATTCTAAAAGTTCAGGGTGCACAACTCCATGTCGGCACACTCATTCTAACAGTTCATTGTGCGCACCTCCATGTGGACCCACTCATTCTAACAGTTTAGTGTGCACACCTCCATGTGGACACACTCATTCTAACAGTTCAGTGTGCACACCTCCATGTGGACACACTCATTCTAACAGTTCAGTGTGCACACCTCCATGTGGACACACTCATTCTAACAGTTCAGTGTGCACACCTCCATGTGGACAAATTCTAACACTTCAGTGTGCACACCTCCATGTGGACACACTCATTCTAACATTTCAGTGTGCACACCTCCACAGGGACACACTCATTCTAACAGTTCAGTGTGCACACCTCCATGTGGACAAATTCTAACACTTCAGTGTGCACACCTCCATGGGGACACACTAATTCTAACAGTTCATTGTGCACACCTCCATGGGGACACAATCATTCTAACAGTACAGAGTGCACACCTCCATGTGGACATATTCTAACAGTTCAGTGTGCACACCTCCATGTGTACACACTCATTCTAACATTTCAGTGTTCACACGTCCACAGGGACACACTCATTCTAACAGTTCAGTGTGCCCACCTCCATGTGGACACACTCATTCTAACAGTTCAGTGTGCACACCTCCATGTGGACACACTCATTCTAACAGTTCAGTGTGCACACATCCATGTGGGCACACTCATTCTAACAGTTCAGTGTGCACACCTCCATGTGGGCAAACGCATTCTAACAGTTCATTGTGCACACCTCCATGTGGACACACTCATTCTAACAGTTCAGTGTGCACACCTCCATGTGGACACACTCATTCTAACAGTTCAGTGTGCGCACCTCCATGTGGGCCCACTCATTCTAACAGTTCAGTGTGCACACCTCCATGTGGACACACTCATTCTAACAGTTCAGTGTGCACTCCTCCATGTGGACACATTTTAACAGTTCAGTGTGCACACCTTAATGTGGACACACTCATTCTAACAGTTCAGTGTGCACACCTCCATGTGGACACACTCATTCTAACAGTTCAGTGTGCACACCTCCATGTGGGCACATTCTAACAGTTCAGAGTGCACACCTCCATGTGGACACACTCATTCTAACAGTTCAAAGTGCACACCTCCATGTGGACACATTCTAACAGTTCAGTGTGCTCAACTCCATGTAGACACACTCATTCTAACAGTTCAGTGTGCACACCTCCACAGGGACACACTCATTCTAACAGATCAGTGTGCACACCTATATGTGGACACAGTCATTGTAACAGTTCAGTGTGCACACGTCCATGTGGACACAATCACTCTAACAGTTCACTGTCCACAATTCCATGTGGGCACACTCATTCTAAAAGTTCACGGTGCACACCTCCATGTCGGCACACTCATTCTAACAGTTCAGTGTGCGCACCTCCATGTGGACCCACTAATTCTAACAGTTTAGTGTGCACACCTCCATGTGGACACACTCATTCTAACAGTTCAGTGTGCACAACTCCATGTGGACACACTCATTCTAACATTTCAGTGTGCACAACTCCACAGGGACACACTCATTCTAACAGTTCAGTGTGCACACCTCCATTTGGACACACTCATTCTAACAGTTCAGTGTGCACACATCCATGTGGGCACACTCATTCTAACAGTTCAGTGTGCACACATCCATGTGGGCACACTCATTCTAAGAGTTCAGTGTGCACACCTCCATTTGGGCAAACGCATTCTAACAGTTCATTGTGCACACCTCCATGTGGGCACACTCATTCTAACAGTTCAGTGTGCACACATCCATGTGGGCACACTCATTCTAAGAGTTCAGTGTGCATACCTCCATGTGGACACATTCTAACAGTTCAGTGTGCACACCTCCATGTGGACACACTCATTCTACCAGTTCAGTGTGCACACCTCCATGTAGACACACTCATTCTAACAGTTCAGTGTGCACACCTCCATGTGGGCACATTCTAACAGTTCAGAGTGCACACCTCCATGTGGACACACTCATTCTAACAGTTCAATGTGCACACCTCCATGTGGACACATTCTAACAGTTTAGTGTGCTCAACTCCATGTAGACACACTCATTCTAACAGTTCAGTGTGCACACCTCCACAGGGACACACTCATTCTAACAGATAAGTGTGCACACCTATATGTGGACACAGTCATTCTAACAGTTCAGTGTGCACACGTCCATGTGGACACAATCACTCTAACAGTTCAGTGTCCACAATTCCATGTGGGCACACTCATTCTAAAAGTTCACGGTGCACACCTCCATGTCGGCACACTCATTCTAACAGTTCAGTGTGCGCACCTCCATGTGGACCCACTCATTCTAACAGTTTAGTGTGCACACCTCTATGTGGACACACTCATTCTAACAGTTCAGTGTGCACACCTCCATGTGGACACACTCATTCTAACAGTTCAGTGTGCACACCTCCATGTGGACACACTCATTCTAACAGTTCAGTGTGCACACCTCCATGTGGACAAATTCTAACACTTCAGTGTGCACACCTCCATGTGGACACACTCATTCTAACAGTACAGTGTGCACACATCCATGTGGACACAATCACTCTATCAGTTCAGTGTCCACAATTCCATGTGGGCACACTCATTCTAAAAGTTCACGGTGCACACCTCCATGTCGGCACACTCATTCTAACAGTTCAGTGTGCGCACCTCCATGTGGACCCACTAATTCTAACAGTTTAGTGTGCACACCTCCATGTGGACACACTCATTCTAACAGTTCAGTGTGCACACCTCCATGTGGACACACTCATTCTAACAGTTCAGTGTGCACACCTCCATGTGGACACACTCATTCTAACAGTTCAGTGTGCACACCTCCAGGTGGACAAATTCTAACACTTCAGTGTGCACACCTCCATGTGGACACACTCATTCTAACATTTCAGTGTGCACACCTCCACAGGGACACACTCATTCTAACAGTTCAGTGTGCACACCTCCATGTGGACACACTCATTCTAACAGTACAGTGTGCACACCTCCATGTGGCCACACTCATTCTAACAGTTCAGTGTGCACACCTCCATGTGGACACACTCATTCTAACAGTTCAGTGTGCACACCTCCATGTGGACACACTCATTCTAACAGTTCAATGTGCACACCTCCATGTGGACACATTCTAACAGTTCAGTGTGCTCACCTCCATGTAGACACACTCATTCTAACAGTTCAGTGTGCACAACTCCACAGGGACACACTCATTCTAACAGATCAGTGTGCACACCTATATGTGGACACAGTCATTCTAACAGTTCAGTGTCCACAATTCCATGTGGGCACACTAATTCTAAAAGTTCAGGGTGCACACCTCCATGTCAGCACACTCATTCTAACAGTTCAGTGTGCACACCTCCATGTGGGCACACTCATTCTAATAGTTCAGTGTGCACACCTCCATGTGGGCACACTCATTCTAACAGTTCAGTGTGCACACCTCCATGTGGGCACACACATTCTAACAGTTCATTGTGAACACCTCCATGTGGACACACTCATTCTAACAGTTCAGTGTGCACACCTCCATGTGTACATATTCTAACAGTTCAGTGTGCACACCTCCATGTAGACACACTCATTCTAACAGTTCAGTGTGCACTCCTCCATGTGGACAAATTCTAACACTTCAGTTTGCACACCTCCATGTGGACACACTCATTCTAACATTTCAGTGTGCACACCTCCACAGGGACACACTCATTCTAACAGTTCAGTGTGCACCACTCCATGTGGACACACTCATTCTAACAGTTCAGTGTGCACACCTCCATGTGGGCACACTCATTCTAACAGTTTAGTGTGCACACCTCCATGTGGACACACTCATTCTAACAGTTCAGTGTGCTCACCTCCATGTGGACACATTCTAACAGTTCAGTGTGCACACCTCCATGTGGACACACTCATTCTACCAGTTCAGTGTGCACACCTCCATGTGGACACACTCATTCTAAAGTTCAGTGTGCACACCTGCATGTGGGCACATTCTAACAGTTCAGAGTGCACACCTCCATGTGGACACACTCATTCTAACAGTTCAATGTGCACACCTCCATGTGGACACATTCTAACAGTTCAGTGTGCTCAACTCCATGTAGACACACTCATTCTAACAGTTCAGTGTGCACACCTCCACAGGGACACACTCATTCTAACAGATCAGTGTGCACACCTATATGTGGACACAGTCATTCTAACAGTTCAGTGTGCACACGTCCATGTGGACACAATCACTCTAACAGTTCAGTGTCCACAATTCCATGTGGGCACACTCATTCTAAAAGTTCACGGTGCACACCTCCATGTCGGCACACTCATTCTAACAGTTCAGTGTGCGCACCTCCATGTGGACCCACTAATTCTAACAGTTTAGTGTGCACACCTCCAAGTGGACACACTCATTCTAACAGTTCAGTGTGCACACCTCCATGTGGACACACTCATTCTAACAGTTCAGTGTGCACACCTCCATGTGGACACACTCATTCTAACAGTTCAGTGTGCACACCTCCATGTGGACACACTCATTCTAACAGTTCAGTGTGCACAACTCCATGTGGACACACTCATTCTAACATTTCAGTGTGCACAACTCCACAGGGACACACTCATTCTAACAGTTCAGTGTGCACACCTCCATGTGGACACACTCATTCTAACAGTTCAGTGTGCACACATCCATGTGGGCACACTCATTCTAACAGTTCAGTGTGCACACATCCATGTGGGCACACTCATTCTAACAGTTCAGTGTGCACACCTCCATGTAGGCACACTCATTCTAACAGTTCAGTGTGCACACCTCCATGTGGACACACTCATTCTAAAGTTCAGTGTGCACACCTGCATGTGGGCACATTCTAACAGTTCAGAGTGCACACCTCCATGTGGACACACTCATTCTAACAGTTCAATGTGCACACCTCCATGTGGACACATTCTAACAGTTCAGTGTGCTCAACTCCATGTAGACACACTCATTCTAACAGTTCAGTGTGCACACCTCCACAGGGACACACTCATTCTAACAGATCAGTGTGCACACCTATATGTGGACACAGTCATTCTAACAGTTCAGTGTGCACACGTCCATGTGGACCCAATCAATCTAACAGTTCAGTGTCCACAATTCCATGTGGGCACACTCATTCTAAAAGTTCACGGTGCACACCTCCATGTCGGCACACTCATTCTAACAGTTCAGTGTGCGCACCTCCATGTGGACCCACTAATTCTAACAGTTTAGTGTGCACACCTCCATGTGGACACACTCATTCTAACAGTTCAGTGTGCACACCTCCATGTGGACACACTCATTCTAACAGTTCAGTGTGCACACCTCCATGTGGACACACTCATTCTAACAGTTCAGTGTGCACACCTCCATGTGGACACACTCATTCTAACAGTTCAGTGTGCACAACTCCATGTGGACACACTCATTCTAACATTTCAGTGTGCACAACTCCACAGGGACACACTCATTCTAACAGTTCAGTGTGCACACCTCCATGTGGACACACTCATTCTAACAGTTCAGTGTGCACACATCCATGTGGGCACACTCATTCTAACAGTTCAGTGTGCACACATCCATGTGGGCACACTCATTCTAAGAGTTCAGTGTGCACACCTCCATGTGGGCAAACGCATTCTAACAGTTCATTGTGCACACCTCCATGTGGACGCACTCATTCTAACAGTTCAGTGTGCACACCTCCATGTGGACACACTCATTCTAACAGTTCAGTGTGCGCACCTCCATGTGGGCCCACTCATTCTAACAGTTCAGTGTGCACACCTCCATATGGACACACTCATTCTAACAGTTCAGTGTGCACACCTCCATGTGGACACACTCATTCTAACCGTTCAGTGTGCACACCTCCATGTGGACACACTCATTCTAACATTTCAGTGTGCACACCTCAATGTGGACAAATTCTAACACTTCAGTGTGCACACCTCCATGGGGACACACACATTCTAACAGTTCATTGTGCACACCTAAATGTGGACACACTCATTCTAACAGTACAGTGTGCACACCTCCATGTGGACACATTCTAACAGTTCAGTGTGCACACCTCCATGTGGACACACTCATTCTACCAGTTCAGTGTGCACACCTCCATGTAGACACACTCATTCTAACAGTTCAGTGTGCACACCTCCATGTGGGCACATTCTAACAGTTCAGAGTGCACACCTCAATGTGGACACACTCATTCTAACAGTTCAATGTGCACACCTCCATGTGGACACATTCTAACAGTTTAGTGTGCTCAACTCCATGTAGACACACTCATTCTAACAGTTCAGTGTGCACACCTCCACAGGGACACACTCATTCTAACAGATCAGTGTGCACACCTATATGTGGACACAGTCATTCTAACAGTTCAGTGTGCACACGTCCATGTGGACACAATCACTCTAACAGTTCAGTGTCCACAATTCCATGTGGGCACACTCATTCTAAAAGTTCACGGTGCACACCTCCATGTCGGCACACTCATTCTAACAGTTCAGTGTGCGCACCTCCATGTGGACCCACTAATTCTAACAGTTTAGTGTGCACACCTCCATGTGGACACACTCATTCTAACAGTTCAGTGTGCACACCTCCATGTGGACACACTCATTCTAACAGTTCAGTGTGCACACCTCCATGTGGACACACTCATTCTAACAGTTCAGTGTGCACACCTCCATCTGGACAAATTCTAACACTTCAGTGTGTACACCTCCATGTGGACACACTCATTCTAACATTTCAGTGTGCACACCTCCACAGGGACTCACTCATTCTAACAGTTCAGTGTGCACACCTCCATGTGGACACACTCATTCTAACAGTTCAGTGTGCACACCTCCATGTGGGCACACTCATTCTAACAGTTCAGTGTGCACACCTCCATGTGGGCACATTCTAACAGTTCAGAGTGCACACCTCCATGTGGACACACTCATTCTAACAGTTCAATGTGCACACCTCCATGTGGACACATTCTAACAGTTCAGTGTGCTCAACTCCATGTAGACACACCAATTCTAACAGTTCAGTGTGCACACCTCCACAGGGACAGACTCATTCTAACAGATCTGTGTGCACACCTATATGTGGACACCGTCATTCTAACAGTTCAGTGTGCACACGTCCATGTGGACACAATCACTCTAACAGTTCAGTGTCCACAATTCCATGTGGGCACACTCATTCTAAAAGTTCACGGTGCACACCTCCATGTCGGCACACTCATTCTAACAGTTCAGTGTGCGCACCTCCATGTGGACCCACTAATTCTAACAGTTTAGTGTGCACACCTCCATGTGGACACACTCATTCTAACAGTTCAGTGTGCACACCTCCATGTGGACACACTCATTCTAACAGTTCAGTGTGCACACCTCCATGTGGACACACTCATTCTAACAGTTCAGTGTGCACACCTCCAGGTGGACAAATTCTAACACTTCAGTGTGCACACCTCCATGTGGACAAACTCATTCTAACATTTCAGTGTGCACACCTCCACAGGGACACACTCATTCTAACAGTTCAGTGTGCACACCTCCATGTGGACACACTCATTCTAACAATACAGTGTGCACACCTCCATGTGGCCACAATCATTCTAACAGTTCAGTGTGCACACCTCCATGTGGACACACTCATTCTAACAGTTCAGTGTGCACACCTCCATGTGGACACACTCATTCTAACAGTTCAATGTGCACACCTCCATGTGGACACATTCTAACAGTTCAGTGTGCTCACCTCCATGTAGACACACTCATTCTAACAGTTCAGTGTGCACAACTCCACAGGGACACACTCATTCTAACAGATCAGTGTGCACACCTATATGTGGACACAGTCATTCTAACAGTTCAGTGTCCACAATTCCATGTGGGCACACTAATTCTAAAAGTTCAGGGTGCACACCTCCATGTCAGCACACTCATTCTAACAGTTCAGTGTGCACACCTCCATGTGGGCACACTCATTCTAATAGTTCAGTGTGCACACCTCCATGTGGGCACACTCATTCTAAGACTTCAGTGTGCACACCTCCATGTGGGCACACGCATTCTAACAGTTCATTGTGCACACCTCTATGTGGACACACTCATTCTAACAGTTCAGTGTGCACACATCCATGTGGACACACTCATTCTAACAGTTCAGTGTGCGCACTTCCATGTGGGCCCACTCATTCTAACAGTTCAGTGTGCACACCTCCATGTGGACAAATTCTAACACTTCAGTGTGCACACCTCCATGGGGACACACTCATTCTAACAGTTCAGTGTACACTCCTCCATGTGGACAAATTCTAACACTTCAGTTTGCACACCTCCATGTGGACACACTCATTCTAACATTTCAGTGTGCACACCTCCACAGGGACACACTCATTCAAAAGTTCAGTGTGCACACCTCCATGTGGACACACTCATTCTAACAGTTCAGTGTGCACACCTCCATGTGGGCACACTCATTCTAACATTTTAGTGTGCACACCTCCAAGTGGACACACTCATTCTAACAGTACAGTGTGCACACCTCAATGTGGACATATTCTAACAGTTCAGTGTGCACACCTCCATGTGGGCACACTCATTCTAACAGTTCAGTGTGCACACCTCCATGTGGGCACACTCATTCTAACATTTCAGTGTGCACACCTCAATGTGGACATATTCTAACATTTCAGTGTGCACACCTCCATGTGGGCACACTCATTCTAACAGTTCAGTGTGCACACCTCCATGTGGACACACTCATTCTAACATTTCAGTGTGCACATCTCACAGGGACACACTCATTCTAACAGTTCAGTGTGCACACCTCCATGTGGACACAGTCATTCTAACAGTTCATTTGCACAACTCCATGAGGGCACACTCATTCTAACAGTTCAGTGTGCACAACTCCATGTGGACACAGTCATTCTAACAGTTCAGTGTGCACACCTCTATGTGGGCACACTCATTCTAACAGTTCAGTGTGCACACCTCCATGTGGGCACACTCATTCTAACAGTTCAGTGTGCACACCTCCATGTGGACACACTCATTCTAACAGTTCTGTGTGCACACCTCCTTGTGGACACACACATTCTAACAGTTCAGTGTGCACAACTCCATGTGGGCACTCTCATTCTAACAGTTCAGTGTGCACACCTCCATGTGGGCACACTCATTCTAACAGTTCAGTGTGCACACCTCCATGTGGGCACACTCATTCTAACAGTTCAGTGAGCACACCTCTGTGTGGACACACTCATTCTAAGAGTTCAGTGTGCACACCTCCATGTGGACACACTCATTCTAACAGTTCAGTGTGCACACCTCCATGTGGACACACTCATTCTAACAGTTCAGTGTGCACACCTCCATGTGGGCACACTCATTCTAACAGTTCAGTGTGCACACCTCCATGTGGGCACACGCATTCTAACAGTTCATTGTGCACACCTCCATGTGGACACACTCATTCTAACAGTTCAGTGTGCACACCTCAATGTGGACAAATTCTAACACTTCAGTGTGCACACCTCCATGTGGGCACAATCATTCTAACAGTTCAGTGTGCACACCTATATGTGGGCACACTCATTCTAACAGTTCAGTGTGCACACCTCCATGTGGACACATTCCAACAGTTCAGTGTGCACACCTCCATGTGGACACACTCATTCTAACAGTTCAGTGTGCACACATCCATGTGGCAAATTCTAACACTTCAGTGTGCACACCTCCATGTGGACACACTCATTCTAACATTTCAGTGTGCACACCTCCATGTGGACACACTCATTCTAACAGTTCAGTGTGCACACCTCCATATGGGCACATTCTAACAGTTCAGTGTGCACACCTCCATGTGGACACACTCATTCTAACATTTCACTGTGCACACCTCCAAGTGGACACACTCATTCTAACATTTCAATGTGCACACCTCCATGTGGACACATTCTAACAGTTCAGTGTGCTCACCTCCATGTAGACACACTCATTCTAACATTTCAGTGTGCACACCTCCACAGGGACACAATCATTCTTACAATTCAGTGTGCATAACTCCATGCACACAGTCATTCTAACAGTTCAGTGTGTACACCTCCATGTACACACATTCTAACAGTTCAGTGTGCACACCTCCATGTAGACACACTCATTCTAACAGTTCAGTGTGCACACCTCCACAGGGACACAATCATTCTAAGAGTTCACTGTGCACACCTCCATGCATACACAGTCATTCTAACAGTTCAGTGTGCACACCTCCACAGGGACACACTCATTCTAACAGTTCAGTGTGCACACCTCCATGTGGACACACTCATTCTAACAGTACAGTGTGCACACCCCCATGTGGACACATTCTAACAGTTCAGTGTGCACACCTCCATGTTGAAACACTCATTCTAACAGTTCAGTGTGCACACCTCCATGTGGACACACTCATTCTAACAGTTAAATGTGCACACCTCCATGTGGACACATTCTAACAGTTCAGTGTGCACACCTCCATGTGGACACACTCATTCTAACAGTTCAGTGTGCACACCTCCATGTGGACACACTCATTCTAACAGTTCAGTGTGCACACCTCCATGTGGGCACATTCTAACAGTAGAGTGTGCACACATCCATGTGGACACACTCATTCTAACAGTTCAATGTGCACACCTCCATGTGGACACATTCTAACAGTTCACTGTGCTCAACTCCATGTAGACACACTCATTCTAACAGTTCAGTGTGCACACCTCCACAGGGACACACTCATTCTAACAGATCAGTGTGCACACCTATATGTGGACACAGTCATTCTAAAAGTTCAGTGTGCACACGTCCAAGTGGACACAATCATTCTAACAGTTCAGTGTACACTCCTCCATGTGGACAAATTCTAACACTTCAGTTTGCACAACTCCATGTGGACACACTCATTCTAACATTTCAGTGTGCACACCTCCACAGGGACACACTCATTCAAAAGTTCAGTGTGCACACCTCCATGTGGACAACTCATTCTAACAGTTCAGTGTGCACACCTCCATGTGGGCACACTCATTCTAACATTTTAGTGTGCACACCTCCAAGTGGACACACTCATTCTAACAGTACAGTGTGCACACCTCAATGTGGACATATTCTAACAGTTCAGTGTGCACACCTCCATGTGGGCACACTCATTCTAAGAGTTCACTGTGCACACCTCCATGTGGGCACACTCATTCTAACATTTCAGTGTGCACACCTCAATGTGGACATATTCTAACATTTCAGTGTGCACACCTCCATGTGGGCACACTCATTCTAACAGTTCAGTGTGCACACCTCCATGTGGACACACTCATTCTAACATTTCAGTGTGCACATCTCACAGGGACACACTCATTCTAACAGTTCAGTGTGCACACCTCCATGTGGACACAGTCATTCTAACAGTTCATGTGCACAACTCCATGAGGGCACACTCATTCTAACAGTTCAGTGTGCACACCTCCATGTGGACACACTCATTCTAACAGTTCAGTGTGCACACCTCCATGTGGACACACTCATTCTAACAGTTCAATGTGCACACCTCCATGTGGACACATTCTAACAGTTCAGTGTGCTCACCTCCATGTATACACACTCATTCTAACAGTTCAGTGTGCACAACTCCACAGGGACACACTCATTCTAACAGATCAGTGTGCACACCTATATGTGGACACAGTCATTCTAACAGTTCAGTGTTCACAATTCCATGTGGGCACACTAATTCTAAAAGTTCAGGGTGCACACCTCCATGTCAGCACACTCATTCTAACAGTTCAGTGTGCACACCTCCATGTGGGCACACTCATTCTAATAGTTCAGTGTGCACACCTCCATGTGGGCACACTCATTCTAAGAGTTCAGTGTGCACACCTCCATGTGGGCACACGCATTCTAACAGTTCATTGTGCACACCTCTATGTGGACACACTCATTCTAACAGTTCAGTGTGCACACCTCCATGTGGACACCCTCATTCTAACAGTTCAGTGTGCGCACCTCCATGTGGGCCCACTCATTCTAACAGTTCAGTGTGCACACCTCCATGTGGACAAATTCTAACACTTCAGTGTGCACAGCTCCATGGGGACACACTCATTCTAACAGTTCATTGTGCACACCTCCATGTGGACACACTCATTCTAACAGTACAGTGTGCACACCTCCATGTGGACATATTCTAACAGTTCAGTGTGCACACCTCCATGTAGACACACTCATTCTAACAGTTCAGTGTGCACTCCTCCATGTGGACAAATTCTAACACTTCAGTTTGCACACCTCCATGTGGACACACTCATTCTAACATTTCAGTGTGCACACCTCCACAGGGACACACTCATTCAAAAGTTCAGTGTGCACACCTCCATGTGGACACACTCATTCTAACAGTTCAGTGTGCACACCTCCATGTGGGCACACTCATTCTAACATTTATTGTGCACACCTCCAAGTGGACACACTCATTCTAACAGTACAGTGTGCACACCTCAATGTGGACATATTCTAACAGTTCAGTGTGCGCACCTCCATGTGGGCACACTCATTCTAACAGTTCAGTGTGCACACCTCCATGTGGGCACACTCATTCTAACATTTCAGTGTGCACACCTCAATGTGGACATATTCTAATATTTCAGTGTGCACACCTCCATGTGGGCACACTCATTCTAACAGTTCAGGGTGCACACCTCCATGTGGACACACTCATTCTAACATTTCAGTGTGCACATCTCACAGGGACACACTCATTCTAACAGTTCAGTGTGCACACCTCCATGTGGACACAGTCATTCTAACAGTTCATTTGCACAACTCCATGAGGGCACACTCATTCTAACAGTTCAGTGTGCACAACTCCATGTGGACACAGTCATTCTAACAGTTCAGTGTGCACACCTCTATGTGGGCACACTCATTCTAACAGTTCAGTGTGCACACCTCCATGTGGGCACACTCATTCTAACAGTTCAGTGTGCACACCTCCATGTGGACACACTCATTCTAACAGTTATGTGTGCACACCTCCTTGTGGACACACTCATTCTAACAGTTCAGTGTGCACAACTCCATGTGGGCACTCTCATTCTAACAGTTCAGTGTGCACACCTCCATGTGGGCACACTCATTCTAACAGTTCAGTGTGCACACCTCCATGTGGGCACATTCATTCTAACAGTTCAGTGAGCACACCTCTGTGTGGACACACTCATTCTAAGAGTTCAGTGTGCACACCTCAATGTGGACAAATTCTAACACTTCAGTGTGCACACCTCCATGTGGGCACAATCATTCTAACAGTTCAGTGTGCACACCTATATGTGGGCACACTCATTCTAACAGTTCAGTGTGCACACCTCCATGTGGACACATTCTAACAGTTCAGTGTGCACACCTCCATGTGGACACACTCATTCTAACAGTTCAGTGTGCACATATCCATGTGGCAAATTCTAAAACTTCAGTGTGCACACCTCCATGTGGACACACTCATTCTAACATTTCAGTGTGCACACCTCCATGTGGACACACTCATTCTAACAGTTCAGTGTGCACACCTCCATATGGGCACATTCTAACAGTTCAGTGTGCACACCTCCATGTGGACACACTCATTCTAACATTTCACTGTGCACACCTCCAAGTGGACACACTCATTCTAACATTTCAATGTGCACACCTCCATGTGGACACATTCTAACAGTTCAGTGTGCTAACCTCCATGTAGACACACTCATTCTAACATTTCAGTGTGCACACCTCCACAGGGACACAATCATTCTTACAATTCAGTGTGCATAACTCCATGCACACAGTCATTCTAACAGTTCAGTGTGTACACCTCCATGTACACACATTCTAACAGTTCAGTGTGCACACCTCCATGTAGCCACACTCATTCTAACAGTTCAGTGTGCACACCTCCACAGGGACACAATCATTCTAAGAGTTCACTGTGCACACCTCCATGCATACACTGTCATTCTAACAGTTCAGTGTGCACACCTCCACAGGTACACACTCATTCTAACAGTTCAGTGTGCACACCTCCATGTGGACACACTCATTCTAACAGTACAGTGTGCACACCCCCATGTGGACACATTCTAACAGTTCAGTGTGCACACCTCCATGTTGAAACACTCATTCAAACAGTTCAGTGTGCACACCTCCATGTGGACACATTCATTCTAACAGTTAAATGTGCACACCTCCATGTGGACACATTCTAACAGTTCAGTGTGCACACCTCCATGTGGACACACTCATTCTAACAGTTCAGTGTGCACACCTCCATGTGGACACACTCATTCTAACAGTTCAGTGTGCACACCTCCATGTGGGCACATTCTAACAGTAGAGTGTGCACACCTCCATGTGGACACACTCATTCTAACAGTTCAATGTGCACACCTCCATGTTGACACATTCTAACATTTCACTGTGCTCAACTCCATGTAGACACACTCATTCTAACAGTTCAGTGTGCACACCTCCACAGGGACACACTCATTCTAACAGATCAGTGTGCACACCTATGTGGACACAGTCATTCTAAAAGTTCAGTGTGCACACGTCCAAGTGGACACAATCATTCTAACAGTTCAGTGTCCACAATTCCATGTGGGCACACTCATTCTAAAAGTTCAGGGTGCACAACTCCATGTCGGCACACTCATTCTAACAGTTCAGTGTGCGCACCTCCATGTGGACCCACTCATTCTAACAGTTTAGTGTGAACACCTCCATGTGGACACACTCATTCTAACATTTCAGTGTGCACACCTCCACAGGGACACAATCATTCTAACAGTTCAGTGTGCACACCTCCATGCAGACACAGTCATTCTAAGAGTTCAGTGTTCACACATAAACAGAGACACACTCATTCTAACAGTTCAGTGTGCATTCCTCCATTAGGACACACTCATTCTAACAGTTCATTGTGCACATGTACATGTGGACACACTCATTCTAACAGTTCAGTGTGCACACCTCCATGTGGACAAATTCTAACACTTATGTGTGCACACCTCCATGTGGACACAGACATTCTAACAGTTCAGTGTGCACACCTCCATGTGGACCCACTCATTCTAACAGTTCAGTGTGCACACATCCTTGTGGGCACACTCATTCTAACAGTTCAGTGTGCACACCTCCATGTGGACACACTCATTCTAACAGTTCAGTGTGCACATCTCCATGTGGACAAATTCTAACACTTCAGTGTGCACAACTCCATGTGGACACAGACATTCTAACAGTTCAGTGTGCACACCTCCATGTGGGCACACTCATTCTAACAGTTAGGTGTGCACACCTCCATGTGGACACACTCATTCTAACATTTCAGTGTGCACACCTCCATGTGGGCACACTCATTCTAACAGTTCAGTGTGCACATCTCCATGTGGGCACACTCATTCTAACATTTCAGTGTGCACACCTCCATGTGGGCAAACTCATTCTAACAGTTCAGTGTGCACACCCCCATGTGGGCACACTCATTCTAACAGTTCAGTGTGCACACCTCCATGTGGGCACACTCATTCTAATAGTTCAGTGTGCACACCTCCATGTAGACACACTCATTCTAACACTTCAGTGTGCACACCTAAACAGGGACACAATCATTCTAACAGTTCAGTGTGCACACCTCCATGCAGACACAGTCATTCTAACAGTTCAGTGTGCACAACTCCATGTGGGCACACTCATTCTAACAGTTAGGTGTGCACACCTCCATGTGGACACACTCATTCTAACAGTTCAGTGTGCACACCTCCATGTGGGCACACTCATTCTAACAGTTCAGTGTGCACACCTCCATGTGGGCACACTCATTCTAACAGTTCAGTGTGCACACCTCCATGTGGACACACTCATTCTAACAGTTCAGTGTGCACACCTCCATGTGGACACACTCATTCTAACAGTTCAGTGTTCACACCTCCATGTGGACAAATTCTAACACTTCAGTGTGCACACCTCTATGTGGACACACTCATTCTAACATTTCAGTGTGCACACCTCCACAAGGACACACTCATTCTAACAGTTCAGTGTGCACACCTCCATGTGGACACACTCATTCTAACAGTTGAGTGTGCACACCTCCATGTGGGCACACTCATTCTAACATTTCAGTGTGCACACCTCCACAGGGACACAATCATTCTTACAATTCAGTGTGCACACCTCCATGCACACACAGTCATTCTAACAGTTCAGTGTGCAAACCTCCATGTAGACACACTCATTCTAACATTTCAGTGTGCACACCTCCACAGGTACACAATCATTCTAAGAGTTCAGTGTGCACACCTCCATGCATACACAGTCATTCTAACAGTTCAGTGTGCACACCTCCACATGGACACACTCATTCTAACAGTTCAGTGTGCACACCTCCATGTGGACACAATCATTCTAACAGTACAGTGTGCACACCTCCATGTGGACATATTCTAACAGTTCAGTGTGCACACCTCCATGTGGGCACACTCATTCTAACAGTTCAGTGTGCACACCTCCATGTGGACACACTCATTCTAACAGTTCAGTGTGCACACCACCACAGGGACACACTCATTCTAACAGTTCTGTGTTCACACCTCCATGTGGACACAGTCATTCTAACAGTTCAGTGTGCACACCTCCATGTGGACACACTCATTCTAACAGTTCAATGTGCACAAATCCATGTGGGCACACTCATTCTAACAGTTCAGAGTGCACACCTCCATGTGGACACACTCATTCTAACAGTTCAGTGTGCACACCTCAATGTGGACACACACATTCTACCAGTTCAGTGTGCACACCTCCATGAGGACACACACATTCTAACAGTTCAGTGTGCACTCCTCCATGTGGACACACTCATTCTAACAGTTCAGTGTGCACACGTCCACAGGGACACACTCATTCTAACAGTTCAGTGTGCACACCTCCATGTGGACACAATCATTCTAACAGTACAGTGTGCACACCTCCATGTGGACATATTCTAACAGTTCAGTGTGCACACCTCCATGTGGGCACACTCATTCTAACAGTTCAGTGTGCACACCTCCATGTGGACACACTCATTCTAACAGTTCAGTGTGCATACCACCACAGGGACACACTCATTCTAACATTTCAGTGTGCACACCTCCACAGGGACACACTCATTCTAACAGTTCTGTGTTCACACCTCCATGTGGACACAGTCACTCTAACAGTTTAGTGTGCACACCTCCATGTGGACACACTCATTCTAACAGTTCAATGTGCACAAATCCATGTGGGCACACTCATTCTAACAGTTCAGAGTGCACACCTCCATGTGGACACACTCATTCTAACAGTTCAGTGTGCACACCTCAATGTGGACACACACATTCTAACAGTTCAGTGTGCACACCTCCATGTGGACACACACATTCTAACAGTTCAGTGTGCACTCCTCCATGTGGACACACTCATTCTAACAGTTCAGTGTGCACACGTCCACAGGGACACACTCATTCTAACAGTTCAGTGTGCACACCTCCATGTGGACACAGTCATTCTAACAGTTCAGTGTGCACACCTTCATGTGGACACACTCATTCTAACAGTTCGGTGTGCACACCTCCATGTGGACACACTCATTCTAACACTTCAGTGTGCACACCTCCACAGGAACACACTCATTCTAACATTTCAGTGTGCACACCTCCACAGGGACACACTCATTCTAACAGTTCATGTGCACACCTCCATGTGGACACACTCATTCTAACAGTTCAATGTGCACACCTCCATGTGGACACATTCTAACAATTCAGTGTGCTCACCTCCATGTAGACACACTCATTCTAACATTTCAGTGTGCTCACCTTCACAGGGACACACTCATTCTAACAGTTCAGTGTGCACACCTCCATGTGGACACACTCATTCTAACAGTTCATTGTGCACACCTCCATGTGGACACACTCATTCTAACAGTTCAGTGTGCACACCTCCATGTGGACACACTCATTCTAACAGTTCAGTGTGCACACCTCCATGTGGACACACTCATTCTAACAGTTCAGTGTGCACACCTCCATTAGAGCACAGTCATTCTAACAATTCAGTGTGCATTACTCCTTTAGGACACACTCATTCTAACAGTTCATTGTGCACACGTACATGTGGACACACTCATTCTAACAGTTCATTGTGCACACCTCCATGTATACAAATTCTAACACTTCAGTGTGCACACCTCCATGTGGACACAGATATTCTAACAGTTCAGTGTGCACACCTCCATGTGGACCCACACATTCTAACAGTTCAGTGTGCACACATCCTTGTGGGCACACTCATTCTAACAGTTCAGTGTGCACACCTCCATGTGGACACACTCATTCTAACAGTTCAGTGTGCACACCTCCATGTGGACAAATTCTAACACTTCAGTGTGCACACCTCCATGAGGACACAGACATTCTAACAGTTCAGTGTGCACACCTCCATGTGGACACACTCATTCTAACAGTTAGTTGTGCACACCTCCATGTGGACACACTCATTCTAACATTTCAGTGTGCACCCCTCCATGTGGGAACACTCATTCTAACAGTTCAGTGTGCACATCTCCATGTGAGCACACTCATTCTAACAGTTCAGTGTGCACACCTCCATGTGGACACACTCATTCTAACAGTTCAGTGTGCACACCTCAAGAGGGACACACTCATTCTAACACTTCAGTGTGCACACCTCCATGTGGACACAATCATTCTAACAGTACAGTGTGCATACCTCCATGTGGACATATTCTAACAGTTCAGTGTGCACACTTCCATGTGGGCACACTCATTCTAACAGTTCAGTGTGCACACCTCCATGTGGACACACTCATTCTAACAGTTCAGTGTGCACACCACCAGAGGGACACACTCATTCTAACATTTCAGTGTGCACACCTCCACAGGGACACACTCATTCAAACAGTTCTGTGTTCACACCTCCATGTGGACACAGTCATTCTAACAGTTTAGTGTGCACACCTCCATGTGGACACACTCATTCTAACAGTTCAGTGTGCACAAATCCATGTGGGCACACTCATTCTAACAGTTCAGAGTGCACAACTCCATGTGGACACACTCATTCTAACAGTTAAGTTTGCACACCTCAATGTGGACACACACATTCTAACAGTTCAGTGTGCACACCTCCATGTGGACACACACATTCTAACAGTTCAGTGTGCACACCTCCATGTGGACACACTCATTCTAACAGTTCAGTGTGCACACCTCCACAGGGACACACTCATTTTAACAGTTCAGTGTGCACACCTCCATGTGGACACAGTCATTCTAACAGTTCAGTGTGCACACCTCCATGTGGACACACTCATTCTAACAGTTCAGTGTGCACTCCTCCATGTGGACACACTCATTCTAACAGTTCAGTGTGCACACCTCCATGTGGGCACACTCATTCTAACAGTTCAGTGTGCACACCTCCATGTGGACACACTCATTCTAACAGTTCAGTGTGCACACCTCCATGTGGACACACTCATTCTAACACTTCAGTGCACACACCTCCACAGGAACACACTAATTCTAACATTTCAGTGTGCACACCTCCACAGGGACACACTCATTCTAACAGTTCAGTGTGCACACCTCCATGTGGACACACTCATTCTAACAGTTCAATGTGCACACCTCCATGTGGACACATTCTAACAATTCAGTGTGCTCACCTCCATGTAGACACACTCATTCTAACATTTCAGTGTGCACACCTTCACAGGGACACACTCATTCTAACAGTTCAGTGTGCACACCTCCATGTGGACACACTCATTCTAACAGTTCAATATGCACACCTCCATGTGGACACACTCATTCTAACAGTTCACTGTGCACACCTCCACAGGGACACACTCATTCTAACAGTTCATTGTGCACACCTCCATGTGGACACACTCATTCTAACAGTTCAGTGTGCACACCTCCATGTGGACACACTCATTCTAACAGTTCAGTGTGCACACCTCCACAGGGACACACTCATTCTAACAGTTCAGTGTGCACACCTCCATTAGAGCACACTCATTCTAACAGTTCAGTGTGCATTCCTCCTTTAGGACACACTCATTCTAACAGTTCATTGTGCACACGTA
The DNA here is from genome assembly GCF_949786415.1 of Peromyscus eremicus. NCBI lineage: Eukaryota > Metazoa > Chordata > Mammalia > Rodentia > Cricetidae > Peromyscus > Peromyscus eremicus. The sequence goes on from NW_026734294.1 coordinate 152,751, forward strand.
CATGTGGACACACTCATTCTAACAGTTCAGTGTGCACACCTCCATGTGGACAAATTCTAACACTTCAGTGTGCACACCTCCATGTGGACACAGATATTCTAACAGTTCAGTGTGCACACCTCCATGTGGACCCACTCATTCTAACAGTTCAGTGTGCACACATCCTTGTGGGCACACTCATTCTAACAGTTCATTGTGCACACCTCCATGTGGACACACTCATTCTAACAGTTCAGTGTGCACACCTCCATGTGGACACACTCATTCTAACAGTTCAGTGTGCATACCACCACAGGGACACACTCATTCTAACATTTCAGTGTGCACACCTCCACAGGGACACACTCATTCTAACAGTTCTGTGTTCACACCTCCATGTGGACACAGTCACTCTAACAGTTTAGTGTGCACACCTCCATGTGGACACACTCATTCTAACAGTTCAATGTGCACAAATCCATGTGGGCACACTCATTCTAACAGTTCAGAGTGCACACCTCCATGTGGACACACTCATTCTAACAGTTCAGTGTGCACACCTCAATGTGGACACACACATTCTAACAGTTCAGTGTGCACACCTCCATGTGGACACACACATTCTAACAGTTCAGTGTGCACTCCTCCATGTGGACACACTCATTCTAACAGTTCAGTGTGCACACGTCCACAGGGACACACTCATTCTAACAGTTCAGTGTGCACACCTCCATGTGGACACAGTCATTCTAACAGTTCAGTGTGCACACCTTCATGTGGACACACTCATTCTAACAGTTCGGTGTGCACACCTCCATGTGGACACACTCATTCTAACACTTCAGTGTGCACACCTCCACAGGAACACACTCATTCTAACATTTCAGTGTGCACACCTCCACAGGGACACACTCATTCTAACAGTTCATGTGCACACCTCCATGTGGACACACTCATTCTAACAGTTCAATGTGCACACCTCCATGTGGACACATTCTAACAATTCAGTGTGCTCACCTCCATGTAGACACACTCATTCTAACATTTCAGTGTGCTCACCTTCACAGGGACACACTCATTCTAACAGTTCAGTGTGCACACCTCCATGTGGACACACTCATTCTAACAGTTCATTGTGCACACCTCCATGTGGACACACTCATTCTAACAGTTCAGTGTGCACACCTCCATGTGGACACACTCATTCTAACAGTTCAGTGTGCACACCTCCATGTGGACACACTCATTCTAACAGTTCAGTGTGCACACCTCCATTAGAGCACAGTCATTCTAACAATTCAGTGTGCATTACTCCTTTAGGACACACTCATTCTAACAGTTCATTGTGCACACGTACATGTGGACACACTCATTCTAACAGTTCATTGTGCACACCTCCATGTATACAAATTCTAACACTTCAGTGTGCACACCTCCATGTGGACACAGATATTCTAACAGTTCAGTGTGCACACCTCCATGTGGACCCACACATTCTAACAGTTCAGTGTGCACACATCCTTGTGGGCACACTCATTCTAACAGTTCAGTGTGCACACCTCCATGTGGACACACTCATTCTAACAGTTCAGTGTGCACACCTCCATGTGGACAAATTCTAACACTTCAGTGTGCACACCTCCATGAGGACACAGACATTCTAACAGTTCAGTGTGCACACCTCCATGTGGACACACTCATTCTAACAGTTAGTTGTGCACACCTCCATGTGGACACACTCATTCTAACATTTCAGTGTGCACCCCTCCATGTGGGAACACTCATTCTAACAGTTCAGTGTGCACATCTCCATGTGAGCACACTCATTCTAACAGTTCAGTGTGCACACCTCCATGTGGACACACTCATTCTAACAGTTCAGTGTGCACACCTCAAGAGGGACACACTCATTCTAACACTTCAGTGTGCACACCTCCATGTGGACACAATCATTCTAACAGTACAGTGTGCATACCTCCATGTGGACATATTCTAACAGTTCAGTGTGCACACTTCCATGTGGGCACACTCATTCTAACAGTTCAGTGTGCACACCTCCATGTGGACACACTCATTCTAACAGTTCAGTGTGCACACCACCAGAGGGACACACTCATTCTAACATTTCAGTGTGCACACCTCCACAGGGACACACTCATTCAAACAGTTCTGTGTTCACACCTCCATGTGGACACAGTCATTCTAACAGTTTAGTGTGCACACCTCCATGTGGACACACTCATTCTAACAGTTCAGTGTGCACAAATCCATGTGGGCACACTCATTCTAACAGTTCAGAGTGCACAACTCCATGTGGACACACTCATTCTAACAGTTCAGTTTGCACACCTCAATGTGGACACACACATTCTAACAGTTCAGTGTGCACACCTCCATGTGGACACACACATTCTAACAGTTCAGTGTGCACACCTCCATGTGGACACACTCATTCTAACAGTTCAGTGTGCACACCTCCACAGGGACACACTCATTTTAACAGTTCAGTGTGCACACCTCCATGTGGACACAGTCATTCTAACAGTTCAGTGTGCACACCTCCATGTGGACACACTCATTCTAACAGTTCAGTGTGCACTCCTCCATGTGGACACACTCATTCTAACAGTTCAGTGTGCACACCTCCATGTGGGCACACTCATTCTAACAGTTCAGTGTGCACACCTCCATGTGGACACACTCATTCTAACAGTTCAGTGTGCACACCTCCATGTGGACACACTCATTCTAACACTTCAGTGCGCACACCTCCACAGGAACACACTAATTCTAACATTTCAGTGTGCACACCTCCACAGGGACACACTCATTCTAACAGTTCAGTGTGCACACCTCCATGTGGACACACTCATTCTAACAGTTCAATGTGCACACCTCCATGTGGACACATTCTAACAATTCAGTGTGCTCACCTCCATGTAGACACACTCATTCTAACATTTCAGTGTGCACACCTTCACAGGGACACACTCATTCTAACAGTTCAGTGTGCACACCTCCATGTGGACACACTCATTCTAACAGTTCAATATGCACACCTCCATGTGGACACACTCATTCTAACAGTTCACTGTGCACACCTCCACAGGGACACACTCATTCTAACAGTTCATTGTGCACACCTCCATGTGGACACACTCATTCTAACAGTTCAGTGTGCACACCTCCATGTGGACACACTCATTCTAACAGTTCAGTGTGCACACCTCCACAGGGACACACTCATTCTAACAGTTCAGTGTGCACACCTCCATTAGAGCACACTCATTCTAACAGTTCAGTGTGCATTCCTCCTTTAGGACACACTCATTCTAACAGTTCATTGTGCACACGTACATGTGGACACACTCATTCTAACAGTTCAGTGTGCACACCTCCATGTGGACAAATTCTAACACTTCAGTGTGCACACCTCCATGTGGACACAGATATTCTAACAGTTCAGTGTGCACACCTCCATGTGGACCCACTCATTCTAACAGTTCAGTGTGCACACATCCTTGTGGGCACACTCATTCTAACAGTTCATTGTGCACACCTCCATGTGGACACACTCATTCTAACAGTTCAGTGTGCACACCTCCATGTGGACAAATTCTAACACTTCAGTGTGCACACCTCCATGAGGACACAGACATTCTAACAGTTCAGTGTGCACACCTCCATGTGGGCACACTGATTCTAACAGTTAGGTGTGCACACCTCCATGTGGACACACTCATTCTAACATTTCAGTGTGCACACCTCCATGTGGGCACACTCATTCTAACAGTTCAGTGTGCACATCTCCATGTGGGCACACTCATTCTAACAGTTCAGTGTGCACACCTCCATGTGGGCACACTCATTCTAACAGTTCAGTGTGCACACCTCCATGTAGACACACTCATTCTAACATTTCAGTGTGCACACCTCCACAGGGACACAATCATTCTAACAGTTCAGTGTGCACACCTCCATGCAGACACAGTCATTCTAACAGTTCAGTGTGCACAAGTCCATGTGGGCACACTCATTCTAACAGTTAGGTGTGCACACCTCCATGTGGACACACTCATTCTAACAGTTCAGTGTGCACACCTCCATGTGGGCACACTCATTCTAACATTTCAGTGTGCACACCTCAAAAGGTACACAATCATTCTAAGAGTTCAGTGTGCACACCTCCACGCATACACAGTCATTCTAACAGTTCAGTGTGCACACCTCCACATGGACACACTCATTCTAACAGTTCAGTGTGCACACCTCCATGTGGACACAATCATTCTAACAGTACAGTGTGCATACCTCCATGTGGACATATTCTAACAGTTCAGTGTGCACACCTCCATGTGGGCACACTCATTCTAACAGTTCAGTGTGCACACCTCCATGTGGACACACTCATTCTAACAGTTCAGTGTGCACACCACCACAGGGACACACTCATTCTAACATTTCAGTGTGCACACCTCCACAGGGACACACTCATTCAAACAGTTCTGTGTTCACACCTCCATGTGGACACAGTCATTCTAACAGTTTAGTGTGCACACCTCCATGTGGACACACTCATTCTAACAGTTCAGTGTGCACAACTCCATGTGGACACACTCATTCTAACAGTTCAGTGTGCACAAATCCATGTGGGCACACTCATTCTAACAGTTCAGAGTGCACAACTCTATGTGGACACACTCATTCTAACAGTTCAGTGTGCACACCTCCATGTGGACACACACATTCTAACAGTTCAGTGTGCACACCTCCATGTGGACACACACATTCTAACAGTTCAGTGTGCACACCTCCATGTGGACACACTCATTCTAACAGTTCAGTGTGCACACCTCCACAGGGACACACTCATTCTAACAGTTCAGTGTGCACACCTCCATGTGGACACAGTCATTCTAACAGTTCAGTGTGCACACCTCCATGTGGACACACTCATTCTAACAGTTCAGTGTGCACAACTCCACAGGGACACTCTCATTCTAACAGTTCAGTGTGCACACATCCATGTGGGCACACTCATTCTAACAGTTCAGTGTGCACAACTCCATGTGGACATAGTCATTCTAACAGTTCAGTGTGCACACCTCCATGTGGACACACTCACTCTAACACTTCAGTGTGCACACCTCCACAGGAACACACTCATTCTAACATTTCAGTGTGCACACCTCCACAGGGACACACTCATTCTAACAGTTCAGTGTGCACACCTCCATGTGGACACACTCATTCTAACAGTTCAATGTGCACACCTCCATGTGGACACACTCATTCTAACAGTTCACTGTGCACACCTCCACAGGGACACACTCATTCTAACAGTTCAGTGTGCACACCTCCATGTGGACACACTCATTCTAACAGTTCAGTGTGCACACCTCCATGTGGACACACTCATTCTAACAGTTCAGTGTGCACACCTCCACAGGGACACACTCATTCAAACAGTTCTGTGTTCACACCTCCATGTGGACACAGTCATTCTAACAGTTTAGTGTGCACACCTCCATGTGGACACACTCATTCTAACAGTTCAGTGTGCACAAATCCATGTGGGCACACTCATTCTAACAGTTCAGAGTGCACAACTCCATGTGGACACACTCATTCTAACAGTTCAGTTTGCACACCTCAATGTGGACACACACATTCTAACAGTTCAGTGTGCACACCTCCATGTGGACACACACATTCTAACAGTTCAGTGTGCACACCTCCATGTGGAAAAACTCATTCTAACAGTTCAGTGTGCACACCTCCACAGGGACACACTCATTTTAACAGTTCAGTGTGCACACCTCCATGTGGACACAGTCATTCTAACAGTTCAGTGTGCACACCTCCATGTGGACACACTCATTCTAACAGTTCAGTGTGCACTCCTCCATGTGGACACACTCATTCTAACAGTTCAGTGTGCACACCTCCATGTGGGCACACTCATTCTAATAGTTCAGTGTGCACACCTCCATGTGGACACACTCATTCTAACAGTTCAGTGTGCACACCTCCATGTGGACACACTCATTCTAACACTTCAGTGCGCACACCTCCACAGGAACACACTAATTCTAACATTTCAGTGTGCACACCTCCACAGGGACACACTCATTCTAACAGTTCAGTGTGCACACCTCCATGTGGACACACTCATTCTAACAGTTCAATGTGCACACCTCCATGTGGACACATTCTAACAATTCAGTGTGCTCACCTCCATGTAGACACACTCATTCTAACATTTCAGTGTGCACACCTTCACAGGGACACACTCATTCTAACAGTTCAGTGTGCACACCTCCATGTGGACACTCATTCTAACAGTTCAATGTGCACACCTCCATGTGGACACACTCATTCTAACAGTTCACTGTGCACACCTCCACAGGGACACACTCATTCTAACAGTTCATTGTGCACACCTCCATGTGGACACACTCATTCTAACAGTTCAGTGTGCACACCTCCACAGGGACACACTCATTCTAACAGTTCAGTGTGCACACCTCCACAGGGACACACTCATTCTAACAGTTCAGTGTGCACACCTCCATTAGAGCACACTCATTCTAACAGTTCACTGTGCATTCCTCCTTTAGGACACACTCATTCTAACAGTTCATTGTGCACACGTACATGTTGACACACTCATTCTAACAGTTCAGTGTGCACACCTCCATGTGGACAAATTCTAACACTTCAGTGTGCACACCTCCATGTGGACACAGATATTCTAACAGTTCAGTGTGCACAACTCCATGTGGACCCACTCATTCTAACAGTTCAGTGTGCACACATCCTTGTGGGCACACTCATTCTAACAGTTCAGTGTGCACACCTCCATGTGGACACACTCATTCTAACAGTTCAGTGTGCACACCTCCATGTGGGCAAACTCATTCAAACAGTTCAGTGTGCACACCCCCATGTGGACACACTCATTCTAACAGTTCAGTGTGCACACCTCCATGTGGGCACACTCATTCTAACAGTTCAGTGTGCACACCTCCATGTAGACACACTCATTCTAACATTTCAGTGTGCACACCTCCACAGGGACACAATCATTCTAACAGTTCAGTGTGCACACCTCCATGCAGACACAGTCATTCTAACAGTTCAGTGTGCACAAGTCCATGTGGGCACACTCATTCTAACAGTTAGGTGTGCACACCTCCATGTGGACACACTCATTCTAACAGTTCAGTGTGCACACCTCCATGTGGGCACACTCATTCTAACATTTCAGTGTGCACACCTCAAAAGGTACACAATCATTCTAAGAGTTCAGTGTGCACACCTCCACGCATACACAGTCATTCTAACAGTTCAGTGTGCACACCTCCACATGGACACACTCATTCTAACAGTTCAGTGTGCACACCTCCATGTGGACACAATCATTCTAACAGTACAGTGTGCATACCTCCATGTGGACATATTCTAACAGTTCAGTGTGCACACCTCCATGTGGGCACACTCATTCTAACAGTTCAGTGTGCACACCTCCATGTGGACACACTCATTCTAACAGTTCAGTGTGCACACCACCACAGGGACACACTCATTCTAACATTTCAGTGTGCACACCTCCACAGGGACACACTCATTCTAACAGTTCAGTGTGCACACCTCCATGTGGGCACACTCATTCTAACAGTTCAATGTGCACACCTCCATGTGGACACACTCATTCTAACAGTTCACTGTGCACACCTCCACAGGGACACACTCATTCTAACAGTTCAGTGTGCACACCTCCATGTGGACACACTCATTCTAACAGTTCAGTGTGCACACCTCCATGTGGACACAGTCATTCTAACAGTTCAGTGTGCACACCTCCACAGGGACACACTCATTCTAACAGTTCAGTGTGCACACCTCCATTAGAGCACACTCATTCTAACAGTTCAGAGTGCACACCTCCATGTGGACATACTCATTCTAACAGATCAGTGTGCACACCTCCATGTGGAAACATTCTAACAGTTCAGTGTAGACACCTCCATGTAGACACACTCATTCTAACAGTTCAGTGTGCACACCTCCACAGGGACACACTCATTCTAACATTTCAGTGTGCACACCTCCACAGGGACACACTCATTCTAACAGTCCAGTGTGCACACCTCCATGTGGACACACTCATTCTAACAGTTCAGTGTGCACACCTCCATGTGAACACAATAATTCTAATAGTTCAGTGTTCACACCTCCATGTGGAAACAGTAATTCTAAGAGTTCAGTGTGCACACCTCCATGTGGACACACTCATTCTAAGAGTTCATTGTGCACACCTCCATGTGGACACACTCATTCTAACAGTTCAGTGTGCACACCTCCATGTGGACACACTCATTCTAACAGTTCAGTGTGCACACATCCATGTGGACACACTCATTCTAACAGTTCAGTGTGCAAACCTCCATGTGGACACACTCATTCTAACAGTTCACTGTGCACTCCTCCATGTGGACACACTCATTCTAACAGTTCAGTGTGCACACCTCCATGTGAACACAATAATTCTAAGAGTTCAGTGTTCACACCTCCATGTGGAAACAGTAATTCTAAGAGTTCAGTGTGCACACCTCCATGTGGACACACTCATTCTAACAGTTCAATGTGCGCACATCCATGTGGACACATCCTAACAATTCAGTGTGCTCACCTCAGAGTAGACACACTCATTCTAACATTTCAGTGTGCACACCTCCACATGGACACACTCATTCTAACAGTTCAGTGTGCACACCTCCATGTGGACACACACATTCTAACAGTTCAGTGTTCACACCTCCATGTGGAAACAGTAATTCTAAGAGTTCAGCGTGCACACCTCCATGTGGACACACTCATTCTAAGAGTTCATTGTGCACACCTCCATGTGGACACACTCATTCTAACAGTTCAGTGTGCACACCTCCATGTGGACACACTCATTTTAACAGTTCAGTGTGCACACATCCATGTGGACACACTCATTTTAACAGTTCAATGTGCACACCTCCATGTGGACACACTCATTCTAACAGTTCAGTGTGCACTCCTCCATGTGGACACACTCATTATAACAGGTCAGTGTGCACACCTACACAGGGACACACTCATTCTAACATTTCAGTGTGCACACCTCCACAGGGACACACTCATTCTAACAGCTCAGTGTGCACACCGCCATGTGGACACACTCATTCTAACAGTTCAATGTGCACACCTCCATGTGGACACACTCATTCTAACAGTTCAATGTGCACACCTCCACAGGGACACAGTCATTCTAACAGTTCAGAGTGCGTACCTCCACAGGGACACAGTCATTCTAACAGTTCAGTGTGCACACCTCCATGTGGACACACTCATTCTAACAGTTAAGCGTGCACACCTCCATGTGGACACACTCATTCTATCAGTTCAGTGTGCACACCTCCATGTGGACACACTCATTCTAACAGTTCAGTGTGCACACCTCCACAGGGACACATTCATTCTAACATTTCAGTGTGCACACCTCCACAGGGACACACTCATTCTAACAGTTCAGTGTGCATTCCTCCTTTAGGACACACTCATTCTAACAGTTCATTGTGCACACGTACATGTGGACACACTCATTCTAACAGTTCAGTGTGCACACCTCCATGTGGACAAATTCTAACACTTCAGTGTGCACACCTCCATGTGGACACAGATATTCTAACAGTTCAGTGTGCACACCTCCATGTGGACCCACTCATTCTAACAGTTCAGTGTGCACACATCCTTGTGGGCACACTCATTCTAACAGTTCATTGTGCACACCTCCATGTGGACACACTCATTCTAACAGTTCAGTGTGCACACCTCCATGTGGACACACTCATTCTAACAGTTCAGTGTGCATACCACCACAGGGACACACTCATTCTAACATTTCAGTGTGCACACCTCCACAGGGACACACTCATTCTAACAGTTCTGTGTTCACACCTCCATGTGGACACAGTCACTCTAACAGTTTAGTGTGCACACCTCCATGTGGACACACTCATTCTAACAGTTCAATGTGCACAAATCCATGTGGGCACACTCATTCTAACAGTTCAGAGTGCACACCTCCATGTGGACACACTCATTCTAACAGTTCAGTGTGCACACCTCAATGTGGACACACACATTCTAACAGTTCAGTGTGCACACCTCCATGTGGACACACACATTCTAACAGTTCAGTGTGCACTCCTCCATGTGGACACACTCATTCTAACAGTTCAGTGTGCACACGTCCACAGGGACACACTCATTCTAACAGTTCAGTGTGCACACCTCCATGTGGACACAGTCATTCTAACAGTTCAGTGTGCACACCTTCATGTGGACACACTCATTCTAACAGTTCGGTGTGCACACCTCCATGTGGACACACTCATTCTAACACTTCAGTGTGCACACCTCCACTGGAACACACTCATTCTAACATTTCAGTGTGCACACCTCCACAGGGACACACTCATTCTAACAGTTCATGTGCACACCTCCATGTGGACACACTCATTCTAACAGTTCAATGTGCACACCTCCATGTGGACACATTCTAACAATTCAGTGTGCTCACCTCCATGTAGACACACTCATTCTAACATTTCAGTGTGCTCACCTTCACAGGGACACACTCATTCTAACAGTTCAGTGTGCACACCTCCATGTGGACACACTCATTCTAACAGTTCATTGTGCACACCTCCATGTGGACACACTCATTCTAACAGTTCAGTGTGCACACCTCCATGTGGACACACTCATTCTAACAGTTCAGTGTGCACACCTCCATGTGGACACACTCATTCTAACAGTTCAGTGTGCACACCTCCATTAGAGCACAGTCATTCTAACAATTCAGTGTGCATTACTCCTTTAGGACACACTCATTCTAACAGTTCATTGTGCACACGTACATGTGGACACACTCATTCTAACAGTTCATTGTGCACACCTCCATGTATACAAATTCTAACACTTCAGTGTGCACACCTCCATGTGGACACAGATATTCTAACAGTTCAGTGTGCACACCTCCATGTGGACCCACACATTCTAACAGTTCAGTGTGCACACATCCTTGTGGGCACACTCATTCTAACAGTTCAGTGTGCACACCTCCATGTGGACACACTCATTCTAACAGTTCAGTGTGCACACCTCCATGTGGACAAATTCTAACACTTCAGTGTGCACACCTCCATGAGGACACAGACATTCTAACAGTTCAGTGTGCACACCTCCATGTGGACACACTCATTCTAACAGTTAGTTGTGCACACCTCCATGTGGACACACTCATTCTAACATTTCAGTGTGCACCCCTCCATGTGGGAACACTCATTCTAACAGTTCAGTGTGCACATCTCCATGTGAGCACACTCATTCTAACAGTTCAGTGTGCACACCTCCATGTGGACACACTCATTCTAACAGTTCAGTGTGCACACCTCAAGAGGGACACACTCATTCTAACACTTCAGTGTGCACACCTCCATGTGGACACAATCATTCTAACAGTACAGTGTGCATACCTCCATGTGGACATATTCTAACAGTTCAGTGTGCACACTTCCATGTGGGCACACTCATTCTAACAGTTCAGTGTGCACACCTCCATGTGGACACACTCATTCTAACAGTTCAGTGTGCACACCACCAGAGGGACACACTCATTCTAACATTTCAGTGTGCACACCTCCACAGGGACACACTCATTCAAACAGTTCTGTGTTCACACCTCCATGTGGACACAGTCATTCTAACAGTTTAGTGTGCACACCTCCATGTGGACACACTCATTCTAACAGTTCAGTGTGCACAAATCCATGTGGGCACACTCATTCTAACAGTTCAGAGTGCACAACTCCATGTGGACACACTCATTCTAACAGTTCAGTTTGCACACCTCAATGTGGACACACACATTCTAACAGTTCAGTGTGCACACCTCCATGTGGACACACACATTCTAACAGTTCAGTGTGCACACCTCCATGTGGACACACTCATTCTAACAGTTCAGTGTGCACACCTCCACAGGGACACACTCATTTTAACAGTTCAGTGTGCACACCTCCATGTGGACACAGTCATTCTAACAGTTCAGTGTGCACACCTCCATGTGGACACACTCATTCTAACAGTTCAGTGTGCACTCCTCCATGTGGACACACTCATTCTAACAGTTCAGTGTGCACACCTCCATGTGGGCACACTCATTCTAACAGTTCAGTGTGCACACCTCCATGTGGACACACTCATTCTAACAGTTCAGTGTGCACACCTCCATGTGGACACACTCATTCTAACACTTCAGTGCGCACACCTCCACAGGAACACACTAATTCTAACATTTCAGTGTGCACACCTCCACAGGGACACACTCATTCTAACAGTTCAGTGTGCACACCTCCATGTGGACACACTCATTCTAACAGTTCAATGTGCACACCTCCATGTGGACACATTCTAACAATTCAGTGTGCTCACCTCCATGTAGACACACTCATTCTAACATTTCAGTGTGCACACCTTCACAGGGACACACTCATTCTAACAGTTCAGTGTGCACACCTCCATGTGGACACACTCATTCTAACAGTTCAATATGCACACCTCCATGTGGACACACTCATTCTAACAGTTCACTGTGCACACCTCCACAGGGACACACTCATTCTAACAGTTCATTGTGCACACCTCCATGTGGACACACTCATTCTAAAAGTTCAGTGTGCACACCTCCATGTGGACACACTCATTCTAACAGTTCAGTGTGCACACCTCCACAGGGACACACTCATTCTAACAGTTCAGTGTGCACACCTCCATTAGAGCACACTCATTCTAACAGTTCAGTGTGCATTCCTCCTTTAGGACACACTCATTCTAACAGTTCATTGTGCACACGTACATGTGGACACACTCATTCTAACAGTTCAGTGTGCACACCTCCATGTGGACAAATTCTAACACTTCAGTGTGCACACCTCCATGTGGACACAGATATTCTAACAGTTCAGTGTGCACACCTCCATGTGGACCCACTCATTCTAACAGTTCAGTGTGCACACATCCTTGTGGGCACACTCATTCTAACAGTTCATTGTGCACACCTCCATGTGGACACACTCATTCTAACAGTTCAGTGTGCACACCTCCATGTGGACAAATTCTAACACTTCAGTGTGCACACCTCCATGAGGACACAGACATTCTAACAGTTCAGTGTGCACACCTCCATGTGGGCACACTGATTCTAACAGTTAGGTGTGCACACCTCCATGTGGACACACTCATTCTAACATTTCAGTGTGCACACCTCCATGTGGGCACACTCATTCTAACAGTTCAGTGTGCACATCTCCATGTGGGCACACTCATTCTAACAGTTCAGTGTGCACACCTCCATGTGGGCACACTCATTCTAACAGTTCAGTGTGCACACCTCCATGTAGACACACTCATTCTAACATTTCAGTGTGCACACCTCCACAGGGACACAATCATTCTAACAGTTCAGTGTGCACACCTCCATGCAGACACAGTCATTCTAACAGTTCAGTGTGCACAAGTCCATGTGGGCACACTCATTCTAACAGTTAGGTGTGCACACCTCCATGTGGACACACTCATTCTAACAGTTCAGTGTGCACACCTCCATGTGGGCACACTCATTCTAACATTTCAGTGTGCACACCTCAAAAGGTACACAATCATTCTAAGAGTTCAGTGTGCACACCTCCACGCATACACAGTCATTCTAACAGTTCAGTGTGCACACCTCCACATGGACACACTCATTCTAACAGTTCAGTGTGCACACCTCCATGTGGACACAATCATTCTAACAGTACAGTGTGCATACCTCCATGTGGACATATTCTAACAGTTCAGTGTGCACACCTCCATGTGGGCACACTCATTCTAACAGTTCAGTGTGCAAACCTCCATGTGGACACACTCATTCTAACAGTTCAGTGTGCACACCACCACAGGGACACACTCATTCTAACATTTCAGTGTGCACACCTCCACAGGGACACACTCATTCAAACAGTTCTGTGTTCACACCTCCATGTGGACACAGTCATTCTAACAGTTTAGTGTGCACACCTCCATGTGGACACACTCATTCTAACAGTTCAGTGTGCACAACTCCATGTGGACACACTCATTCTAACAGTTCAGTGTGCACAAATCCATGTGGGCACACTCATTCTAACAGTTCAGAGTGCACAACTCTATGTGGACACACTCATTCTAACAGTTCAGTGTGCACACCTCCATGTGGACACACACATTCTAACAGTTCAGTGTGCACACCTCCATGTGGACACACACATTCTAACAGTTCAGTGTGCACACCTCCATGTGGACACACTCATTCTAACAGTTCAGTGTGCACACCTCCACAGGGACACACTCATTCTAACAGTTCAGTGTGCACACCTCCATGTGGACACAGTCATTCTAACAGTTCAGTGTGCACACCTCCATGTGGCCACACTCATTCTAACAGTTCAGTGTGCACAACTCCACAGGGACACTCTCATTCTAACAGTTCAGTGTGCACACCTCCATGTGGGCACACTCATTCTAACAGTTCAGTGTGCACAACTCCATGTGGACATAGTCATTCTAACAGTTCAGTGTGCACACCTCCATGTGGACACACTCACTCTAACACTTCAGTGTGCACACCTCCACAGGAACACACTCATTCTAACATTTCAGTGTGCACACCTCCACAGGGACACACTCATTCTAACAGTTCAGTGTGCACACCTCCATGTGGACACACTCATTCTAACAGTTCAATGTGCACACCTCCATGTGGACACACTCATTCTAACAGTTCACTGTGCACACCTCCACAGGGACACACTCATTCTAACAGTTCAGTGTGCACACCTCCATGTGGACACACTCATTCTAACAGTTCAGTGTGCACACCTCCATGTGGACACACTCATTCTAACAGTTCAGTGTGCACACCTCCACAGGGACACACTCATTCAAACAGTTCTGTGTTCACACCTCCATGTGGACACAGTCATTCTAACAGTTTAGTGTGCACACCTCCATGTGGACACACTCATTCTAACAGTTCAGTGTGCACAAATCCATGTGGGCACACTCATTCTAACAGTTCAGAGTGCACAACTCCATGTGGACACACTCATTCTAACAGTTCAGTTTGCACACCTCAATGTGGACACACACATTCTAACAGTTCAGTGTGCACACCTCCATGTGGACACACACATTCTAACAGTTCAGTGTGCACACCTCCATGTGGAAAAACTCATTCTAACAGTTCAGTGTGCACACCTCCACAGGGACACACTCATTTTAACAGTTCAGTGTGCACACCTCCATGTGGACACAGTCATTCTAACAGTTCAGTGTGCACACCTCCATGTGGACACACTCATTCTAACAGTTCAGTGTGCACTCCTCCATGTGGACACACTCATTCTAACAGTTCAGTGTGCACACCTCCATGTGGGCACACTCATTCTAATAGTTCAGTGTGCACACCTCCATGTGGACACACTCATTCTAACAGTTCAGTGTGCACACCTCCATGTGGACACACTCATTCTAACACTTCAGTGCGCACACCTCCACAGGAACACACTAATTCTAACATTTCAGTGTGCACACCTCCACAGGGACACACTCATTCTAACAGTTCAGTGTGCACACCTCCATGTGGACACACTCATTCTAACAGTTCAATGTGCACACCTCCATGTGGACACATTCTAACAATTCAGTGTGCTCACCTCCATGTAGACACACTCATTCTAACATTTCAGTGTGCACACCTTCACAGGGACACACTCATTCTAACAGTTCAGTGTGCACACCTCCATGTGGACACTCATTCTAACAGTTCAATGTGCACACCTCCATGTGGACACACTCATTCTAACAGTTCACTGTGCACACCTCCACAGGGACACACTCATTCTAACAGTTCATTGTGCACACCTCCATGTGGACACACTCATTCTAACAGTTCAGTGTGCACACCTCCACAGGGACACACTCATTCTAACAGTTCAGTGTGCACACCTCCACAGGACACACTCATTCTAACAGTTCAGTGTGCACACCTCCATTAGAGCACACTCATTCTAACAGTTCACTGTGCATTCCTCCTTTAGGACACACTCATTCTAACAGTTCATTGTGCACACGTACATGTTGACACACTCATTCTAACAGTTCAGTGTGCACACCTCCCATGTGGACAAATTCTAACACTTCAGTGTGCACACCTCCATGTGGACACAGATATTCTAACAGTTCAGTGTGCACAACTCCATGTGGACCCACTCATTCTAACAGTTCAGTGTGCACACATCCTTGTGGGCACACTCATTCTAACAGTTCAGTGTGCACACCTCCATGTGGACACACTCATTCTAACAGTTCAGTGTGCACACCTCCATGTGGGCAAACTCATTCAAACAGTTCAGTGTGCACACCCCCATGTGGACACACTCATTCTAACAGTTCAGTGTGCACACCTCCATGTGGGCACACTCATTCTAACAGTTCAGTGTGCACACCTCCATGTAGACACACTCATTCTAACATTTCAGTGTGCACACCTCCACAGGGACACAATCATTCTAACAGTTCAGTGTGCACACCTCCATGCAGACACAGTCATTCTAACAGTTCAGTGTGCACAAGTCCATGTGGGCACACTCATTCTAACAGTTAGGTGTGCACACCTCCATGTGGACACACTCATTCTAACAGTTCAGTGTGCACACCTCCATGTGGGCACACTCATTCTAACATTTCAGTGTGCACACCTCAAAAGGTACACAATCATTCTAAGAGTTCAGTGTGCACACCTCCACGCATACACAGTCATTCTAACAGTTCAGTGTGCACACCTCCACATGGACACACTCATTCTAACAGTTCAGTGTGCACACCTCCATGTGGACACAATCATTCTAACAGTACAGTGTGCATACCTCCATGTGGACATATTCTAACAGTTCAGTGTGCACACCTCCATGTGGGCACACTCATTCTAACAGTTCAGTGTGCACACCTCCATGTGGACACACTCATTCTAACAGTTCAGTGTGCACACCACCACAGGGACACACTCATTCTAACATTTCAGTGTGCACACCTCCACAGGGACACCCTCATTCAAACAGTTCTGTGTTCACACCTCCATGTGGACACAGTCATTCTAACAGTTTAGTGTGCACACCTCCATGTGGACACACTCATTCTAACAGTTCAGTGTGCACAACTCCATGTGGACACACTCATTCTAACAGTTCAGTGTGCACAAATCCATGTGGGCACACTCATTCTAACAGTTCAGAGTGCACAACTCTATGTGGACACACTCATTCTAACAGTTCAGTGTGCACACCTCCATGTGGACACACACATTCTAACAGTTCAGTGTGCACACCTCCATGTGGACACACACATTCTAACAGTTCAGTGTGCACACCTCCATGTGGACACACTCATTCTAACAGTTCAGTGTGCACACCTCCACAGGGACACACTCATTCTAACAGTTCAGTGTGCACACCTCCATGTGGACACAGTCATTCTAACAGTTCAGTGTGCACACCTCCATGTGGACACACTCATTCTAACAGTTCAGTGTGCACAACTCCACAGGGACACTCTCATTCTAACAGTTCAGTGTGCACACCTCCATGTGGGCACACTCATTCTAACAGTTCAGTGTGCACACCTCCATGTGGACATAGTCATTCTAACAGTTCAGTGTGCACACCTCCATGTGGACACACTCACTCTAACACTTCAGTGTGCACACCTCCACAGGAACACACTCATTCTAACATTTCAGTGTGCACACCTCCACAGGGACACACTCATTCTAACAGTTCAGTGTGCACACCTCCATGTGGGCACACTCATTCTAACAGTTCAATGTGCACACCTCCATGTGGACACACTCATTCTAACAGTTCACTGTGCACACCTCCACAGGGACACACTCATTCTAACAGTTCAGTGTGCACACCTCCATGTGGACACACTCATTCTAACAGTTCAGTGTGCACACCTCCATGTGGACACAGTCATTCTAACAGTTCAGTGTGCACACCTCCACAGGGACACACTCATTCTAACAGTTCAGTGTGCACACCTCCATTAGAGCACACTCATTCTAACAGTTCAGAGTGCACACCTCCATGTGGACATACTCATTCTAACAGATCAGTGTGCACACCTCCATGTGGAAACATTCTAACAGTTCAGTGTAGACACCTCCATGTAGACACACTCATTCTAACAGTTCAGTGTGCACACCTCCACAGGGACACACTCATTCTAACATTTCAGTGTGCACACCTCCACAGGGACACACTCATTCTAACAGTTCAGTGTGCACACCTCCATGTGGACACACTCATTCTAACAGTTCAGTGTGCACACCTCCATGTGAACACAATAATTCTAATAGTTCAGTGTTCACACCTCCATGTGGAAACAGTAATTCTAAGAGTTCAGTGTGCACACCTCCATGTGGACACACTCATTCTAAGAGTTCATTGTGCACACCTCCATGTGGACACACTCATTCTAACAGTTCAGTGTGCACACCTCCATGTGGACACACTCATTCTAACAGTTCAGTGTGCACACATCCATGTGGACACACTCATTCTAACAGTTCAGTGTGCAAACCTCCATGTGGACACACTCATTCTAACAGTTCACTGTGCACTCCTCCATGTGGACACACTCATTCTAACAGTTCAGTGTGCACACCTCCATGTGAACACAATAATTCTAAGAGTTCAGTGTTCACACCTCCATGTGGAAACAGTAATTCTAAGAGTTCAGTGTGCACACCTCCATGTGGACACACTCATTCTAACAGTTCAATGTGCGCACATCCATGTGGACACATCCTAACAATTCAGTGTGCTCACCTCAGAGTAGACACACTCATTCTAACATTTCAGTGTGCACACCTCCACATGGACACACTCATTCTAACAGTTCAGTGTGCACACCTCCATGTGGACACACACATTCTAACAGTTCAGTGTTCACACCTCCATGTGGAAACAGTAATTCTAAGAGTTCAGCGTGCACACCTCCATGTGGACACACTCATTCTAAGAGTTCATTGTGCACACCTCCATGTGGACACACTCATTCTAACAGTTCAGTGTGCACACCTCCATGTGGACACACTCATTCTAACAGTTCAGTGTGCACACATCCATGTGGACACACTCATTTTAACAGTTCAATGTGCACACCTCCATGTGGACACACTCATTCTAACAGTTCAGTGTGCACTCCTCCATGTGGACACACTCATTATAACAGGTCAGTGTGCACACCTACACAGGGACACACTCATTCTAACATTTCAGTGTGCACACCTCCACAGGGACACACTCATTCTAACAGCTCAGTGTGCACACCGCCATGTGGACACACTCATTCTAACAGTTCAATGTGCACACCTCCATGTGGACACACTCATTCTAACAGTTCAATGTGCACACCTCCACAGGGACACAGTCATTCTAACAGTTCAGAGTGCGTACCTCCACAGGGACACAGTCATTCTAACAGTTCAGTGTGCACACCTCCATGTGGACACACTCATTCTAACAGTTAAGCGTGCACACCTCCATGTGGACACACTCATTCTATCAGTTCAGTGTGCACACCTCCATGTGGACACACTCATTCTAACAGTTCAGTGTGCACACCTCCACAGGGACACATTCATTCTAACATTTCAGTGTGCACACCTCCACAGGGACACACTCATTCTAACAGTTCAGTGTGCACACCTCCATGTGGACACACTCATTCTAACAGTTCAATGTGCAGCCCTCCATGTAGACACATTCTAACAAGTCAGTGTGCACACCTCCATGTGGACACAATCATTCTAACAGTTCAGTGTGCACACCTCCACAGGGACACACTCCTTCTAACAGTTCAGTGTGCACACCTCCACAGGGACACACTAATTCTAACAGTTCAGAGTGCACACCTTCATGTGAACACAATAATTCTAATAGTTCAGTGTTCACACCTCCATGTGGAAACAGTAATTCTAAGAGTTCAGTGTGCACACCTCCATGTGGACACACTCATTCTAACAGTTCAGTGTGCACACCTCCACAGGGACACACTCATTCTAACAGTTCAATGTGCACACCTCCATGTGGACACACTCATTCTAACAGTTCAGTCTGCACACCTCCATGTAGACACACTCATTCTAACAGTTCAGTGTGCACACCTCCACAGGGACACACTCATTCTAACAGTTCAGTGTGCACACCTCCATGTGGGCACACTCATTCTAACAGTTCAGTGTGCACACCTCCATGTGGACATACTCATTCTAACAGTTCAGTGTGCACACCTCCATGTGGACACACTCACTCTAACACTTCAGTGTGCACACCTCCACAGGAACACACTCATTCTAACATTTCAGTGTGCACACCTCCACAGGGACACACTCATTCTAACAGTTCAGTGTGCACACCTCCATGTGGACACACTCATTCTAACAGTTCACTGTGCACACCTCCATGTGGACACATTCTAACAATTCAGTGTGCTCACCTCCATGTAGACACACTCATTCTAACATTTCAGTGTGCACACCTTCACAGGGACACACTCATTCTAACAGTTCAGTGTGCACACCTCCATGTGGACACACTCATTCTAACAGTTCAATGTGCACACCTCCATGTGGACACACTCATTCTAACAGTTCACTGTGCACACCTCCATTTGGACACACTCATTCTAACAGTTCATTGTGCACACCTCCATGTGGACACACTCATTCTAACAGTTCAGTGTGCACACCTCCATGTGGACACACTCATTCTAACAGTTCAGTGTGCACACCTCCACAGGGACACACTCATTCTAACAGTTCAGTTTACACACCTCCATTAGAGCACACTCATTCTAACAGTTCAGAGTGCACACCTCCATGTGGACATACTCATTCTAACAGATCAGTGTGCACACCTCCATGTGGAAACATTCTAACAGTTCAGTGTAGACACCTCCATGTAGACACACTCATTCTAACAGTTCAGTGTGCACACCTCCACAGGGACACACTCATTCTAACATTTCAGTGTGCATACCTCCATGCAGACACAGTCATTCTAACAGTTCAGTGTGCACACCTCCATGTGGACACACTCATTCTAACTGTTCAGTGTGCACACCTCTATGTGGACACACTCATTCTAACAGTTCAGTGTGCACACCTCCATGTGAGCACACTCATTCTAACAGTTCAGAGTGCACACCTCCATGTGGACACACTCATTCTAACTGTTCAGTGTGCACACCTCCATGTGGAAACATTCTAACAGTTCAGTGTGCACACCTCCACAGGGACACACTCATTCTAACATTTTAGTGTGCACACCTCCACAGGGACACACTCATTCTAACAGTTCAGTGTGCACACCTCCATGTGGACACAATCATTCTAATAGTTCAGTGTTCACACCTCCATGTGGAAACAGTAATTCTAAGAGTTCAGCGTGCACACCTCCATGTGGACACACTCATTCTAAGAGTTCATTGTGCACACCTCCATGTGGACACACTCATTCTAACAGTTCAGTGTGCACACCTCCATGTGGACACACTCATTCTAACAGTTCAGTGTGCACACATCCATGTGGACACACTCATTCTAACAGTTCAGTGTGCACACCTCCATGTGGACACACTCATTCTAACAGTTCAGTGTGCACTCCTCCATGTGGACACACTCATTATAACAGGTCAGTGTGCACACCTACACAGGGACACACTCATTCTAACATTTCAGTGTGCACACCTCCACAGGGACACACTCATTCTAACAGCTCAGTGTGCACACCGCCATGTGGACACACTCATTCTAACATTTCAATGTGCACACCTCCATGTGGACACACTCATTCTAACAGTTCAGTGTGCACACATCCAGAGGGACACACACATTCTAACAGTTCAGTGTGCACTCCTCCATGTGGACACACTCATTCTAACAGTTCAATGTGCACTCCTCCATGTGGACACACTCATTATAACAGGTCAGTGTGCACACCTCCACAGGGACACACTCATTCTAACATTTCAGTGTGCACACCTCCACAGGGACACACTCATTCTAACAGCTCAGTGTGCACACCTCCATGTGGACACACTCATTCTAACAGTTCAATGTGCACACCTCCATGTGGACACACTCAATCTAACAGTTCAGTGTGCACACCTCCACAGGGACACACTCATTCTAACAGTTCAGTGTGCACACCTCCATGTGGACACACTCATTCTAACAGTTCAGTGTGCACACCTCCATGTGGACACACTCATTCTAACAGTTCAGTGTGCACACCTCCATGTGGACACACTCATTCCAACTGTTCGCTGTGCACACCTCCACAGGGACACACTCATTCTAACAGTTCAGAGTGCGTACCTCCACAGGGACACAGTCATTCTAACAGTTCAGTGTGCACACCTCCATGTGGACACACTCATTCTAACAGTTCAGTGTGCACACCTCCACAGGGACACACTCATTCTAGCAGTTCAGTGTGCACACCTCCATGTGAGTACACTCATTCTAACAGTTCAGCGTGCACACCTCCATGTGGACACACTCATTCTATCAGTTCAGTGTGCACACCTCCATGTAGACACACTCATTCTAACAGTTCAGTGTGCACACCTCCACAGGGACACATTCATTCTAACATTTCAGTGTGCACACCTCCACAGGGACACACTCATTCTAACAGTTCAGTGTGCACACCTCCATGTGGACACACTCATTCTAACAGTTCAATGTGCAGCCCTCCATGTAGACACATTCTAACAAGTCAGTGTGAACACCTCCATGTGGACACAATCATTCTAACAGTTCAGTGTGCACACCTCCACAGGGACACACTCCTTCTAACAGTTCAGTGTGCACAACACCACAGGGACACACTAATTCTAACAGTTCAGAGTGCACACCTTTTTGTGAACACAATAATTCTAATAGTTCAGTGTTCACACCTCCATGTGGAAACAGGAATTCTAAGAGTTCAGTGTGCACACCTCCATGTGGACACACTCATTATAAGAGTTCATTGTGCACACCTCCATGTGGACACACTCATTCCAACAGTTCAGTGTGCACACCTCCATGTGGACACACTCATTCTAACAGTTCAGTGTGCACACCTCCATGTGGACACAATCATTCTAATAGTTCAGTGTTCACACCTCCACGTGGAAACAGTAATTCTAAGAGTTCAGCGTGCACACCTCCATGTGGACACACTCATTCTAAGAGTTCATTGTGCACACCTCCATGTGGACACACTCATTCTAACAGTTCAGTGTGCACACCTCCACGTGGACACACTCATTCTAACAGTTCAGTGTGCACACATCCATGTGGACACACTCATTCTAACAGTTCAGTGTGCACACCTCCACAGGGACACACTCATTCTAACAGTTCAGTGTGCACACCTCCATGTGAGCACACTCATTCTAACAGTTCAGTGTGCTCACCTCCATGTGGACACACTCATTCTAACAGTTCAGTGTGCACACCTCCATGTAGACACACTCATTCTAACAGTTCAGTGTGCACACCTCCATAGGGACACATTCATTCTAACATTTCAGTGTGCACACCTCCACAGGGACACACTCATTCTAACAGATCAGTGTGCACACCTCCATGTGGACACACTCATTCTAACAGTTCAATGTGCAGACCTCCATGTAGACACATTCTAACAAGTCATTGTGCACACCTCCATGTGGACACAATCATTCTAACAGTTCAGTGTGCACACCTCCATGTGGACACTCTCATTCTAACAGTTCAGTGTGCACACCTCCACTGGGACACACTCATTCTAACAGTTCAATGTGCACACCTGCATGTGGACACATTCTAACAATTCAGTGTGCACACCTCCATGTGGACACACTCATTCTAACAGTACAGTGTGCACACCTCCACATTAACA
Source organism: Peromyscus eremicus (assembly GCF_949786415.1). NCBI lineage: Eukaryota > Metazoa > Chordata > Mammalia > Rodentia > Cricetidae > Peromyscus > Peromyscus eremicus. Next base: position 176,849 of record NW_026734294.1, read on the forward strand.
CACTCATTCTAACATTTCAGTGTGCACACCTCCACAGGGACACACTCATTCTAACAGTTCAGTGTGCACACCTCCATGTGGACACACTCATTCTAACAGTTCAATGTGCACACCTCCATGTGGACACATTCTAACAATTCAGTGTTCTCAACTCCATGTAGACACACTCATTCTAACATTTCTGTGTGCACACCTCCATGTGGACACAATAATTCTAACAATTCAGTGTGCACACCTCCTCAGGGACACACTCATTCTAACAGTTCAATGTGCACACCTCCACAGGGACACACTCATTCTAACAGTTCAGTGTGCACACCTCCACAGGGACACATTCATTCTAACATTTCAGTGTGCACACCTCCACCGGGACACACTCATTCTAAGAGTTCATTGTGCACACCTCCATGTGGACACACTCATTCTAACAGTTCAGTGTGCACACCTCCATGTGGACACACTCATTATAACAGTTCAGTGTGCACACATCCATGTGGACACACTCATTCTAACAGTTCAGTGTGCAAACCTCCATGTGGACACACTCATTCTAACAGTTCAGTGTGCACTCCTCCATGTGGACACACTCATTATAACTGTTCAGTGTGCACACCTCCACAGGGACACACTATTCTAACATTTCAGTGTGCACACCTCCACAGGGAGACACTCATTCTATCAGCTCAGTGTGCACACCTCCATGTGGTCACACTCATTCTAACAGTTCAGTGTGCACACCTCCAGAGGGACACACTCATTCTAACGGTTCAGTGTGCACTCCTCCATGTGGACACACTCATTCTAACAGTTCAGTGTGCATACCTCCATGTGGACACACTCATTCTAACAGTTCAGTGTGCACACCTCCACAGGGACACACTCATTCTAACAGGTCTATGTGCGCACATCCATGTGGACACATCGTAACAATTCAGTGTGCTCACCTCAAAGTAGACACACACATTCTAACATTTCAGTGTGCACACCTCCACATGGACACACTCATTCTAACAGTTCAGTGTGCACACCTCCATGTGGACACACTCATTCTAACAGTTCAATGTGCACACCTCCATGTGGACACACTCATTCTAACAGTTCACTGTGCACACCTCCACAGGGACACACTCATTCTAACAGTTCAGTGTGCACACCTACATGTGGACACACTCATTCTAACAGTTTAGTGTGCACACCTCCATGTGGGCACACTCATTCTAACAGTTAAGTGTGCACACCTCCGTATGGACACACTCATTCTAACAGTTCAGTGTGCACACCTCCATGTGGACACACTCATTCTAACAGTTCAGTGTGCACACCTCCAAAGGGACGCACTCATTCTAACATTTCAGTGTTCACACCTCCACACGGACACACTCATTCTAACAGTTCAGTGTGCACACCTCCATGTGGACACACTCATTCTAACAGTTCAATGTGCACACCTCCATTTGGACATATTCTAACAATTCAGTGTGCTCACCTCCATGTAAACACACTCATTCTAACATTTCAGTGTGCACACCTCCACAGGGACACAATCATTTTAACAATTCAGTGTGCATACCTCCATGCAGACACAGTCATTCTAACAGTTCAGTGTGCACACCTCCATGTGGACACACTCATTCTAACTGTTCAGTGTGCACACCTCTATGTGGACACACTCATTCTAACAGTTCAGTGTGCACACCTCCATGTGAGCACACTCATTCTAACAGTACAGAGTGCACACCTCCATGTGGACACACTCATTCTAACTGTTCAGTGTGCACACCTCCATGTGGAAACATTCTAACAGTTCAGTGTGCACACCTCCACAGGGACACACTCATTCTAACATTTCAGTGTGCACACCTCCACAGGGACACACTCATTCTAACAGTTCAGTGTGCACACCTCCATGTGGACACAATCATTCTAATAGTTCAGTGTTCACACCTCCATGTGGAAACAGTAATTCTAAGAGTTCAGCGTGCACACCTCCATGTGGACACACTCATTCTAAGAGTTCATTGTGCACACCTCCATGTGGACACACTCATTCTAACAGTTCAGTGTGCACACCTCCATGTGGACACACTCATTCTAACAGTTCAGTGTGCACACATCCATGTGGACACACTCATTCTAACAGTTCAGTGTGCACACCTCCATGTGGACACACTCATTCTAACAGTTCAGTGTGCACTCCTCCATGTGGACACACTCATTATAACAGGTCAGTGTGCACACCTACACAGGGACACACTCATTCTAACATTTCAGTGTGCACACCTCCACAGGGACACACTCATTCTAACAGCTCAGTGTGCACACCGCCATGTGGACACACTCATTCTAACATTTCAATGTGCACACCTCCATGTGGACACACTCATTCTAACAGTTCAGTGTGCACACCTCCATGTGGACACACTCATTCTAACAGTTCAGTGTGCACACCTCCATGTGGACACACTCATTCTAACAGTTCAGTGTGCACACCTCCATGTGGACACACTCATTCCAACAGTTCGCTCTGCACACCTCCACAGGGACACACTCATTCTAACAGGTCTATGTGCGCACATCCATGTGGACACATCGTAACAATTCAGTGTGCTCACCTCAAAGTAGACACACTCATTCTAACATTTCAGTGTGCACACCTCCATGTGGACACACTCATTATAACAGGTCAGTGTGCACACCTACACAGGGACACACTCATTCTAACATTTCAGTGTGCACACCTCCACAGGGACACACTCATTCTAACAGCTCAGTGTGCACACCGCCATGTGGACACACTCATTCTAACATTTCAATGTGCACACCTCCATGTGGACACACTCATTCTAACAGTTCAGTGTGCACACCTCCATGTGGACACACTCATTCTAACAGTTCAGTGTGCACACCTCCATGTGGACACACTCATTCTAACAGTTCAGTGTGCATACCTCCATGTGGACACACTCATTCTAACAGTTCAGTGTGCACACCTCCACAGGGACACACTCATTCTAACAGGTCTATGTGCGCACATCCATGTGGACACATCGTAACAATTCAGTGTGCTCACCTCAAAGTAGACACACTCATTCTAACATTTCAGTGTGCACACCTCCACATGGACACACTCATTCTAACAGTTCAGTGTGCACACCTCCATGTGGACACACTCATTCTAACAGTTCAATGTGCACACTTCCATGTGGACACACTCATTCTAACAGTTCACTGTGCACACCTCCACAGGGACACACTCATTCTAACAGTTCAGTGTGCACACCTACATGTGGACACACTCATTCTAACAGTTTAGTGTGCACACCTCCATGTGGGCACACTCATTCTAACAGTTAAGTGTGCACACCTCCGTATGGACACACTCATTCTAACAGTTCAGTGTGCACACCTCCATGTGGACACACTCATTCTAACAGTTCAGTGTGCACACCTCCACAGGGACGCACTCATTCTAACATTTCAGTGTTCACACCTCCACAGGGACACACTCATTGTAACAGTTCAGTGTGCACACCTCCATGTGGACACACTCATTCTAACAGTTCAATGTGCACACCTCCATTTGGACATATTCTAACAATTCAGTGTGCTCACCTCAATGTAGACACACTCATTCTAACATTTCAGTGTGCACACCTCCACAGGGACACAATCATTTTAACAATTCAGTGTGCATACCTCCATGCAGACACAGTCATTCTAACAGTTCAGTGTGCACACCTCCATGTCGACACACTCATTCTAACTGTTCAGTGTGCACACCTCTATGTGGACACACTCATTCTAACAGTTCAGTGTGCACATCTCCATGTGAGCACACTCATTCTAACAGTTCAGAGTGCACACCTCCATGTGGACACACTCATTCTAACTGTTCAGTGTGCACACCTCCATGTGGAAACATTCTAACAGTTCAGTGTGCACACCTCCACAGGGACACACTCATTCTAACATTTCAGTGTGCACACCTCCACAGGGACACACTCATTCTAACAGTTCAGTGTGCACACCTCCATGTGGACACAATCATTCTAATAGTTCAGTGTTCACACCTCCATGTGGAAACAGTAATTCTAAGAGTTCAGCGTGCACACCTCCATGTGGACACACTCATTCTAAGAGTTCATTGTGCACACCTCCATGTGGACACACTCATTCTAACAGTTCAGTGTGCACACCTCCATGTGGACACACTCATTCTAACAGTTCAGTGTGCACACATCCATGTGGACACACTCATTCTAACAGTTCAGTGTGCACACCTCCATGTGGACACACTCATTCTAACAGTTCAGTGTGCACTCCTCCATGTGGACACACTCATTATAACAGGTCAGTGTGCACACCTACACAGGGACACACTCATTCTAACATTTCAGTGTGCACACCTCCACAGGGACACACTCATTCTAACAGCTCAGTGTGCACACCGCCATGTGGACACACTCATTCTAACATTTCAATGTGCACACCTCCATGTGGACACACTCATTCTAACAGTTCAGTGTGCACACATCCAGAGGGACACACTCATTCTAACAGTTCAGTGTGCACTCCTCCATGTGGACACACTCATTCTAACAGTTCAATGTGCACTCCTCCATGTGGACACACTCATTATAACAGGTCAGTGTGCACACCTCCACAGGGACACACTCATTCTAACATTTCAGTGTGCACACCTCCACAGGGACACACTCATTCTAACAGCTCAGTGTGCACACCTCCATGTGGACACACTCATTCTAACAGTTCAATGTGCACACCTCCATGTGGACACACTCAATCTAACAGTTCAGTGTGCACACCTCCACAGGGACACACTCATTCTAACAGTTCAGTGTGCACACCTCCATGTGGACACACTCATTCTAACAGTTCAGTGTGCACACCTCCATGTGGACACACTCATTCTAACAGTTCAGTGTGCACACCTCCATGTGGACACACTCATTCCAACAGTTCGCTGTGCACACCTCCACAGGGACACAATCATTCTAACAGTTCAGAGTGCGTACCTCCACAGGGACACAGTCATTCTAACAGTTCAGTGTGCACACCTCCATGTGGACACACTCATTCTAACAGTTCAGTGTGCACACCTCCACAGGGACACACTCATTCTAGCAGTTCAGTGTGCACACCTCCATGTGAGCACACTCATTCTAACAGTTCAGCGTGCACACCTCCATGTGGACACACTCATTCTATCAGTTCAGTGTGCACACCTCCATGTAGACACACTCATTCTAACAGTTCAGTGTGCACACCTCCACAGGGACACATTCATTCTAACATTTCAGTGTGCACACCTCCACAGGGACACACTCATTCTAACAGTTCAGTGTGCACACCTCCATGTGGACACACTCATTCTAACAGTTCAATGTGCAGCCCTCCATGTAGACACATTCTAACAAGTCAGTGTGCACACCTCCATGTGGACACAATCATTCTAACAGTTCAGTGTGCACACCTCCACAGGGACACACTCCTTCTAACAGTTCAGTGTGCACAACACCACAGGGACACACTAATTCTAACAGTTCAGAGTGCACACCTCCATGTGAACACAATAATTCTAATAGTTCAGTGTTCACACCTCCATGTGGAAACAGTAATTCTAAGAGTTCAGTGTGCACACCTCCATGTGGACACACTCATTATAAGAGTTCATTGTGCACACCTCCATGTGGACACACTCATTCCAACAGTTCAGTGTGCACACCTCCATGTGGACACACTCATTCTAACAGTTCAGTGTGCACACCTCCATGTGGACACAATCATTCTAATAGTTCAGTGTTCACACCTCCACGTGGAAACAGTAATTCTAAGAGTTCAGCATGCACACCTCCATGTGGACACAGTCATTCTAAGAGTTCATTGTGCACACCTCCATGTGGACACACTCATTCTAACAGTTCAGTGTGCACACCTCCACGTGGACACACTCATTCTAACAGTTCAGTGTGCACACATCCATGTAGACACACTCATTCTAACAGTTCAGCGTGCACACCTCCATGTGGACACACTCATTCTATCAGTTCAGTGTGCACACCTCCATGTAGACACACTCATTCTAACAGTTCAGTGTGCACACCTCCACAGGGACACATTCATTCTAACATTTCAGTGTGCACACCTCCACAGGGACACACTCATTCTAACAGTTCAGTGTGCACACCTCCATGTGGACACACTCATTCTAACAGTTCAATGTGCTGCCCTCCATGTAGACACATTCTAACAAGTCAGTGTGCACACCTCCATGTGGACACAATCATTCTAACAGTTCAGTGTGCACACCTCCATAGGAACACACTCCTTCTAACAGTTCAGTGTGCACACCTCCACAGGGACACACTAATTCTAACAGTTCAGAGTGCACACCTCCATGTGAACACAATAATTCTAATAGTTCAGTGTTCACACCTCCATGTGGAAACAGTAATTCTAAGAGTTCAGTGTGCACACCTCCATGTGGACACACTCATTATAAGAGTTCATTTTGCACACCTCCATGTGGACACACTCATTCTAACAGTTCAGTGTGCACACCTCCATGTGGACACACTCATTCTAACATTTCAGTGTGCACACATCCATGTGGACAGACTCATTCTAACAGTTCAATGTGCACACCTCCATGTGGACACACTCATTCTAACAGTTCAGAGTGCACATCTCCATGTGGACACACTCATTATAACAGGTCAGTGTGCACACCTCCACAGGGACACACTCATTCTAACATTTCAGTGTGCACACCTCCACAGGGACACACCCATTCTAACAGCTCAGTGTGCACACCTCCATGTGGACACACTCATTCTAACAGTTCAATGTGCACACCTCCATGTGGACACACTCATTCTAACAGTTCACTGTGCACACCTCCACAGGGACACACTCATTCTAACAGTTCAGTGTGCACACCTCCATGTGGACACACTCATTCTAACAGTTCAATGTGCACACCTCCATTTGGACATATTCTAACAATTCAGTGTGCTCACCTCCATGTAGACACACTCATTCTAACATTTCAGTGTGCACACCTCCACAGGGACACAATCATTTTAACAATTCAGTGTGCATACCTCCATGCAGACACAGTCATTCTAACAGTACAGTGTGCACACCTCCATGTGGACATAGTCATTCTAACAGTTCAGTGTGCACACCTCCATGTGGACACACTCATTCTAATAGTTCACTGTGCACACCTCCACAGGGACACACTCATTCTAACAGTTCAGTGTGCACACCTCCATGTGGACACACTCATTCTAACAGTTCAGTGTGCACACCTCCATATGGACACACTCATTCTAACAGTTCATTGTGCACACCTCCACAGGGACACACTCATTCTAACAGTTCAATGTGCACACCTCCATGTGGACACATTCTAACAATTCAGTGTGCACACCTCCATGTGGACACACTCATTCTAACAGTTCAGTGTGCACACCTCCACATTAACACACTCATTCTAACATTTCAGTGTGCACACCTTCACAGGGACACACTCATTCTAACAGTTCAGTGTGCACACCTCCATGTGGACAAACTCATTCTAACAGTTCAATGTGCACACCTCCATGTGGACACACTCATTCTAACAGTTCAGTGTGCACACCTCCATGTGGACACACTCATTCTAACAGTTCAGTGTGCACACCTCCACTGGGACACACTCATTCTAACAGTTCAATGTGCACACCTGCATGTGGACACATTCTAACAATTCAGTGTGCACACCTCCATGTGGACACACTCATTCTAACAGTACAGTGTGCACACCTCCACATTAACACACTCATTCTAACATTTCAGTGTGCACACCTCCACAGGTACACACTCATTCTAACAGTTCAGTGTGCACACCTCCATGTGGACACACTCATTCTAACAGTTCAATGTGCACACCTCCATGTGTACACATTCTAACAATTCAGTGTGCTCAACTCCATGTAGACACACTCATTCTAACATTTCTGTGTGCACACCTCCACAGAAACACAATCATTTTAACAATTCAGTGTGCATACCTCCATGCAGACACAGTCATTCTAACAGTTCAGTGTGCACACCTCCATGTGGACACAATCATTCTAACAATTCAGTGTGCACACCTCCATGTGGACACTCTCATTCTAACAGTTCAGTGTGCACACCTCCACATTAACGCACTCATTCTAACATTTCAGTGTGCACACCTTCACAGGGACACACTCATTCTAACAGTTCAGTGTGCACACCTCCATGTGGACACACTCATTCTAACAGTTCAGTGTGCACTCCTCCATGTGGACACACTCATTCTAACAGTTCACTGTGCACACCTCCACAGGGACACACTCATTCTAACAGTTCAGTGTGCACACCTCCATGTGGACACACTCATTCTAACAGTTCAGTGTGCACACCTCAATGTGGACACACTCATTCTAACAGTTCAGTGTGCACACCTCAATGTGGACACACTCATTCCAACAGTTCACTGTGCACACCTCCACAGGGACACACTCATTCTAACAGTTCAGAGTGCGTACCTCCACAGGGACACAGTCATTCTAACAGTTCAGTGTGCACACCTCCATGTGGACACACTCATTCTAACAGTTCAGTGTGCACACCTCCACAGGGACACACTCATTCTAACAGTTCAGTGTGCACACCTCCATGTGAGCACACTCATTCTAACAGTTCAGCGTGCACACCTCCATGTGGACACACTCATTCTAACAGTTCAGTGTGCACACCTCCATGTGGAAACATTCTAACAGTTAAGTGTGCACACCTCCGTGTAGACACACTCATTCTAACAGTTCAGTGTGCACACCTCCACAGGGACACACTCATTCTAACATTTCAGTGTGCACACCTCCACAGGGACACACTCATTCTAACAGTTCAGTGTGCACACCTCCATGTGGACACAATCATTCTAATAGTTCAGTGTTCACACCTCCATGTGAAAACAGTAATTCTAAGAGTTCAGCGTGCACACCTCCATGTGGACACACTCATTCTAACAGTTCAGTGTGCACACCTCCATGTGGACACACTCATTCTAACAGTTCAGTGTGCACACCTCCATGTGGACACACTCATTCTAACAGTTCAGTGTGCACACATCCATGTGGACACACTCATTCTAACAGTTCAGTGTGCACACCTCCATGTGGACACACTCATTCTAACAGTTCAGTGTGCACTCCTCCATGTGGACACACTCATTATAACAGGTCAGTGTGCACACCTCCACAGGGACACACTCATTATAACAGGTCAGTGTGCACACCTCCACAGGGACACACTCATTCTAACAGCTCAGTGTGCACACCTCCATGTGGACACACTCATTCTAACAGTTCAATGTGCACACCTCCATGTGGACACACTCATTCTAACAGTTCAGTGTGCACACCTCCACAGGGACACACTCATTCTAACAGTTCATTGTGCACTCCTCCATGTGGACACACTCATTCTAACAGTTCAGTGTGCACTCCTCCATGTGGACACACTCATTATAAAAGGTCAGTGTGCACACCTCCACAGGGACACACTCATTCTAACATTTCAGTGTGCACACCTCCACAGGGACACACTCATTCTAACAGCTCAGTGTGCACACCTCCATGTGGACCCACTCATTCTAACAGTTCAATGTGCACACCTCCATGTGGACACACTCATTCTAACAGTTCAGTGTGCACACCTCCATGTGGACACACTCATTCTAATAGTTCAGTGTGCACACCTCCATGTGGACACACTCATTCTAACAGTTCAGTGTGCACACCTCCATGTGGACACACTCATTCCAACAGTTCACTGTGCAAACCTCCACAGGGACACACTCATTCTAACAGTTCAGAGTGCGTACCTCCACAGGGACACAGTCATTCTAACAGTTCAGTGTGCACACCTCCATGTGGACACACTCATTCTAACAGTTCAGTGTGCACACCTCCACAGGGACACACTCATTCTAACAGTTCAGTGTGCACACCTCCATGTGAGCACACTCATTCTAACAGTTCAGTGTGCTCACCTCCATGTGGACACACTCATTCTAACAGTTCAGTGTGCACACCTCCATGTAGACACACTCATTCTAACAGTTCAGTGTGCACACCTCCATAGGGACACATTCATTCTAACATTTCAGTGTGCACACCTCCACAGGGACACACTCATTCTAACAGATCAGTGTGCACACCTCCATGTGGACACACTCATTCTAACAGTTCAATGTGCAGACCTCCATGTAGACACATTCTAACAAGTCATTGTGCACACCTCCATGTGGACACAATCATTCTAACAGTTCAGTGTGCACACCTCCATGTGGACACACTCATTCTAACAGTTCAGTGTGCACACCTCCACTGGGACACACTCATTCTAACAGTTCAATGTGCACACCTGCATGTGGACACATTCTAACAATTCAGTGTGCACACCTCCATGTGGACACACTCATTCTAACAGTTCAGTGTGCACACCTCCATGTGGACACACTCATTCTAACAGTACAGTGTGCACACCTCCACATTAACACACTCATTCTAACATTTCAGTGTGCACACCTCCACAGGGACACACTCATTCTAACAGTTCAGTGTGCACACCTCCATGTGGACACACTCATTCTAACAGTTCAATGTGCACACCTCCATGTGGACACATTCTAACAATTCAGTGTGCTCAACTCCATGTAGACACACTCATTCTAACATTTCTGTGTGCACACCTCCATGTGGACACAATAATTCTAACAATTCAGTGTGCACACCTCCTCAGGGACACACTCATTCTAACAGTTCAATGTGCACACCTCCACAGGGACACACTCATTCTAACAGTTCAGTGTGCACACCTCCACAGGGACACATTCATTCTAACATTTCAGTGTGCACACCTCCACAGGGACACACTCATTCTAAGAGTTCATTGTGCACACCTCCATGTGGACACACTCATTCTAACAGTTCAGTGTGCACACCTCCATGTGGACACACTCATTCTAACAGTTCAGTGTGCACACATCCATGTGGACACACTCATTCTAACAGTTCAGTGTGCAAACCTCCATGTGGACACACTCATTCTAACAGTTCAGTGTGCACTCCTCCATGTGGACACACTCATTATAACTGTTCAGTGTGCACACCTCCACAGGGACACACTATTCTAACATTTCAGTGTGCACACCTCCACAGGGAGACACTCATTCTATCAGCTCAGTGTGCACACCTCCATGTGGTCACACTCATTCTAACAGTTCAGTGTGCACACCTCCAGAGGGACACACTCATTCTAACGGTTCAGTGTGCACTCCTCCATGTGGACACACTCATTCTAACAGTTCAGTGTGCACACCTCCACAGGGACACACTCATTCTAACAGGTCTATGTGCGCACATCCATGTGGACACATCGTAACAATTCAGTGTGCTCACCTCAAAGTAGACACACACATTCTAACATTTCAGTGTGCACACCTCCACATGGACACACTCATTCTAACAGTTCAGTGTGCACACCTCCATGTGGACACACTCATTCTAACAGTTCAATGTGCACACCTCCATGTGGACACACTCATTCTAACAGTTCACTGTGCACACCTCCACAGGGACACACTCATTCTAACAGTTCAGTGTGCACACCTACATGTGGACACACTCATTCTAACAGTTTAGTGTGCACACCTCCATGTGGGCACACTCATTCTAACAGTTAAGTGTGCACACCTCCGTATGGACACACTCATTCTAACAGTTCAGTGTGCACACCTCCATGTGGACACACTCATTCTAACAGTTCAGTGTGCACACCTCCACAGGGACGCACTCATTCTATCATTTCAGTGTTCACACCTCCACACAGACACACTCATTCTAACAGTTCAGTGTGCACACCTCCATGTGGACACACTCATTCTAACAGTTCAATGTGCACACCTCCATTTGGACATATTCTAACAATTCAGTGTGCTCACCTCCATGTAGACACACTCATTCTAACATTTCAGTGTGCACACCTCCACAGGGACACAATCATTTTAACAATTCAGTGTGCATACCTCCATGCAGACACAGTCATTCTAACAGTTCAGTGTGCACACCTCCATGTGGACACACTCATTCTAACTGTTCAGTGTGCACACCTCTATGTGGACACACTCATTCTAACAGTTCAGTGTGCACACCTCCATGTGAGCACACTCATTCTAACAGTTCAGAGTGCACACCTCCATGTGGACACACTCATTCTAACTGTTCAGTGTGCACACCTCCATATGGAAACATTCTAACAGTTCAGTGTGCACACCTCCACAGGGACACACTCATTCTAACATTTCAGTGTGCACACCTCCACAGGGACACACTCATTCTAACAGTTCAGTGTGCACACCTCCATGTGGACACAATCATTCTAATAGTTCAGTGTTCACACCTCCATGTGGAAACAGTAATTCTAAGAGTTCAGCGTGCACACCTCCATGTGGACACACTCATTCTAAGAGTTCATTGTGCACACCTCCATGTGGACACACTCATTCTAACAGTTCAGTGTGCACACCTCCATGTGGACACACTCATTCTAACAGTTCAGTGTGCACACCTCCATGTGGACACACTCATTCTAACAGTTCAGTGTGCACACCTCCATGTGGACACACTCATTCTAACAGTTCAGTGTGCACACCTCCATGTGGACACACTCATTCCAACAGTTCGCTGTGCACACCTCCACAGGGACACACTCATTCTAACAGTTCAGAGTGCGTACCTCTACAGGGACACAGTCATTCTAACAGTTCAGTGTGCACACCTCCATGTGGACACACTCATTCTAACATTTCAGTGTGCACACCTCCACAGGGACACACTCATTCTAACAGTTCAGTGTGCACACCTCCATGTGGACACACTCATTCTAACAGTTCAATGTGCAGCCCTCCATGTAGACACATTATAACAAGTCAGTGTGCACACCTCCATGTGGACACAATCATTCTAACAGTTCAGTGTGCACACCTCCAAAGGGACACACTCCTTCTAACAGTTCAGTGTGCACACCTCCACAGGGACACACTAATTCTAACAGTTCAGAGTGCACACATCCATGTGAACACAATAATTCTAATAGTTCAGTGTTCACACCTCCATGTGGAAACAGTAATTCTAAGAGTTCAGTGTGCACACCTCCATGTGGACACACTCATTATAAGAGTTCATTGTGCACACCTCCATGTGGACACACTCATTCCAACAGTTCAGTGTGCACACCTCCATGTGGACACACTCATTCTAACAGTTCAGTGTGCACACCTCCATGTGGACACACTCATTCCAAACCTTCGCTGTGCACACCTCCACAGGGACACACTCATTCTAACAGTTCAGAGTGCGTACCTCCACAGGGACACAGTCATTCTAACAGTTCAGTGTGCACACCTCCATGTGGACACACTCATTCTAACAGTTCAGTGTGCACACCTCCACAGGGACACACTCATTCTAACAGTTCAGTGTGCACACCTCCATGTGAGCACACTCATTCTAACAGTTCAGCGTGCACACCTCCATGTGGACACACTCATTGTAACAGTTCAGTGTGCACTCCTGCATGTGGACACACTCATTGTAACAGTTCAGTGTGCACTCCTGCATGTGGACACACTCATTATAACAGGTCAGTGTGCACACCTCCACAGGGACACACTCATTCTAACAGCTCAGTGTGCACACCTCCATGTGGACACACTCATTCTAACAGTTTAATGTGCACACCTCCATGTGGACACACTCATTCTAACAGTTCAGTGTGCACACCTCCACAGGGACACACTCATTCTAACAGTTCAGTGTGCACACCTCAATGTGGGCACACTCATTCTAACAGTTCAATGTGCGCACATCCATGTGGACACATCCTAACAATTCAGTGTGCTCACCTCAAAGTAGACACACTCATTCTAACATTTCAGTGTGCACACCTCCACATGGACACACTCATTCTAACAGTTCAGTGTGCACACCTCCATGTGGACACACTCATTCTAACAGTTCAATGTGCACACCTCCATGTGGACACACTCATTCTAACAGTTCACTGTGCACACCTCCACAGGGACACACTCATTCTAACAGTTCAGTGTGCACACCTCCATGTGGACACACTCATTCTAACAGTTTAGTGTGCACACCTCCATGTGGGCACACACATTCTAACAGTTAAGTGTGCACACCTCCGTATGGACACACTCATTCTAACAGTTCAGTGTGCACACCTCCATGTGGACACACTCATTCTAACAGTTCAGTGTGCACACCTCCACAGGGACGCACTCATTCTAACATTTCAGTGTTCACACCTCCACAGGGACACACTCATTCTAACAGTTCAGTGTGCACACCTCCATGTGGACACACTCATTCTAACAGTTCAGGGTGCACACCTCCATATGGACACATTCATTCTAACAGTTCATTGTGCACACCTCCACAGGGACACACTCATTCTAACAGTTCAATGTGCACACCTCCATGTGGACACATTCTACCAATTCAGTGTGCACACCTCCATGTGGACACACTCATTCTAACAGTTCAGTGTGCACATCTCCACATTAACACACTCATTCTAACATTTCAGTGTGCACACCTTCACAGGGACACACTCATTCTAACAGTTCAGTGTGCACACCTCCATGTGGACAAACTCATTCTAACAGTTCAATGTGCACACCTCCATGTGGACACACTCATTCTAACAGTTCAGTGTGCACACCTCCATGTGGACACACTCATTCTAACAGTTCAGTGTGCACACCTCCACTGGGACACACTCATTCTAACAGTTCAATGTGCACACCTGCATGTGGACACATTCTAACAATTCAGTGTGCACACCTCCATGTGGACACACTCATTCTAACAGTACAGTGTGCACACCTCCACATTAACACACTCATTCTAACATTTCAGTGTGCACACCTCCACAGGGACACACTCATTATAACAGTTCAGTGTGCACACCTCCATGTGGACACACTCATTCTAACAGTTCAATGTGCACACCTCCATGTGGACACATTCTAACAATTCAGTGTGCTCAACTCCATGTAGACACACTCATTCTAACATTTCTGTGTGCACACCTCCACAGGGACACAATCATTTTAACAATTCAGTGTGCATACCTCCATGCAGACACAGTCATTCTAACAGTTCAGTGTGCACACCTCCATGTGGACACAATCATTCTAACAATTCAGTGTGCACACCTCCATGTGGACACTCTCATTCTAACAGTTCAGTGTGCACACCTCCACATTAACGCACTCATTCTAACATTTCAGTGTGCACACCTTCACAGGGACACACTCATTCTAACAGTTCAGTGTGCACACCTCCATGTGGACACACTCATTCTAACAGTTCAGTGTGCACTCCTCCATGTGGACACACTCATTCTAACAGTTCACTGTGCACACCTCCACAGGGACACACTCATTCTAACAGTTCAGTGTGCACACCTCCATGTGGACACACTCATTCTAACAGTTCAGTGTGCACACCTCCATGTGGACACACTCATTCTAACAGTTCAGTGTGCACACCTCAATGTGGACACACTCATTCCAACAGTTCACTGTGCACACCTCCACAGGGACACACTCATTCTAACAGTTCAGAGTGCGTACCTCCACAGGGACACAGTCATTCTAACAGTTCAGTGTGCACACCTCCATGTGGACACACTCATTCTAACAGTTCAGTGTGCACACCTCCATGTGGAAACATTCTAACAGTTAAGTGTGCACACCTCCGTGTAGACACACTCATTCTAACAGTTCAGTGTGCACACCTCCACAGGGACACACTCATTCTAACATTTCAGTGTGCACACCTCCACAGGGACACACTCATTCTAACAGTTCAGTGTGCACACCTCCATGTGGACACAATCATTCTAATAGTTCAGTGTTCACACCTCCATGTGAAAACAGTAATTCTAAGAGTTCAGCGTGCACACCTCCATGTGGACACACTCATTCTAAGAGTTCATTGTGCACACCTCCATGTGGACACACTCATTCTAACAGTTCAGTGTGCACACCTCCATGTGGACACACTCATTCTAACAGTTCAATGTGCACACCTCCATGTGGACACACTCATTCTAACAGTTCAGTGTGCACACCTCCATGTGGACACACTCATTCTAATAGTTCAGTGTGCACACCTCCATGTGGACACACTCATTCTAACAGTTCAGTGTGCACACCTCCATGTGGACACACTCATTCCAACAGTTCACTGTGCACACCTCCACAGGGACACACTCATTATAACAGGTCAGTGTGCACACCTCCACAGGGACACACTCATTCTAACAGCTCAGTGTGCACACCTCCATGTGGACACACTCATTCTAACAGTTCAATGTGCACACCTCCATGTGGACACACTCATTCTAACAGTTCAGTGTGCACACATCCACAGGGACACACTCATTCTAACAGTTCATTGTGCACTCCTCCATGTGGACACACTCATTCTAACAGTTCAGTGTGCACTCCTCCATGTGTACACACTCATTATAAAAGGTCAGTGTGCACACCTCCACAGGGACACACTCATTCTAACATTTCAGTGTGCACACCTCCACAGGGACACACTCATTCTAACAGCTCAGTGTGCACACCTCCATGTGGACACACTCATTCTAACAGTTCAATGTGCACACCTCCATGTGGACACACTCATTCTAACAGTTCAGTGTGCACACCTCCATGTGGACACACTCATTCTAACAGTTCAGTGTGCACACCTCCATGTGGACACACTCATTCTAATAGTTCAGTGTGCACACCTCCATGTGGACACACTCATTCTAACATTTCAGTGTGCACACCTCCATAGGGACACATTCATTCTAACATTTCAGTGTGCACACCTCCACAGGGACACACTCATTCTAACAGATCAGTGTGCACACCTCCATGTGGACACACTCATTCTAACAGTTCAAAGTGCAGACCTCCATGTAGACACATTCTAACAAGTCAGTGTGCACACCTCCATGTGGACACAATCATTCTAACAGTTCAGTGTGCACACCTCCATGTGGACACACTCATTCTAACAGTTCAGTGTGCACACCTCCACTGGGACACACTCATTCTAACAGTTCAATGTGCACACCTGCATGTGGACACATTCTAACAATTCAGTGTGCACACCTCCATGTGGACACAATCATTCTAACAGTACAGTGTGCACACCTCCACATTAACACACTCATTCTAACATTTCAGTGTGCACACCTCCACAGGGACACACTCATTCTAACAGTTCAGTGTGCACACCTCCATGTGGACACACTCATTCTAACAGTTCAATGTGCACACCTCCATGTGGACACATTCTAACAATTCAGTGTGCTCAACTCCATGTAGACACACTCATTCTAACATTTCTGTGTGCACACCTCCACAGGGACACAATCATTTTAACAATTCAGTGTGCATACCTCCATGCAGACACAGTCATTCTAACAGTTCAGTGTGCACACCTCCATGTGGACACAATCATTCTAACAATTCAGTGTGCACACCTCCATGTGGACACTCTCATTCTAACAGTTCAGTGTGCACACCTCCACATTAACGCACTCATTCTAACATTTCAGTGTGCACACCTTCACAGGGACACACTCATTCTAACAGTTCAGTGTGCACACCTCCATGTGGACACACTCATTCTAACAGTTCAGTGTGCACTCCTCCATGTGGACACACTCATTCTAACAGTTCACTGTGCACACCTCCACAGGGACACACTCATTCTAACAGTTCAGTGTGCACACCTCCATGTGGACACACTCATTCTAACAGTTCAGTGTGCACACCTCCATGTGGACACACTCATTCTAACAGTTCAGTGTGCACACCTCAATGTGGACACACTCATTCCAACAGTTCACTGTGCACACCTCCACAGGGACACACTCATTCTAACAGTTCAGAGTGCGTACCTCCACAGGGACACACTCATTCTAACAGTTCAGTGTGCACACCTCCATGTGAGCACACTCATTCTAACAGTTCAGCGTGCACACCTCCATGTGGACACACTCATTCTAACAGTTCAGTGTGCACACCTCCATGTGGAAACATTCTAACAGTTCAGTGTGCACACCTCCGTGTAGACACACTCATTCTAACAGTTCAGTGTGCACACCTCCACAGGGACACACTCATTCTAACATTTCAGTGTGCACACCTCCACAGGGACACACTCATTCTAACAGTTCAGTGTGCACACCTCCATGTGGACACAATCATTCTAATAGTTCAGTGTTCACACCTCCATGTGAAAACAGTAATTCTAAGAGTTCAGCATGCACACCTCCATGTGGACACACTCATTCTAAGAGTTCATTGTGCACACCTCCATGTGGACACACTCATTCTAACAGTTCAGTGTGCACACCTCCATGTGGACACACTCATTCTAACAGTTCAGTGTGCACACCTCCATGTGGACACACTCATTCTAACAGTTCAGTGTGCACTCCTCCAAGTGGACACACTCATTATAACAGGTCAGTGTGCACACCTCCATGTGGACACAGTCATTATAACAGGTCAGTGTGCACACCTCCACAGGGACACACTCATTCTAACAGCTCAGTGTGCACACCTCCATGTGGACACACTCATTCTAACAGTTCAATGTGCACACCTCCATGTGGACACACTCATTCTAACAGTTCAGTGTGCACACCTCCATGTGGACACACTCATTCTAACAGGTCAGTGTGCACACATCCATGTGGACACACTCATTCTAATAGTTCAGTGTGCACACCTCCATGTGGACACACTCATTCTAACAGTTCAGTGTGCACACCTCCATGTGGACACACTCATTTCAACAGTTCACTGTGCACACCTCCACAGGGACACACTCATTCTAACAGTTCAGAGTGCGTACCTCCACAGGGACACAGTCATTCTAACAGTTCAGTGTGCACACCTCCATGTGGACACACTCATTCTAACAGTTCAGTGTGCACACCTCCACAGGGACACACTCATTCTAACAGTTCAGTGTGCACACCTCCATGTGAGCACACTCATTCTAACAGTTCAGTGTGCTCACCTCCATGTGGACACACTCATTCTAACAGTTCAGTGTGCACACCTCCATGTAGACACACTCATTCTAACATTTCAGTGTGCACACCTCCATAGGGACACATTCATTCTAACATTTCAGTGTGCACACCTCCACAGGGACACACTCATTCTAACAGATCAGTGTGCACACCTCCATGTGGACACACTCATTCTAACAGTTCAATGTGCAGACCTCCATGTAGACACATTCTAACAAGTCAGTGTGCACACCTCCATGTGGACACAATCATTCTAACAGTTCAGTGTGCACACCTCCACAGGGACACACTCATTCTAACAGTTCAGTGTGCACACCTCCACAGGGACACACTAATTCTAACAGTTCAGAGTGCACACCTCCATGTGAACACAATAATTCTAATAGTTCAGTGTTCACACCTCCATGTGGAAACAGTAATTCTAAGAGTTCAGTGTGCACAACTCCATGTGGACACACTCATTCTAACAGTTCAATGTGCACACCTCCATGTGGACACACTCATTCTAACAGTTCAGTGTACACACCTCCACAGGGACACACTCATTCTAACAGTTCAGTGTGCACACCTCCATGTGAGCACACTCATTCTAACAGTTCAGCGTGCACACCTCCATGTGGACACACTCATTGTAACAGTTCAGTGTGCACTCCTGCATGTGGACACACTCATTGTAACAGTTCAGTGTGCACTCCTGCATGTGGACACACTCATTATAACAGGTCAGTGTGCACACCTCCACAGGGACACACTCATTCTAACAGCTCAGTGTGCACACCTCCATGTGGACACACTCATTCTAACAGTTTAATGTGCACACCTCCATGTGGACACACTCATTCTAACAGTTCAGTGTGCACACCTCCACAGGGACACACTCATTCTAACAGTTCAGTGTGCACACCTCAATGTGGGCACACTCATTCTAACAGTTCAATGTGCGCACATCCATGTGGACACATCCTAACAATTCAGTGTGCTCACATCAAAGTAGACACACTCATTCTAACATTTCAGTGTGCACACCTCCACATGGACACATTCATTCTAACAGTTCAGTGTGCACACCTCCATGTGGACACACTCATTCTAACAGTTCAATGTGCACATCTCCATGTGGACACACTCATTCTAACAGTTCACTGTGCACACCTCCACAGGACACACTCATTCTAACAGTTCAGTGTGCACACCTCCATGTGGACACACTCATTCTAACAGTTTAGTGTGCACACCTCCATGTGGGCACACACATTCTAACAGTTAAGTGTGCACACCTCCGTATGGACACACTCATTCTAACAGTTCAGTGTGCACACCTCCATGTGGACACACTCATTCTAACAGTTCAGTGTGCACACCTCCACAGGGACGCACTCATTCTAACATTTCAGTGTTCACACCTCCACAGGGACACACTCATTCTAACAGTTCAGTGTGCACACCTCCATGTGGACACACTCATTCTAACAGTTCAGTGTGCACACCTCCATATGGACACACTCATTCTAACAGTTCATTGTGCACACCTCCACAGGGACACACTCATTCTAACAGTTCAATGTGCACACCTCCATGTGGACACATTCTACCAATTCAGTGTGCACACCTCCATGTGGACACACTCATTCTAACAGTTCAGTGTGCACATCTCCACATTAACACACTCATTCTAATATTTCAGTGTGCACACCTTCACAGGGACACACTCATTCTAACAGTTCAGTGTGCACACCTCCATGTGGACAAACTCATTCTAACAGTTCAATGTGCACACCTCCATGTGGACACACTCATTCTAACAGTTCAGTGTGCACACCTCCATGTGGACACACTCATTCTAACAGTTCAGTGTGCACACCTCCACTGGGACACACTCATTCTAACAGTTCAATGTGCACACCTGCATGTGGACACATTCTAACAATTCAGTGTGCACACCTCCATGTGGACACACTCATTCTAACAGTACAGTGTGCACACCTCCACATTAACACACTCATTCTAACATTTCAGTGTGCACACCTCCACAGGGACACACTCATTATAACAGTTCAGTGTGCACACCTCCATGTGGACACACTCATTCTAACAGTTCAATGTGCACACCTCCATGTGGACACATTCTAACAATTCAGTGTGCTCAACTCCATGTAGACACACTCATTCTAACATTTCTGTGTGCACACCTCCACAGGGACACAATCATTTTAACAATTCATTGTGCATACCTCCATGCAGACACAGTCATTCTAACAGTTCACTGTGCACACCTCCATGTGGACACAATCATTCTAACAATTCAGTGTGCACACCTCCATGTGGACACTCTCATTCTAACAGTTCAGTGTGCACACCTCCACATTAACGCACTCATTCTAACATTTCAGTGTGCACACCTTCACAGGGACACACTCATTCTAACAGTTCAGTGTGCACACCTCCATGTGGACACACTCATTCTAACAGTTCAGTGTGCACTCCTCCATGTGGACACACTCATTCTAACAGTTCACTGTGCACACCTCCACAGGGACACACTCATTCTAACAGTTCAGTGTGCACACCTCCATGTGGACACACTCATTCTAACAGTTCAGTGTGCACACCTCCATGTGGACACACTCATTCTAACAGTTCAGTGTGCACACCTCAATGTGGACACACTCATTCCAACAGTTCACTGTGCACACCTCCACAGGGACACACTCATTCTAACAGTTCAGAGTGCGTACCTCCACAGGGACACACTCATTCTAACAGTTCAGTGTGCACACCTCCATGTGGACACACTCATTCTAACAGTTCAGTGTGCACACCTCCATGTGGAAACATTCTAACAGTTAAGTGTGCACACCTCCGTGTAGACACACTCATTCTAACAGTTCAGTGTGCACACCTCCACAGGGACACACTCATTCTAACATTTCAGTGTGCACACCTCCACAGGGACACACTCATTCTAACAGTTCAGTGTGCACACCTCCATGTGGACACAATCATTCTAATAGTTCAGTGTTCACACCTCCATGTGAAAACAGTAATTCTAAGAGTTCAGCGTGCACACCTCCATGTGGACACACTCATTCTAAGAGTTCATTGTGCACACCTCCATGTGGACACACTCATTCTAACAGTTCAGTGTGCACACCTCCATGTGGACACACTCATTCTAACAGTTCAGTGTGCACACCTCCATGTGGACACACTCATTCTAACAGTTCAGTGTGCACACCTCCATGTGGACACACTCATTCTAATAGTTCAGTGTGCACACCTCCATGTGGACACACTCATTCTAACAGTTCAGTGTGCACACCTCCATGTGGACACACTCATTCCAACAGTTCACTGTGCACACCTCCACAGGGACACACTCATTATAACAGGTCAGTGTGCACACCTCCACAGGGACACACTCATTCTAACAGCTCAGTGTGCACACCTCCATGTGGACACACTCATTCTAACAGTTCAGTGTGCACACCTCCACAGGGACACACTCATTCTAACAGTTCATTGTGCACTCCTCCATGTGGACACACTCATTCTAACAGTTCAGTGTGCACTCCTCCATGTGTACACACTCATTATAAAAGGTCAGTGTGCACACCTCCACAGGGACACACTCATTCTAACATTTCAGTGTGCACACCTCCACAGGGACACACTCATTCTAACAGCTCAGTGTGCACACCTCCATGTGGACACACTCATTCTAACAGTTCAATGTGCACACCTCCATGTGGACACACTCATTCTAACAGTTCAGTGTGCACACCTCCATGTGGACACACTCATTCTAACAGTTCAGTGTGCACACCTCCATGTGGACACACTCATTCTAATAGTTCAGTGTGCACACCTCCATGTGGACACACTCATTCTAACATTTCAGTGTGCACACCTCCATAGGGACACATTCATTCTAACATTTCAGTGTGCACACCTCCACAGGGACACACTCATTCTAACAGATCAGTGTGCACACCTCCATGTGGACACACTCATTCTAACAGTTCAAAGTGCAGACCTCCATGTAGACACATTCTAACAAGTCAGTGTGCACACCTCCATGTGGACACAATCATTCTAACAGTTCAGTGTGCACACCTCCATGTGGACACACTCATTCTAACAGTTCAGTGTGCACACCTCCACTGGGACACACTCATTCTAACAGTTCAATGTGCACACCTGCATGTGGACACATTCTAACAATTCAGTGTGCACACCTCCATGTGGACACACTCATTCTAACAGTACAGTGTGCACACCTCCACATTAACACACTCATTCTAACATTTCAGTGTGCACACCTCCACAGGGACACACTCATTCTAACAGTTCAGTGTGCACACCTCCATGTGGACACACTCATTCTAACAGTTCAATGTGCACACCTCCATGTGGACACATTCTAACAATTCAGTGTGCTCAACTCCATGTAGACACACTCATTCTAACATTTCTGTGTGCACACCTCCACAGGGACACAATCATTTTAACAATTCAGTGTGCATACCTCCATGCAGACACAGTCATTCTAACAGTTCAGTGTGCACACCTCCATGTGGACACAATCATTCTAACAATTCAGTGTGCACACCTCCATGTGGACACTCTCATTCTAACAGTTCAGTGTGCACACCTCCACATTAACGCACTCATTCTAACATTTCAGTGTGCACACCTTCACAGGGACACACTCATTCTAACAGTTCAGTGTGCACACCTCCATGTGGACACACTCATTCTAACAGTTCAGTGTGCACTCCTCCATGTGGACACACTCATTCTAACAGTTCACTGTGCACACCTCCACAGGGACACACTCATTCTAACAGTTCAGTGTGCACACCTCCATGTGGACACACTCATTCTAACAGTTCAGTGTGCACACCTCCATGTGGACACACTCATTCTAACAGTTCAGTGTGCACACCTCAATGTGGACACACTCATTCCAACAGTTCACTGTGCACACCTCCACAGGGACACACTCATTCTAACATTTCAGTGTGCACACCTCCACAGGGACACACTCATTCTAACAGTTCAGTGTGCACACCTCCATGTGGACACAATCATTCTAATAGTTCAGTGTTCACACCTCCATGTGAAAACAGTAATTCTAAGAGTTCAGCATGCACACCTCCATGTGGACACACTCATTCTAAGAGTTCATTGTGCACACCTCCATGTGGACACACTCATTCTAACAGTTCAGTGTGCACACCTCCATGTGGACACACTCATTCTAACAGTTCAGTGTGCACACCTCCATGTGGACACACTCATTCTAACAGTTCAGTGTGCACTCCTCCAAGTGGACACACTCATTATAACAGGTCAGTGTGCACACCTCCATGTGGACACAGTCATTATAACAGGTCAGTGTGCTCACCTCCACAGGGACACACTCATTCTAACAGCTCAGTGTGCACACCTCCATGTGGACACACTCATTCTAACAGTTCAATGTGCACACCTCCATGTGGACACACTCATTCTAACAGTTCAGTGTGCACACCTCCATGTGGACACACTCATTCTAACAGTTCAGTGTGCACACATCCATGTGGACACACTCATTCTAATAGTTCAGTGTGCACACCTCCATGTGGACACACTCATTCTAACAGTTCAGTGTGCACACCTCCATGTGGACACACTCATTCCAACAGTTCACTGTGCACACCTCCACAGGGACACACTCATTCTAACAGTTCAGAGTGCGTACCTCCACAGGGACACAGTCATTCTAACAGTTCAGTTTGCACACCTCCATGTGGACACACTCATTCTAACAGTTCAGTGTGCACACCTCCACAGGGACACACTCATTCTAACAGTTCAGTGTGCACACCTCCATGTGAGCACACTCATTCTAACAGTTCAGTGTGCTCACCTCCATGTGGACACACTCATTCTAACAGTTCAGTGTGCACACCTCCATGTAGACACACTCATTCTAACATTTCAGTGTGCACACCTCCATAGGGACACATTCATTCTAACATTTCAGTGTGCACACCTCCACAGGGACACACTCATTCTAACAGATCAGTGTGCACACCTCCATGTGGACACACTCATTCTAACAGTTCAATGTGCAGACCTCCATGTAGACACATTCTAACAAGTCAGTGTGCACACCTCCATGTGGACACAATCATTCTAACAGTTCAGTGTGCACACCTCCACAGGGACACACTCATTCTAACAGTTCAGTGTGCACACCTCCACAGGGACACACTAATTCTAACAGTTCAGAGTGCACACCTCCATGTGAACACAATAATTCTAATAGTTCAGTGTTCACACCTCCATGTGGAAACAGTAATTCTAAGAGTTCAGTGTGCACAACTCCATGTGGACACACTCATTCTAACAGTTCAATGTGCACACCTCCATGTGGACACACTCATTCTAACAGTTCAGTGTACACACCTCCACAGGGACACACTCATTCTAACAGTTCAGTGTGCACTCCTCCATGTGGACACACTCATTGTAACAGTTCAGTGTGCACTCCTCCATGTGGACACACTCATTATAACAGGTCAGTGTGCACATCTCCACATTGACACACTCATTCTAACATTTCAGTGTGCACACCTCCACAGGGACACACTCATTCTAACAGCTCAGTGTGCACACCTCCATGTGGACACACTCATTCTAACAGTTCAATGTGCACACCTCCATGTGGACACACTCATTCTAACAGTTCAGTGTGCACACCTCCACAGGGACACACTCATTCTAACAGTTCAGTGTGCACTCCTCCAAGTGGACACACTCATTCTAACAGTTCAGTGTGCATACCTCCATGTGGACACACTCATTCTAACAGTTCAGTGTGCACGTTTCCATGAGGGCACATTCATTCTAACTGTTAAGTGTGCACACCTCCATATGGACACACTCATTCTAACAGTTCAGTGTGCACACCTCCATGTGGACACACTCATTCTAACAGTTCAGTGTGCACACCTCCACATTAACACACTCATTCTAACATTTCAGTGTGCACACTTCCACAGGGAAACACTCATTCTAACAGTTCAGTGTGCACACCTCCATGTGGACAAACTCATTCTAACAGTTCAATGTGCACACCTCCATGTGACACATTCTAACAATTCAGTGTGCTCACCTAAATGTGGACACACTCATTCTAACAGTTCAGTGTGCACACCTCCATGTGCGCACACTCATTCTAACAGTTCAGTGTTCACACCTCCATGTGGGCACACTCATTCTAACAGTTTAGTGTGCACACCTCCATTTGGGCACACTCATTCTAACAGTTCAGTGTGCACACCTCCATGTGGACACACTCATTCTAACAGTTCAGTGTGCACACCTCCATGTGGACACACTCATTCTAACAGTTCAGTGTGCACATCTCCATGTGGGCACAATCATTCTAACAGTTTAGTGTGCACACCTCCATGTGGGCAAACTCATTCTAACAGTTCAGTGTGCACACCCCCATGTGAGCACACTCATTCTAACAGTTCATTGTGCACACCTCCATGTGGGCACACTCATTCTAACAGTTCAGTGTGCACACCTCCATGTAGACACACTCATTCTAACATTTCAGTGTGCACACCTCCACAGGGACACAATCATTCTAACAGTTCAGTGTGCACACCTCCATGCAGACACAGTCATTCTAACAGTTCAGTGTGCACAACTCCATGTGGGCACACTCATTCTAACAGTTAGGTGTGCACACCTCCATGTGGACACACTCATTCTAACATTTCAGTGTGCACACCTCCATGTGGGCACACTCATTCTAACAGTTCAGTGTGCACATCTCCATGTGGGCACACTCATTCTAACAGTTCAGTGTGCACACCTCCATGTGGGCAAACTCATTCGAACAGTTCAGTGTGCACATCCCCATGTGGGCACACTCATTCTAACAGTTCAGTGTGCACATCTCCATGTGGGCACACTCATTCTAACAGTTCAGTGTGCACACCTCCACAGGGACACACTCATTCTAACATTTCAGTGTGCACACCTCCACAGGGACACACTCATTCTAACAGTTCAGTGTGCACACCTCCATGTGGACACACTCATTCTAACAGTTCAATGTGCAGACCTCCATGTAGACACATCCTAACAAGTCAGTGTGCACACCTCCATGTGGACACAATCATTCTAACAGTTCAGTGTGCACACCTCCACAGGGACACACTCATTCTAACATTTCAGTGTGCACACCTCCACAGGGACACACTAATTCTAACAGCTCAGAGTGCACACCTCCATGTTAACACAATAATTCTAATAGTTCAGTGTGCACACCTCCATGTGGACACACTCATTCTAAGAGGTCATTGTGCACACCTCCATGTGGACAGACTCATTCTAACAGTTCAGTGTGCATACCTCCATGTGGACACACTCATTCTAACAGTTCAGTGTGCACACATCCATGTGGACACACTCATTCTAACAGTTCAATGTGCACACCTCCATGTGGACACACTCATTCTAACAGTTCAGTGTGCACTTCTCCATGTGGACACACTCATTATAACAGGTCAGTGTGCACACCTCCATGTAGACACACTCATTCTAACATTTCAGTGTGCACAACTCCACAGGGACACACTCATTCTAACAGCTCAGTGTGCACACCTCCATGTGGACACACTCATTCTAACAGTTCAATGTGCACACCTCCATGTGGACACACTCATTATAACAGGTCAGTGTGCACACCTCCACAGGGACACACTCATTCTAACAGTTTAGTGTGCACTCCTCCATGTGGACACACTCATTCTAACAGTTCAGTGTGCACTCCTCCATGTGGACACACTCATTATAACAGGTCAGTGTGCACACCTCCACAGGGACACACTCATTCTAACATTTCAGTGTGCACACCTCCACAGGGACACACTCATTCTAACAGCTCAGTGTGCACACCTCCATGTGGACACACTCATTCTAACAGTTCAATGTGCACACCTCCATGTGGACACACTCATTCTAACAGTTCAGTGTGCACACCTCCACAGGGACACACTCATTCTAACAGTTCAGTGTACACCTCCATGTGGACACACTCATTCTAACAGTTCAGTGTGCACAGCTCCATGTGGACACACTCATTCTAACAGTTCAGTGTGCACACCTCCATGTGGACACACTCATTCCAACAGTTCACTGTGCACACCTCCACAGGGACACATTCATTCTAACAGTTCAGAGTGCGTACCTCCACAGGGACACACTCATTCTTACAGTTCAGTGTGCACACCTCCATGTGGACACATTCTAACAATTCAGTGTGCTCACCTCCAGTGGACACACTCCTTCTAACAGTTCAGTGTGCACACCTTCATGTGCGCACACACATTCTAACAGTTCAGTGTTCACACCTCCATGTGGGCACACTCATTCTAACAGTTCAGTGTGCACACCTCCATTTTGGCACACATTCTAACAGTTCAGTGTGCACACCTCCACAGGGACACACTCATTCTAACAGTTCAGTGTGCACACCTCCACAGGGACACAATCATTCTAACAGTTCAGTGTGCACACCTCCATGCAGACACAGTCATTCTAACAGTTCAGTGTGCACAACTCCATGTGGGCACACTCATTCTAACAGTTAGGTGTGCACACCTCCATGTGGACACAGTCATTCTAACATTTCAGTGTGCACACCTCCATGTGGGCACACTCATTCTAACAGTTCAGTGTGCACACCTCCATGTGGGCACACTCATTCTAACAGTTCAGTGTGCACAACTCCATGTGGGCAAACTCATTCTAACAGTTCAGTGTGCACACCCCCATGTGGGCACACTCATTCTAACAGTTCAGTGTGCACACCTCCATGTGGGCACACTCATTCTAACAGTTCAGTGTGCACACCTCCACAGGGACACACTCATTCTAACATTTCAGTGTGCACACCTCCACAGGGACACACTCATTCTAACAGTTCAGTGTGCACACCTCCATGTGGACACACTCATTCTAACAGTTCAAAGTGCACACCTCCATGTGGACACACTCATTCTAACAGTTCAGTGTGCACTTCTCCATGTGGACACACTCATTATAACAGGTCAGTGTGCACACCTCCACAGGGACACACTCATTCTAACATTTCAGTGTGCACAACTCCACAGGGACACACTCATTCTAACAGCTCAGTGTGCACACCTCCATGTGGACACACTCATTCTAACAGTTCAATGTGCACACCTCCATGTGGACACATTCTAACAGTTCAGTGTGCACACCTCCACAGGGACACACTCATTCTAACAGTTCAGTGTGCACACCTCCACAGGGACACACTCATTCTAACAGTTCAGTGTGCACTCCTCCATGTGGACACACTCATTCTAACAGTTCAGTGTGCACTCCTCCATGTGGACACACTCATTATAACAGGTCAGTGTGCACACCTCCACAGGGACACACTCATTCTAACATTTCAGTGTGCACACCTCCACAGGGACACACTCATTCTAACAGCTCAGTGTGCACACCTCCATGTGGACACACTCATTCTAACAGTTCAATGTGCACACCTCCATGTGGACACACTCATTCCAGCAGTTCAATGTGCACACCTCCGTGTGGACAAACTCATTCTAACAGTTCAGTGTGCACACCTCCACAGGGACACACTCATTCTAACAGTTCAGTGTGCACTCCTCCATGTGGACACACTCATTCTAACAGTTCAGTGTGCACTCCTCCATGTGGACACACTCATTATAACAGGTCAGTGTGCACACCTCCACAGGGACACACTCATTCTCACATTTCAGTGTGCACACCTCCACAGGGACACACTCATTCTAACAGCTCAGTGTGCACACCTCCATGTGGACACACTCATTCTAACAGTTCAGTGTGCACTCCTCCATATGGACACACTCATTCTAATAGTTCAGTGTGCACACCTCCATGTGGACACACTCATTCTAACAGTTCAGTGTGCACACCTCCACATTAACACACTAATTCTAACATTTCAGTGTGCACATTTCCACAGGGACACACTCATACTAACAGTTCAGTGTGCACACCTCCATGTGGACAAACTCATTCTAACAGTTCAATGTGCACACCTCCATGTGGACACATTCTAACAATTCAGTGTGCTCACCTCCATGTGGACACACTCATTCTAACAGTTCAGTGTGCACACCTCCATGTGCGCAGACTCATTCTAACAGTTCAGTGTTCACACCTCCATGTTGGCACACTCATTCTAACAGTTCAGTGTGCACACCTCCATTTGGGCACACTCATTCTAACAGTTCAGTGTGCACACCTCCATGTGGACACACTCATTCTAACAGTTCAGTGTGCACACCTCCATGTGGACACACTCATGCTAACAGTTCAGTGTGCACACCTCCATGTGGACACACTCATTCTAACAGTTCAGTGTGCACACCTCCACAGGGACACACTCATTCTAACAGTTCAGAGTGAGTACCTCCACAGGGACACAGTCATTCTAACAGTTCATTGTGCACACCTCCATGTGGACACAATCATTCAAATAGTTAAGTGTGTAAACCTCCATATTGACACAGTCATTCTAACAGTACAGTGTGCACACCTCTATGTGGACACAATCATTCTAACAGTTCAGTGTGCACAACTCCACAGGGACACACTCAATCTAACAGTTCAGTGTGCACACCTCCATGTGGACACAATCATTCTAACAGTTCAGTGTGCACAACTCCATGTGGGCACACTCATTCTAACAGTTCAGTGTGCACACCTCCATTTGGGCACACTCATTCTAACAGTTCAGTGTGCACACCTCCATGTGGACACACTCATTCTAACAGTTCAGTGTTCACACCTCCATGTGGGCACACTCATTCTAACAGTTCAGTGTGCACACCTCCATTTGGGCACACTCATTCTAACAGTTCAGTGTGCACACCTCCATGTGGAAACACTCATTCTAACATTTCAGTGTGCACACCTCCATGTGGGCACACTCATTCTAACAGTTCAGTGTGCACACCTCCATGTGGGCACACTCATTCTAACAGTTCAGTGTGCACAACCCCATGTGGGCACACTCATTCTAACAGTTCAGTGTGCACACCTCCATGTGGGCACACTCATTCTAACAGTTCAGTGTGCACACCTCCACAGGGACACACTCATTCTAACATTTCATTGTGCACACCTCCACAGGGACACACTCATTCTAACAGTTCAGTGTGCACACCTTCATGTGGACACACTCATTCTAACAGTTCAATGTGCACACCTCCATGTGGACACACTCATTCTAACAGTTCAGTGTGCACTTCTCCATGTGGACACACTCATTATAACAGGTCAGTGTGCACACCTCCACAGGGACACACTCATTCTAACATTTCAGTGTGCACAACTCCACAGGGACACACTCATTCTAACAGCTCAGTGTGCACACCTCCATGTGGACACACTCATTCTAACAGTTCAATGTGCACACCTCCATGTGGACACATTCTAACAGTTCAGTGTGCACACCTCCACAGGGACACACTCATTATAACAGTTCAGTGTGCACACCTCCACAGGGACACACTCATTCTAACAGTTCAGTGTGCACTCCTCCATGTGGACACACTCATTCTAACAGTTCAGTGTGCACTCCTCCATGTGGACACACTCATTATAACAGGTCAGTGTGCACAACTCCACAGGGACACACTCATTCTAACAGTTCAGTGTGCACACCTCCATGTGGACACACTCATTCTAACAGTTCAATGTGCACACCTCCATGTGGACACACTCATTCTAACAGTTCAATGTGCACACCTCCGTGTGGACACACTCATTCTAACAGTTCAGTGTGCACACCTCCACAGGGACACACTCATTCTAACAGTTCAGTGTGCACTCCTCCATGTGGACACACTCATTCTAACAGTTCAGTGTGCACTCCTCCATGTGGACACACTCATTATAACAGGTCAGTGTGCACACCTCCACAGGGACACACTCATTCTCACATTTCAGTGTGCACACCTCCACAGGGACACACTCATTCTAACAGCTCAGTGTGCATACCTCCATGTGGACACACTCATTCTAACAGTTCAGTGTGCACTCCTCCATATGGACACACTCATTCTAATAGTTCAGTGTGCACACCTCCATGTGGACACACTCATTCTAACAGTTCAGTGTGCACACCTCCACATTAACACACTCATTAAAACATTTCAGTGTGCACATTTCCACAGGGACACACTCATACTAACAGTTCAGTGTGCACACCTCCATGTGGACAAACTCATTCTAACAGTTCAATGTGCACACCTCCTTGTGGACACATTCTAACAATTCAGTGTGCTCACCTCCATGTGGACACACTCATTCTAACAGTTCAGTGTGCACACCTCCATGTGCGCAGACTCATTCTAACAGTTCAGTGTTCACACCTCCATGTTGGCACACTCATTCTAACAGTTCAGTGTGCACACCTCCATTTGGGCACACTCATTCTAACAGTTCAGTGTGCACACCTCCATGTGGACACACTCATTCTAACAGTTCAGTGTGCACACCTCCATGTGGACACACTCATGCTAACAGTTCAGTGTGCACACCTCCATGTGGACACACTCATTCTAACAGTTCAGTGTGCACACCTCCACAGGGACACACTCATTCTAACAGTTCAGAGTGAGTACCTCCACAGGGACACAGTCATTCTAACAGTTCATTGTGCACACCTCCATGTGGACACAATCATTCAAATAGTTAAGTGTGTAAACCTCCATATTGACACAGTCATTCTAACAGTACAGTGTGCACACCTCTATGTGGACACAATCATTCTAACAGTTCAGTGTGCACAACTCCACAGGGACACACTCAATCTAACAGTTCAGTGTGCACACCTCCATGTGGACACAATCATTCTAACAGTTCAGTGTGCACAACTCCATGTGGGCACACTCATTCTAACAGTTCAGTGTGCACACCTCCATTTGGGCACACTCATTCTAACAGTTCAGTGTGCACACCTCCATGTGGACACACTCATTCTAACAGTTCAGTGTTCACACCTCCATGTGGGCACACTCATTCTAACAGTTCAGTGTGCACACCTCCATTTGGGCACACTCATTCTAACAGTTCAGTGTGCACACCTCCATGTGGAAACACTCATTCTAACATTTCAGTGTGCACACCTCCATGTGGGCACACTCATTCTAACAGTTCAGTGTGCACACCTCCATGTGGGCACACTCATTCTAACAGTTCAGTGTGCACAACCCCATGTGGGCACACTCATTCTAACAGTTCAGTGTGCACACCTCCATGTGGGCACACTCATTCTAACAGTTCAGTGTGCACACCTCCACAGGGACACACTCATTCTAACATTTCATTGTGCACACCTCCACAGGGACACACTCATTCTAACAGTTCAGTGTGCACACCTTCATGTGGACACACTCATTCTAACAGTTCAATGTGCACACCTCCATGTGGACACACTCATTCTAACAGTTCAGTGTGCACTTCTCCATGTGGACACACTCATTATAACAGGTCAGTGTGCACACCTCCACAGGGACACACTCATTCTAACATTTCAGTGTGCACAACTCCACAGGGACACACTCATTCTAACAGCTCAGTGTGCACACCTCCATGTGGACACACTCATTCTAACAGTTCAATGTGCACACCTCCATGTGGACACATTCTAACAGTTCAGTGTGCACACCTCCACAGGGACACACTCATTATAACAGTTCAGTGTGCACACCTCCACAGGGACACACTCATTCTAACAGTTCAGTGTGCACTCCTCCATGTGGACACACTCATTCTAACAGTTCAGTGTGCACTCCTCCATGTGGACACACTCATTATAACAGGTCAGTGTGCACAACTCCACAGGGACACACTCATTCTAACAGTTCAGTGTGCACACCTCCATGTGGACACACTCATTCTAACAGTTCAATGTGCACACCTCCATGTGGACACACTCATTCTAACAGTTCAATGTGCACACCTCCGTGTGGACACACTCATTCTAACAGTTCAGTGTGCACACCTCCACAGGGACACACTCATTCTAACAGTTCAGTGTGCACTCCTCCATGTGGACACACTCATTCTAACAGTTCAGTGTGCACTCCTCCATGTGGACACACTCATTATAACAGGTCAGTGTGCACACCTCCACAGGGACACACTCATTCTCACATTTCAGTGTGCACACCTCCACAGGGACACACTCATTCTAACAGCTCAGTGTGCACACCTCCATGTGGACACACTCATTCTAACAGTTCAGTGTGCACTCCTCCATATGGACACACTCATTCTAATAGTTCAGTGTGCACACCTCCATGTGGACACACTCATTCTAACAGTTCAGTGTGCACACCTCCACATTAACACACTCATTAAAACATTTCAGTGTGCACATTTCCACAGGGACACACTCATACTAACAGTTCAGTGTGCACACCTCCATGTGGACAAACTCATTCTAACAGTTCAATGTGCACACCTCCTTGTGGACACATTCTAACAATTCAGTGTGCTCACCTCCATGTGGACACACTCATTCTAACAGTTCAGTGTGCACACCTCCATGTGCGCAGACTCATTCCAACAGTTCAGTGTTCACACCTCCATGTTGGCACACTCATTCTAACAGTTCAGTGTGCACACCTCCATTTGGGCACACTCATTCTAACAGTTCAGTGTGCACACCTCCATGTGGACACACTCATTCTAACAGTTCAGTGTGCACACCTCCATGTGGACACACTCATGCTAACAGTTCAGTGTGCACACCTCCATGTGGACACACTCATTCTAACAGTTCAGTGTGCACACCTCCACAGGGACACACTCATTCTAACAGTTCAGAGTGAGTACCTCCACAGGGACACAGTCATTCTAACAGTTCATTGTGCACACCTCCATGTGGACACAATCATTCAAATAGTTAAGTGTGTAAACCTCCATATTGACACAGTCATTCTAACAGTACAGTGTGCACACCTCTATGTGGACACAATCATTCTAACAGTTCAGTGTGCACAACTCCACAGGGACACACTCAATCTAACAGTTCAGTGTGCACACCTCCATGTGGACACAATCATTCTAACAGTTCAGTGTGCACAACTCCATGTGGGCACACTCATTCTAACAGTTCAGTGTGCACACCTCCATTTGAGCACACTCATTCTATCAGTTCAGTGTGCACACCTCCATGTGGACACACTCATTCTAACAGTTCAGTGTTCACACCTCCATGTGGGCACACTCATTCTAACAGTTCAGTGTGCACACCTCCATTTGGGCACACTCATTCTAAAAGTTCAGTGTGCACACCTCCATGTGGACACACTCATTCTAACAGTTCAGTGTGCACACCTCCATGTGGACACACTCATTCTAACAGTTCAGTGTGCACACCTCCATGTGGACACACTCATTCTAACAGTTCAGTGTGCACACCTCCATTTGGACACACTCATTCTAACAGTTCAGTGTGCACACCTCCATGTGGACACACTCATTCTAACAGTTCAGTGTGCACACCTCCACAGGGACACACTCATTCTAACAGTTCAGTGTGCACTCCTCCATGTGGACACACTCATTCTAACAGTTCAGTGTGCACACCTCCATGTGGACACACTCATTATAACAGGTCAGTGTGCACACCTCCACAGGGACACACTCATTCTAACATTTCAGTGTGCACACCTCCACAGGGACACACTCATTCTAACAGCTCAGTGTGCACATCTCCATGTGGACACACTCATTCTAACAGTTCAATGTGCACAGCTCCATGTGGACACACTCATTCTAACAGTTCAGTGTGCACACCTCACCAGGACACACTCATTCTAACAGTTCAGTGTGCACTCCTCCATGTGGACACACTCATTCTAACAGTTATGCATGCACACCTCCATATGGACACACTCATTCTAACAGTTCAGTGTGCACACCTCCATGTGGACACACTCATTCTAACAGTTCAGTGTGCACTCCTCCACATTAACACACTCATTCTAACATTTCAGTGTGCACACTTACACAGGGACACACTCATTCTAACAGTTCAGTGTGCACACCTCCATGTGGACAAACTCATTCTAACAGTTCAATGTGCACACCTCCATGTGGACACATTCTAACAATTCAGTGTGCTCACCTCCATGTGGACACACTCATTCTAACAGTTCAGTGTGCACACTTCCATGTGCGCACACTCATTCTAACAGTTCAGTGTTCACACCTCCATGTGGGCACACTCATTCTAACAGTTCAGTGTGCACACCTCCATTTGGGCACACTCATTCTAACAGTTCAATATGCACACCTCCATGTGGACACACTCATTCTAACATTTCAGTGTGCACACCTCCATGTGGACACACTCATTCTAACAGTTCAGTGTGCACACCTCCATGTGGACTCACTCATTCTAACAGTTCAGTGTGCACACCTCCACAGGGACACACTCATTCTAACAGTTCAGAGTGAGTACCTCCACAGGGACACACTCATTCTAACAGTTCAGTGTGCACACCACCATGTGGACAAAATCATTCTAATAGTTCAGTGTGTAAACCTCCATATTGACACAGTCATTCTAACAGTTCAGTGTGCACACCTCTATGTGGACACAATCATTCTAACAGTTCAGTGTGCACAACTCCACAGGGACACACTCAATCTAACAGTTCAGTGTGCACACCTCCATGTGGACACAATCATTCTAACAGTTCAGTGTGCACAACTCCATGTGGGCACACTCATTCTAACAGTTCAGTGTGCACACCTCCATGTGGGCACACTCATTCTAACAGTTGAGTGTGCACACCTCCATGTGGACACACTCATTCTAACAGTTCAGTGTGCACACCTCCATTTGGGCACACTCATTCTAACAGTTCAGTGTGCACACCTCCATGTGGACACACTCATTCTAACAGTTCAGTGTGCACACCTCCATGTGGACACACTCATTCTAACAGTTCAGTGTGCATACCTCCATGTGGACACACTCATTCTAACAGTT
This sequence comes from Peromyscus eremicus, assembly GCF_949786415.1. NCBI lineage: Eukaryota > Metazoa > Chordata > Mammalia > Rodentia > Cricetidae > Peromyscus > Peromyscus eremicus. Next base: position 214,200 of record NW_026734294.1, read on the forward strand.
CAGTGTGCACACCTCCATGTGGACACACTCATTCTAACAGTTCAGTGTGCACACCTCCATGTGGACACACTCATTCTAACAGTTCAGTGTGCACACCTCCACAGGGACACACTCATTCTAACAGTTCAGTGTGCACTCCTCCATGTGGACACACTCATTCTAACAGTTCAGTGTGCACTCCTCCATGTGGACACACTCATTATAACAGGTCAGTGTGCACACCTCCACAGGGACACACTCATTCTAACATTTCAGTGTGCACACCTCCACAGGGACACACTCATTCTAACAGCTCAGTGTGCACATCTCCATGTGGACACACTCATTCTAACAGTTCAATGTGCACACCTCCATGTGGACACACTCATTCTAACAGTTCAGTGTGCACACCTCCACAGGGACACACTCATTCTAACAGTTCAGTGTGCACTCCTCCATGTGGACACACTCATTCTAACAGTTCAGTGTGCATACCTCCATGTGGACACACTCATTCTAACAGTTCAGGGTGCACCCCTCCATGTGGGCACACTCATTCTAACAGTTATGTGTGCACACCTCCATATGGACACACTCATTCTAACAGTTCAGTGTGCACACCTCCATGTGGACACACTCATTCTAACAGTTCAGTGTGCACACTTCCATGTGCGCACACTCATTCTAACAGTTCAGTGTTCACACCTCCATGTGGGCACACTCATTCTAACAGTTCAGTGTGCACACCTCCATTTGGGCACACTCATTCTAACAGTTCAATATGCACACTTCCATGTGGACACACTCATTCTAACAGTTCAGTGTGCACACCTCCATGTGGACAAACTCATTCTAACAGTTCAGTGTGCACACCTCCATGTGGACACACTCATTCAGCAGTTCAGTGTGCACACCTCCACAGGGACACACTCATTCTAACAGTTCAGAGTGAGTACCTCCACAGGGACACAGTCATTCTAACAGTTCAGTGTGCACACGTCCATGTGGACACAATCATTCTAATAGTTCAGTGTGTAAACCTCCATATTGACACAGTCATTCTAACAGTTCAGTGTGCACACCTCTATGTGGACTCAATCATTCTAACAGTTCAGTGTGCACAACTCCACAGGGACACACTCAATCTAACAGTTCAGTGTGCACACCACCATTGGACACAATCATTCTAACAGTTCAGTGTGCACAACTCCATGTGGGCACACTAATTCTAACAGTTCAGTGTGCACACCTCCATGTGGGCACACTCATTCTAACAGTTCAGTGTGCACACCTCCACAGGGACACACTCCTTCTAACAGTTCAGTGTGCACACCTCCATGTGGACACACTCATTCTAACAGTTCAGTGTGCACACCTCCATGTGGACACACTCATTCTAACAGTTCAGTGTGCACACCTCCATGTGGACTCACTCATTCTAACAGTTCAGTGTGCACACCTCCACAGGGACACACTCATTCTAACAGTTCAGAGTGAGTACCTCCACAGGGACACACTCATTCTAACAGTTCAGTGTGCACACCTCCATGTGGACACACTCATTCTAACAGTTCAGTGTGCACACCTCCATGTGGACTCACTCATTCTAACAGTTCAGTGTGCACACCTCCACAGGGACACACTCATTCTAACAGTTCAGAGTGAGTACCTCCACAGGGACACACTCATTCTAACAGTTCAGTGTGCACACCTCCATGTGGACACAATCATTCTAACAGTTCAGTGTGCACAACTCCATGTGGGCACACTCATTCTAACAGTTCAGTGTGCACACCTCCATGTGGGCACACTCATTCTAACAGTTCAGTGTGCACACCTCCATGTGGACACACTCATTCTAACAGTTCAGTGTGCACACCTCCATTTGGGCACACTCATTCTAACAGTTCAGTGTGCACACCTCCATGTGGACACACTCATTCTAACAGTTCAGTGTGCACACCTCCATGTGGACACACTCATTCTAACAGTTCAGTGTGCATACCTCCATGTGGACACACTCATTCTAACAGTTCAGTGTGCACACCTCCATGTGGACACACTCATTCTAACAGTTCAGTGTGCACACCTCCATGTGGACACACTCATTCTAACAGTTCAGTGTGCACACCTCCACAGGGACACACTCATTCTAACAGTTCAGTGTGCACTCCTCCATGTGGACACACTCATTCTAACAGTTCAGTGTGCACTCCTCCATGTGGACACACTCATTATAACAGGTCAGTGTGCACACCTCCACAGGGACACACTCATTCTAACATTTCAGTGTGCACACCTCGACAGGGACACACTCATTCTAACAGCTCAGTGTGCACATCTCCATGTGGACACACTCATTCTAACAGTTCAGTGTGCACACCTCCATGTGGACACACTCATTCTAACAGTTCAGTGTGCACACCTCCACAGGGACACACTCATTCTAACAGTTCAGTGTGCACTCCTACATGTGGACACACTCATTCTAACAGTTCAGTGTGCATACCTCCATGTGGACACACTCATTCTAACAGTTCAGTGTGCACACCTCCATGTGGGCACACTCATTCTAACAGTTATGTGTGCACACCTCCATATGGACACACTCATTCTAACAGTTCAGTGTGCACACCTCCATGTGGACACACTCATTCTAACAGTTCAGTGTGCACACCTCCACATTAACACACTCATTCTAACATTTCAGTGTGCACACTTACACAGGGACACACTCATTCTAACAGTTCAGGGTGCACACCTCCATGTGGACAAACTCATTCTAACAGTTCAATGTGCACACCTCCATGTGGACACATTCTAACAATTCAGTGTGCTCACCTCCATGTGGACATACTCATTCTAACAGTTCAGTGTGCACACTTCCATGTGCGCACACTCATTCTAACAGTTCAGTGTTCACACCTCCATGTGGGCACACTCATTCTAACAGTTCAGTGTGCACACCTCCATTTGGGCACACTCATTCTAACAGTTCAATATGCACACCTCCATGTGGACACACTCATTCTAACAGTTCAGTGTGCACACCTCCATATGGACACACTCATTCTAACAGTTCAGTGTGCACACCTCCATGTGGACACACTCATTCAGCAGTTCAGTGTGCACACCTCCATTTGGGCACACTCATTCTAACAGTTCAGAGTGAGTACCTCCACAGGGACACAGTCATTCTAACAGTTCAGTGTGCACACGTCCATGTGGACACAATCATTCTAATAGTTCAGTGTGTAAACCTCCATATTGACACAGTCATTCTAACAGTTCAGTGTGCACACCTCTATGTGGACTCAATCATTCTAACAGTTCAGTGTGCACAACTCCACAGGGACACACTCAATCTAACAGTTCAGTGTGCACACCACCCTGTGGACACAATCATTCTAACAGTTCAGTGTGCACAACTCCATGTGGGCACACTAATTCTAACAGTTCAGTGTGCACACCTCCATGTGGGCACACTCATTCTAACAGTTCAGTGTGCACACCTCCACAGGGACACACTCCTTCTAACAGTTCAGTGTGCACACCTCCATGTGGACACACTCATTCTAACAGTTCAGTGTGCACACCTCCATGTGGACACACTCATTCTAACAGTTCAGTGTGCACACCTCCATGTGGACTCACTCATTCTAACAGTTCAGAGTGCGTACCTCCACAGGGACACACTCATTCTAACAGTTCAGAGTGAGTACCTCCACAGGGACACACTCATTCTAACAGTTCAGTGTGCACACCACCATGTGGACAAAATCATTCTAATAGTTCAGTGTGTAAACCTCCATATTGACACAGTCATTCTAACAGTTCAGTGTGCACACCTCTATGTGGACACAATCATTCTAACAGTTCAGTGTGCACAACTCCACAGGGACACACTCAATCTAACAGTTCAGTGTGCACACCTCCATGTGGACACAATCATTCTAACAGTTCAGTGTGCACAACTCCATGTGGGCACACTCATTCTAACAGTTCAGTGTGCACACCTCCATGTGGGCACACTCATTCTAACAGTTCAGTGTGCACACCTCCATGTGGACACACTCATTCTAACAGTTTAGTGTGCACACGTCCATGTGGACACACTCATTCTAACACTTCAGTGTGCACAACTCCATGTGGGCACACTCATTCTAACAGTTCAGTGTGCACACCTCATTGTGGGCACACTCATTCTAACAGTTCAGTGTGCACACCTCCATGTGGGCACACTCATTCTAACAGTTCAGTGTGCACACCTCCATGTGGACACACTCATTCTAACAGTTCAGTGTGCACACCTCCATGTGGGCACACTCATTCTAACAGTTCAGTGTGCACACCTCCATATGGACACACTCATTCTAACAGTTCAGTGTGCACACCTCCATGTGGACACACTCATTCTAACAGTTCAGTGTGCACACCTCCATGTGGACACATTCATTCTAACAGTTCAGTGTGCACACCTCCATGTGGACAAAATCGAACACTTCAGTGTGCAAACCTCCATGTGGACACACTCATTCTAACATTTCAGTGTGCACACCTCCACAGGGACACACTCATTCTAAGGGCTCAGTGTGCACACCTCCATGGGGACACACTCATTCTAACAGTTCAATGTGCACACCTCCATGTGGACACACTCATTCTAACAGTTCAGTGTGCACACCTCCACAGGGACACACTCATTCTAACAGTTCAGTGTGCACACCTCCACATTAACACACTCATTCTAATATTTCAGTGTGCACACTTCCACAGGGACACACTCATTCTAACAGTTCAGTGTGCACACCTCCAGGTGGACAAACTCATTCTAACAGTTCAATGTGCACACCTCCATGTGGACACATTCTAACAATTCAGTGTGCTCACCTCCATGTGGACACACTCATTCTAACAGTTCAGTGTGCACACCTCCATGTGCGCACACTCATTCTAAGAGTTCAGTGTTCACACCTCCATGTGGGCACACTCATTCTAGCAGTTCAGTGTGCACACCTCCATTTGGGCACACTCATTCTAACAGTTCAGTGTGCACAACTCCATGTGGACACACTCATTCTAACAGTTCAGTGTGCACACCTCCATGTGGACACACTCATTCTAACAGTTCTGTGTGCACAACTCCATGTGGACACACTCATTCTAACAGTTCAGTGTGCACACCTCCACAGGGACACACTCATTCTAACAGTTCAGAGTGAGTAGCTCCACAGGGACACAGTCATTCTAACAGTTCAGTGTGCACACGTCCATGTGGACACAATCATTCTAATAGTTCAGTGTGTAAACCTCCATATTGACACAGTCATTCTAACAGTTCAGTGTGCACACCTCTATGTGGACACAATCATTCTAACAGTTCAGTGTGCACAACTCCACAGGGACACACTCAATCTAACAGTTCAGTGTGCACACCTCCATGTGGACACAATCATTCTAACAGTTCAGTGTGCACAACTCCATGTGGGCACACTTATTCTAACAGTTCAGTGTGCACACCTCCATGTGGGCACACTCATTCTAACAGTTCAGTGTGCACACCTCCACAGGGACACACTCATTCTAACAGTTCAGTGTGCACACCTCCATATGGACACACTCACTCTAACAGTTCAGTGTGCACACCTCCATGTGGACACACTCATTCTAACTGTTCAGTGTGCACACCTCCATGTGGACACACTCATTCTAACAGTTCACTGTGCACACCTCCACAGGGACACACTCATTCTAACAGTTCAGAGTGTGTACCTCCACAGGGACACAGTCATTCTAACAGTTCAGTGTGCACACCTCCATGTGGACACACTCATTCTAACAGTTCAGTGTGCACACCTCCACAGGGACACACTCATTCTAACAGTTCAGTGTGCACACCTCCATGTGAGCACACTCATTCTAACAGTTCAGCGTGCACACCTCCATGTGGACACACTCATTCTAACAGTTCAGTGTGCACACCTCCATGTGGAAACATTCTAACAGTTCAGTGTGCACACCTCCACGAAGACACACTCATTCTAACAGTTCAATGTGCACACCTCCACAGGGACACACTCATTCTAACATTTCAGTGTGCACACCTCCACAGGGACACACTCATTCTAACAGTTCAGTGTGCACACCTCCATGTGGACACACTCATTCTAACAGTTCAATGTGCAGACCTCCATGTAGACACATTCTAACAAGTCAGTGTGCACACCTCCATGTGGACACAATCATTCTAACAGTTGAGTGTGCACACCTCCACAGAGACACACTCATTCTAACAGTTCAGTGTGCACAACTCCACAGGGACACACTAATTCTAACAGTTCAGAGTGCACACCTCCATGTGAACACAATAATTCTAATAGTTCAGTGTTCACACCTCCATGTGAAACAGTAATTCTAAGAGTTCAGTGTGCACACCTCCATGTGGACACATTCATTCTAAGAGTTCAATGTGCACACCTCCATGTGGACACACTCATTCTAACAGTTCAGTGTGCATACCTCCATGTGGACACACTCATTCTAACAGTTCAGTGTGCACACCTCCACAGGGACACACTCATTCTAACAGCTCAGTGTGCACACCTCCATGTGGACACACTCATTCTAACAGTTCAATGTGCACACCTCCATGTGGACACACTCATTCTAACAGTTCAGTGTGCACACCTCCACAGGGACACACTCATTCTAACACTTCAGTGTGCACTCCTCCATGTGGACACACTCATTCTAACAGTTCAGTGTGCACTCCTCCATGTGGACACACTCATTATAACAGGTCAGTGTGCACACCTCCATAGGGACACACTCATTCTAAAATTTCAGTGTGCACACCTCCATGTGGACACACTCATTCTAACAGTTCAGTGTGCACACCTCCATGTGGACACACTCATTCTAACAGTTCAATGTGCACACCTCCATGTGGACACACTCATTCTAACAGTTCAATGTGCACACCTCCACTGGGACACACTCATTCTAACAGTTCAGTGTGCACTCCTCCATGTGGACACACTCATTCTAACAGTTCAGTGTGCACATCTCCACAGGGATACACTCATTCTAACAGTTCAGTGTGCACACCTCCATGTGGGCACACTCATTCTAACAGTTCAGGGTGCACACATCCATTTGGGCACACTCATTCTAACAGTTAAGTGTGCACACCTGCATATGGACACACTCATTCTAACAGTTCAGTGTGCACACCTCCATGTTGACACACTCATTCTAACAGTTCAGTGTGCACACCTCCACATTAACACACTCATTCTAACATTTCAGTGTGCACACTTCCACAGGGACACACTCATTCTAACAGTTCAGTGTGCACAACTCCATGTGGACAAACTCATTCTAACAGTTCAATGTGCACACCTCCATGTGGACACATTCTAACAATTCAGTGTGCTCACCTCCATGTGGACAAACTCATTCTAACAGTTCAGTGTGCACACCTCCATGTGCGCACACTCATTCTAACAGTTCAGTGTTCACACCTCCATGTGGGCACACTCATTCTAACAGTTCAGTGTGCACACGTCCATTTGGGCACACTCATTCTAACAGTTCAGTGTGCACACCTCCATGTGGACACACTCATTCTAACAGTTCAGTGTGCACACCTCCATGTGGACACACTCATTCTAACAGTTCAGTGTGCACACCTCTATGTGGACACAATCATTCTAACAGTTCAGTGTGCACAACTCCACAGGGACACACTCAATCTAACAGTTCAGTGTGCACACCTCCATGTGGACACAATCATTCTAACAGTTCAGTGTGCACAACTCCATGTGGGCACACTCATTCTAACAGTTCAGTGTGCACACCTCCATGTGGGCACACTCATTCTAACAGTTCAGTGTGCACACCTCCACAGGGACACACTCATTCTAACAGTTCAGTGTGCACACCTCCATGTGGACACACTCATTCTAACAGTTCAGTGTGCACACCTCCATGTGGACACACTCATTCTAACAGTTCAGTGTGCACACCTCCATGTGGACAAACTCATTCTAACAGTTCAGTGTGCACACCTCCACAGGGACACACTCATTCTAACAGTTCAGAGTGAGTACATCCACAGGGACACAGTCATTCTAACTGTTCAGTGTGCACACCTCCATGTGGACACAATCATTCTAATAGTTCAGTGTGTAAACCTCCATATTGACACAGTCATTCTAACAGTTCAGTGTGCACACCTCTATGTGGACACAATCATTCTAACAGTTCAGTGTGCACAACTCCACAGGGACACACTCAATCTAACAGTTCAGTGTGCACACCTCCATGTGGACACACTCATTCTAACAGTTCAGTGTGCACACCTCCATGTGGGCACACTCATTCTAACAGTTCAGTGTGCACACGTCCATGTGGACACACTCATTCTAACAGTTCAGTGTGCACACCTCCATGTGGGCACACTCATTCTAACAGTTCAGTGTGCACACCTCCATGTGGACAAAATCGAACACTTCAGTGTGCAAACCTCCATGTGGACACACTCATTCTAACAGTTCAGTGTGCACACCTCCACAGGGACACACTCATTATAACAGTTCAGTGTGCACACCTCCATGTGGACTCAATAATTCTAACTGTTCAGTGTGCACACCTCCACAAAGACATACTCATTCTAACAGTTCAGTGGGCACACCTCCATGTGGACACAATCATTCTAACAGTTCAGTGTGCACATCTCCATGTGGACACAATCATTCTAACAGTTCAGTGTGCACACCTCCATGTTGGCACACTCATTCTAACAGTTCAGTGTGCACACCTCCACGTGGACACACTCATTCTAACAGTTCAGTGTGCACACCTCCATGTGGACACACTCATTCTAACAGTTCAGTGTGCACACCTCCTTGTGGACCCACTCATTCTAACAGTTCAGTGTGCACACCTTCATGTGGGCACACTCATTCTAACAGTTCAGTGTGCACACCGCCATGTGGACACACTCATTCTAATAGTTCAATGTGCACACCTCCATGTGGACACACTCATTCTAACAGTTCAGTGTGCACACCTCCACAGGGACACACTCATTCTAACAGTTCAGTGTGCACTCCTCCATGTGGACACACTCATTCTAACAGTTCAGTGTGCACACCGCCATGTGGACACACTCATTATAACAGGTCAGTGTGCACACCTCCACAGGGACACACTCATTCTAACATTTCAGTGTGCACACCTCCACAGGGACACACTCATTCTAACAGCTCAGTGTTCACACCTCCATGTGGACACACTCATTCTAACAGTTTAATGTGTACACCTCCATGTGGACACACTCATTCTAACAGTTCAGTGTGCACACCTCCGCAGGGACACACTCATTCTAACAGTTCAGTGTGCACTCCTCCATGTGGACACACTCATTCTAACAGTTCAGTGTGCATACCTCCATGTGGACACACTCATTCTAACAGTTCAGTGTGCACACCTCCATGTGGGCACACTCATTCTAACAGTTCAGTGTGCACACCGCCATGTGGACACACTCATTCTAATAGTTCAATGTGCACACCTCCATGTGGACACACTCATTCTAACAGTTCAGTGTGCACACCTCCACAGGGACACACTCATTCTAACAGTTCAGTGTGCACTCCTCCATGTGGACACACTCATTCTAACAGTTCAGTGTGCACACCGCCATGTGGACACACTCATTATAACAGGTCAGTGTGCACACCTCCACAGGGACACACTCATTATAACATTTCAGTGTGCACACCTCCACAGGGACACACTCATTCTAACAGCTCAGTGTGCACACCTCCATGTGGACACACTCATTCTAACAGTTTAATGTGTACACCTCCATGTGGACACATTCTAACAATTCAGTGTGCTCACCTCCATGTGGACACACTCATTCTAACAGTTCAGTGTGCACACCTCCATGTGCGCACACTCATTCTAAGAGTTCAGTGTTCACACCTCCATGTGGGCACACTCATTCTAACAGTTCAGTGTGCACACCTCCATTTGGGCACACTCATTCTAACAGTTCAGTGTGCACAACTCCATGTGGACACACTCATTCTAACAGTTCAGTGTGCACACCTCCATGTGGACACACTCATTCTAACAGTTCTGTGTGCACAACTCCATGTGGACACACTCATTCTAACAGTTCAGTGTGCACACCTCCACAGGGACACACTCATTCTAACAGTTCAGAGTGAGTAGCTCCACAGGGACACAGTCATTCTAACAGTTCAGGGTGCACACGTCCATGTGGACACAATCATTCTAATAGTTCAGTGTGTAAACCTCCATATTGACACAGTCATTCTAACAGTTCAGTGTGCACACCTCTATGTGGACACAATCATTCTAACAGTTCAGTGTGCACAACTCCACAGGGACACACTCAATCTAACAGTTCAGTGTGCACACCTCCATGTGGACACAATAATTCTAACAGTTCAGTGTGCACAACTCCATGTGGGCACACTCATTCTAACAGATCAGTGTGCACACCTCCATGTGGGCACACTCATTCTAACAGTTCAGTGTGCACACCTCCACAGGGACACTCTCATTCTAACAGTTCAGTGTACACACCTCCATATGGACACACTCACTCTAACAGTTCAGTGTGCACACCTCCATGTGGACACACTCATTCTAACAGTTCAGTGTGCACACCTCCATGTGGACACACTCATTCTAACAGTTCACTGTGCACACCTCCACAGGGACACACTCATTCTAACAGTTCAGAGTGCGTACCTCCACAGGGACACAGTCATTCTAACAGTTCAGTGTGCACACCTCCATGTGGACACACTCATTCTAACAGTTCAGTGTGCACACCTCCACAGGGACACACTCATTCTAACAGTTCAGTGTGCACACCTCCATGTGAGCACACTCATTCTAACAGTTCAGCGTGCACACCTCCATGTGGACACACTCATTCTAACAGTTCAGTGTGCACACCTCCATGTGGACACACTCATTCTAACAGTTCAGTGTGCACACCTCTATGTGGACACAATCATTCTAACAGTTCAGTGTGCACAACTCCACAGGGACACACTCAATCTAACAGTTCAGTGTGCACACCTCCATGTGGACACAATCATTCTAACAGTTCAGTGTGCACAACTCCATGTGGGCACACTCATTCTAACAGTTCAGTGTGCACACCTCCATGTGGGCACACTCATTCTAACAGTTCAGTGTGCACACCTCCACAGGGACACACTCATTCTAACAGTTCAGTGTGCACACCTCCATGTGGACACACTCATTCTAACAGTTCAGTGTGCACACCTCCATGTGGACACACTCATTCTAACAGTTCAGTGTGCACACCTCCATGTGGACAAACTCATTCTAACAGTTCAGTGTGCACACCTCCACAGGGACACACTCATTCTAACAGTTCAGAGTGAGTACATCCACAGGGACACAGTCATTCTAACTGTTCAGTGTGCACACCTCCATGTGGACACAATCATTCTAATAGTTCAGTGTGTAAACCTCCATATTGACACAGTCATTCTAACAGTTCAGTGTGCACACCTCTATGTGGACACAATCATTCTAACAGTTCAGTGTGCACAACTCCACAGGGACACACTCAATCTAACAGTTCAGTGTGCACACCTCCATGTGGACACACTCATTCTAACAGTTCAGTGTGCACACCTCCATGTGGGCACACTCATTCTAACAGTTCAGTGTGCACACGTCCATGTGGACACACTCATTCTAACAGTTCAGTGTGCACACCTCCATGTGGGCACACTCATTCTAACAGTTCAGTGTGCACACCTCCATGTGGACAAAATCGAACACTTCAGTGTGCAAACCTCCATGTGGACACACTCATTCTAACAGTTCAGTGTGCACACCTCCACAGGGACACACTCATTATAACAGTTCAGTGTGCACACCTCCATGTGGACTCAATAATTCTAACTGTTCAGTGTGCACACCTCCACAAAGACATACTCATTCTAACAGTTCAGTGGGCACACCTCCATGTGGACACAATCATTCTAACAGTTCAGTGTGCACATCTCCATGTGGACACAATCATTCTAACAGTTCAGTGTGCACACCTCCATGTTGGCACACTCATTCTAACAGTTCAGTGTGCACACCTCCACGTGGACACACTCATTCTAACAGTTCAGTGTGCACACCTCCATGTGGACACACTCATTCTAACAGTTCAGTGTGCACACCTCCTTGTGGACCCACTCATTCTAACAGTTCAGTGTGCACACCTTCATGTGGGCACACTCATTCTAACAGTTCAGTGTGCACACCGCCATGTGGACACACTCATTCTAATAGTTCAATGTGCACACCTCCATGTGGACACACTCATTCTAACAGTTCAGTGTGCACACCTCCACAGGGACACACTCATTCTAACAGTTCAGTGTGCACTCCTCCATGTGGACACACTCATTCTAACAGTTCAGTGTGCACACCGCCATGTGGACACACTCATTATAACAGGTCAGTGTGCACACCTCCACAGGGACACACTCATTCTAACATTTCAGTGTGCACACCTCCACAGGGACACACTCATTCTAACAGCTCAGTGTTCACACCTCCATGTGGACACACTCATTCTAACAGTTTAATGTGTACACCTCCATGTGGACACACTCATTCTAACAGTTCAGTGTGCACACCTCCGCAGGGACACACTCATTCTAACAGTTCAGTGTGCACTCCTCCATGTGGACACACTCATTCTAACAGTTCAGTGTGCATACCTCCATGTGGACACACTCATTCTAACAGTTCAGTGTGCACACCTCCATGTGGGCACACTCATTCTAACAGTTCAGTGTGCACACCGCCATGTGGACACACTCATTCTAATAGTTCAATGTGCACACCTCCATGTGGACACACTCATTCTAACAGTTCAGTGTGCACACCTCCACAGGGACACACTCATTCTAACAGTTCAGTGTGCACTCCTCCATGTGGACACACTCATTCTAACAGTTCAGTGTGCACACCGCCATGTGGACACACTCATTATAACAGGTCAGTGTGCACACCTCCACAGGGACACACTCATTATAACATTTCAGTGTGCACACCTCCACAGGGACACACTCATTCTAACAGCTCAGTGTGCACACCTCCATGTGGACACACTCATTCTAACAGTTTAATGTGTACACCTCCATGTGGACACATTCTAACAATTCAGTGTGCTCACCTCCATGTGGACACACTCATTCTAACAGTTCAGTGTGCACACCTCCATGTGCGCACACTCATTCTAAGAGTTCAGTGTTCACACCTCCATGTGGGCACACTCATTCTAACAGTTCAGTGTGCACACCTCCATTTGGGCACACTCATTCTAACAGTTCAGTGTGCACAACTCCATGTGGACACACTCATTCTAACAGTTCAGTGTGCACACCTCCATGTGGACACACTCATTCTAACAGTTCTGTGTGCACAACTCCATGTGGACACACTCATTCTAACAGTTCAGTGTGCACACCTCCACAGGGACACACTCATTCTAACAGTTCAGAGTGAGTAGCTCCACAGGGACACAGTCATTCTAACAGTTCAGGGTGCACACGTCCATGTGGACACAATCATTCTAATAGTTCAGTGTGTAAACCTCCATATTGACACAGTCATTCTAACAGTTCAGTGTGCACACCTCTATGTGGACACAATCATTCTAACAGTTCAGTGTGCACAACTCCACAGGGACACACTCAATCTAACAGTTCAGTGTGCACACCTCCATGTGGACACAATAATTCTAACAGTTCAGTGTGCACAACTCCATGTGGGCACACTCATTCTAACAGATCAGTGTGCACACCTCCATGTGGGCACACTCATTCTAACAGTTCAGTGTGCACACCTCCACAGGGACACTCTCATTCTAACAGTTCAGTGTACACACCTCCATATGGACACACTCACTCTAACAGTTCAGTGTGCACACCTCCATGTGGACACACTCATTCTAACAGTTCAGTGTGCACACCTCCATGTGGACACACTCATTCTAACAGTTCACTGTGCACACCTCCACAGGGACACACTCATTCTAACAGTTCAGAGTGCGTACCTCCACAGGGACACAGTCATTCTAACAGTTCAGTGTGCACACCTCCATGTGGACACACTCATTCTAACAGTTCAGTGTGCACACCTCCACAGGGACACACTCATTCTAACAGTTCAGTGTGCACACCTCCATGTGAGCACACTCATTCTAACAGTTCAGCGTGCACACCTCCATGTGGACACACTCATTCTAACAGTTCAGTGTGCACACCTCCATGTGGAAACATTCTAACAGTTCAGTGTGCACACCTCCACGTAGACACACTCATTCTAACAGTTCAATGTGCACACCTCCACAGGGACACACTCATTCTAACAGTTCAGTGTGCACACCTCCATGTGAGCACACTCATTCTAACAGTTCAGTGTGCTCACCTCCATGTGGACACACTCATTCTAACAGTTCAGTGTGCACACCTCCATGTAGACACACTCATTCTAACAGTTCAGTGTGCACACCTCCATAGGGACACATTCATTCTAACATTTCAGTGTGCACACCTCCACAGGGACACACTCATTCTAACAGATCAGTGTGCACACCTCCATGTGGACACACTCATTCTAACAGTTCAATGTGCAGACCTCCATGTAGACACATTCTAACAAGTCAGTGTGCACACCTCCATGTGGACACAATCATTCTAACAGTTCAGTGTGCACACCTCCACAGGGACACACTCATTCTAACAGTTCAGTGTGCACACCTCCACAGGGACACACTAATTCTAACAGTTCAGAGTGCACACCTCCATGTGAACACAATAATTCTAATAGTTCAGTGTTCACACCTCCATGTGGAAACAGTAATTCTAAGAGTTCAGTGTGCACAACTCCATGTGGACACACTCATTCTAACAGTTCAATGTGCACACCTCCATGTGGACACACTCATTCTAACAGTTCAATGTACACACCTCCACAGGGACACACTCATTCTAACAGTTCAGTGTGCACTCCTCCATGTGGACACACTCATTGTAACAGTTCAGTGTGCACTCCTCCATGTGGACACACTCATTATAACAGGTCAGTGTGCACATCTCCACAGGGACACACTCATTCTAACATTTCAGTGTGCACACCTCCACAGGGACACACTCATTCTAACAGCTCAGTGTGCACACCTCCATGTGGACACACTCATTCTAACAGTTCAATGTGCACACCTCCACAGGGACACACTCATTCTAACAGTTCAGTGTGCACACCTCCACAGGGACACACTCATTCTAACAGTTCAGTGTGCACTCCTCCAAGTGGACACACTCATTCTAACAGTTCAGTGTGCATACCTCCATGTGGACACACTCATTCTAACAGTTCAGTGTGCACGTTTCCATAGGGGCACATTCATTCTAACTGTTAAGTGTGCACACCTCCATATGGACACACTCATTCTAACAGTTCAGTGTGCACACCTCCATGTGGACACACTCATTCTAACAGTTCAGTGTGCACACCTCCACATTAACACACTCATTCTAACATTTCAGTGTGCACACTTCCACAGGGAAACACTCATTCTAACAGTTCAGTGTGCACACCTCCATGTGGACAAACTCATTCTAACAGTTCAATGTGCACACCTCCATGTGGACACATTCTAACAATTCAGTGTGCTCACCTCAATGTGGACACACTCATTCTAACAGTTCAGTGTGCACACCTCCATGTGCGCACACTCATTCTAACAGTTCAGTGTTCACACCTCCATGTGGGCACACTCATTCTAACAGTTCAGTGTGCACACCTCCATTTGGGCACACTCATTCTAACAGTTCAGTGTGCACACCTCAATGTGGACACACTCATTCTAACAGTTCAGTGTGCACACCTCCATGTGCGCACACTCATTCTAACAGTTTAGTGTGCACACCTCCATGCAGACACAGTCATTCTAAGAGTTCAGTGTGCACAACTCCATGTGGGCACACTCATTCTAACAGTTAGGTGTGCACACCTCCATGTGGACACACTCATTCTAACATTTCAGTGTGCACACCTCCATGTGGGCACACTCATTCTAACAGTTCAGTGTGCACATCTCCATGTGGGCACACTCATTCTAACAGTTCAGTGTGCACACCTCCATGTGGGCACACTCATTCTAACAGTTCAGTGTGCACACCTCCACAGGGACACACTCATTCTAACATTTCAGTGTGCACACCTCCACAGGGACACACTCATTCTAACAGTTCAGTGTGCACACCTCCATGTGGACACACTCATTCTAACAGTTCAATGTGCAGACCTCCATGTAGACACATCCTAACAAGTCAGTGTGCACACCTCCATGTGGACACAATCATTCTAACAGTTCAGTGTGCACACCTCCACAGGGACACAATCATTCTAACATTTCAGTGTGCACACCTCCACAGGGACACACTAATTCTAACAGCTCAGAGTGCACACCTCCATGTTAACACAATAATACTAATAGTTCAGTGTGCACACCTCCATGTGGACACACTCATTCTAAGAGGTCATTGTGCACACCTCCGTGTGGACAGACTCATTCTAACAGTTCAGTGTGCATACCTCCATGTGGACACACTCATTCTAACAGTTCAGTGTGCACACATCCATGTGGACACACTCATTCTAACAGTTCAATGTGCACACCTCCATGTGGACACACTCATTCTAACAGTTCAGTGTGCACTTCTCCATGTGGACACACTCATTATAACAGGTCAGTGTGCACACCTCCATGTAGACACACTCATTCTAACATTTCAGTGTGCACAACTCCACAGGGACACACTCATTCTAACAGCTCAGTGTGCACACCTCCATGTGGACACACTCATTCTAACAGTTCAATGTGCACACCTCCATGTGGACACACTCATTCTAACAGTTCAGTGTGCACACCTCCACAGGGACACACTCATTCTAACAGTTTAGTGTGCACTCCTCCATGTGGACACACTCATTCTAACAGTTCAGTGTGCACTCCTCCATGTGGCACATTCATTATAACAGGTCAGTGTGCACACCTCCACAGGGAAACACTCATTCTAACATTTCAGTGTGCACACCTCCACAGGGACACACTCATTCTAACAGCTCAGTGTGCACACCTCCATGTGGACACACTCATTCTAACAGTTCAATGTGCACACCTCCATGTGGACACACTCATTCTAACAGTTCAGTGTGCACACCTCCACAGGGACACACTCATTCTAACAGTTCAGTGTGCACACCTCCATGTGGACACACTCATTCTAACAGCTCAGTGTGCACATCTCCATGTGGACACACTCATTCTAACAGTTCAATGTGCACACCTCCATGTGGACACACTCATTCTAACAGTTCAGTGTGCACACCTCCACAGGGACACATTCATTCTAACATTTCAGTGTGCACACCTCCACAGGGACACACTCATTCTAACAGTTCAGTGTGCACACCTCCATGTGGACACACTCATTCTAACAGTTCAATGTGCAGACCTCCATGTAGACACATTCTAACAAGTCAGTGTGCACACCTCCATGTGGACACAATCATTCTAACAGTTCAGTGTGCACACCTCCACAGGGACACACTCATTCTAACAGTTCAGTGTGCACACCTCCACAGGGACACACTAATTCTAACAGTTCAGAGTGCACACCTCCATGTGAACACAATAATTCTAATAGTTCAGTGTTCACACCTCCATGTGGAAACAGTAATTCTAAGAGTTCAGTGTGCACACCTCCATGTGGACACACTCATTATAAGAGTTCATTGTGCACACCTCCATGTGGACACACTCATTCTAACAGTTCAGTGTGCACACCTCCATGTGGACACACTCATTCTAACAGTTCAGTGTGCACACATCCATGTGGACACACTCATTCTAACAGTTCAATGTGCACACCTCCATGTGGACACACTCATTCTAACAGTTCAGTGTGCACATCTCCATGTGGACACACTCATTATAACAGGTCAGTGTGCACACCTCCACAGGGACACACTCATTCTAACATTTCAGTTTGCACCCCTCCACAGGGACACACTCATTCTAACAGCTCAGTGTGCACACCTCCACGTGGGCACACTCATTCTAACAGTTCAGTGTGCACTCCTCCATGTGGACACACTCATTGTAACAGTTCAGTGTGCACACCTCCATGTGGACACATTCTAACAATTCAGTGTGCTCACCTCCAGTGGACACACTCATTCTAACAGTTCAGTGTGCACACCTCCATGTGCGCACACTCATTCTAACAGTTCAGTGTTCACACCTCCATGTGGGCACACTCATTCTAACAGTTCAGTGTGCACACCTCCATTTTGGCACACTCATTCTAACAGTTCAGTGTGCACACCTCCACAGGGACACACTAATTCTAACAGTTCAGTGTGCACACCTCCATGTGGACACACTCATTCTAACAGTTCAGTGTGCACATCTCCATGTGGGCACACTCATTCTAACAGTTCAGTGTGCACACCTCCATGTAGACACACTCATTCTAACATTTCAGTGTGCACACCTCCACAGGGACACAATCATTCTAACAGTTCAGTGTGCACACCTCCATGCAGACACAGTTATTCTAACAGTTCAGTGTGCACAACTCCATGTGGGCACACTCATTCTAACAGTTCAGTGTGCACACCTCCATGTGGACACACTCATTCTAACAGTTCAATGTGCACACCTCCATGTGGACACACTCATTCTAACAGTTCAGTGTGCACACCTCCACAGGGACACACTCATTCTAACAGTTCAGTGTGCACACCTCCATGTGGACACACTCATTCTAACAGTTCAGTGTGCACAGCTCCATGTGGACACACTCATTCTAACAGTTCAGTGTGCACACCTCCATGTGGACACACTCATTCCAACAGTTCACTGTGCACACCTCCACAGGGACACACTCATTCTAACAGTTCAGAGTGCGTACCTCCACAGGGACACAGTCATTCTAACAGTTCAGTGTGCACACCTCCATGTGGACACACTCATTCTAACAGTTCAGTGTGCACACCTCCACAGGGACACACTCATTCTTACAGTTCAGTGTGCACACCTCCATGTGAGCACACTCATTCTAACAGTTCAGCGTGCACACCTCCATGTGGACACACTCATTCTAACAGTTCAGTGTGCACACCTCCATGTAGACACACTCATTCTAACAGTTCAGTGTGCACACCTCCACAGGGACACATTCATTCTAACATTTCAGTGTGCACACCTCCACAGGGACACACTCATTCTAACAGTTCAGTGTGCACACCTCCATGTGGACACACTCATTCTAACAGTTCAATGTGCAGACCTCCATGTAGACACATTCTAACAAGTCAGTGTGCACACCTCCATGTGGACACAATCATTCTAACAGTTCAGTGTGCACACCTCCACAGGGACACACTCATTCTAACAGTTCAGTGTGCACACCTCCACAGGGACACACTAATTCTAACAGTTCAGAGTGCACACCTCCATGTGAACACAATAATTCTAATAGTTCAGTGTTCACACCTCCATGTGGAAACAGTAATTCTAAGAGTTCAGTGTGCACACCTCCATGTGGACACACTCATTATAAGAGTTCATTGTGCACACCTCCATGTGGACACACTCATTCTAACAGTTCAGTGTGCACACCTCCATGTGGACACACTCATTCTAACAGTTCAGTGTGCACACATCCATGTGGACACACTCATTCTAACAGTTCAGTGTGCACACCTCCATGTGGACACACTCATTCTAACAGTTCAGTGTGCACATCTCCATGTGGACACACTCATTATAACAGGTCAGTGTGCACACCTCCATGTGGACACACTCATTCTAACAGTTCAGTGTGCACTCCTCCATGTGGACACACTCATTATAACAGGTCAGTGTGCACACCTCCACAGGGACACACTCATTCTAACATTTCAGTGTGCACAACTCCACAGGGACACACTCATTCTAACAGCTCAGTGTGCACACCTCCATGTGGACACACTCATTCTAACAGTTCAGTGTGCACACCTCCATGTGGACACATTCTAACAGTTCAGTGTGCACACCTCCACAGGGACACACTCATTCTAACAGTTCAGTGTGCACACCTCCACAGGGACACACTCATTCTAACAGTTCAGTGTGCACTCCTCCATGTGGACACACTCATTCTAACAGTTCAGTGTGCACTCCTCCATGTGGACACACTCATTATAACAGGTCAGTGTGCACACCTCCACAGGGACACACTCATTCTAACATTTCAGTGTGCACACCTCCACAGGGACATACTCATTCTAACAGCTCAGTGTGCACACCTCCATGTGGACACACTCATTCTAACAGTTCAATGTGCACACCTCCATGTGGACACACTCATTCTAACAGTTCAATGTGCACACCTCCGTGTGGACACACTCATTCTAACAGTTCAGTGTGCACACCTCCACAGGGACACACTCATTCTAACAGTTCAGTGTGCACTCCTCCATGTGGACACACTCATTCTAACAGTTCAGTGTGCACTCCTCCATGTGGACACACTCATTATAACAGGTCAGTGTGCACACCTCCACAGGGACACACTCATTCTCACATTTCAGTGTGCACACCTCCACAGGGACACACTCATTCTAACAGCTCAGTGTGCACACCTCCATGTGGACACACTCATTCTAACAGTTCAGTGTGCACTCCTCCATATGGACACACTCATTCTAATAGTTCAGTGTGCACACCTCCATGTGGACACACTCATTCTAACAGTTCAGTGTGCACGTTTCCATAGGGGCACATTCATTCTAACTGTTAAGTGTGCACACCTCCATATGGACACACTCATTCTAACAGTTCAGTGTGCACACCTCCATGTGGACACACTCATTCTAACAGTTCAGTGTGCACACCTCCACATTAACACACTCATTCTAACATTTCAGTGTGCACACTTCCACAGGGAAACACTCATTCTAACAGTTCAGTGTGCACACCTCCATGTGGACAAACTCATTCTAACAGTTCAATGTGCACACCTCCATGTGGACACATTCTAACAATTCAGTGTGCTCACCTCAATGTGGACACACTCATTCTAACAGTTCAGTGTGCACACCTCCATGTGCGCACACTCATTCTAACAGTTCAGTGTTCACACCTCCATGTGGGCACACTCATTCTAACAGTTCAGTGTGCACACCTCCATTTGGGCACACTCATTCTAACAGTTCAGTGTGCACACCTCAATGTGGACACACTCATTCTAACAGTTCAGTGTGCACACCTCCATGTGCGCACACTCATTCTAACAGTTTAGTGTGCACACCTCCATGCAGACACAGTCATTCTAAGAGTTCAGTGTGCACAACTCCATGTGGGCACACTCATTCTAACAGTTAGGTGTGCACACCTCCATGTGGACACACTCATTCTAACATTTCAGTGTGCACACCTCCATGTGGGCACACTCATTCTAACAGTTCAGTGTGCACATCTCCATGTGGGCACACTCATTCTAACAGTTCAGTGTGCACACCTCCATGTGGGCACACTCATTCTAACAGTTCAGTGTGCACACCTCCACAGGGACACACTCATTCTAACATTTCAGTGTGCACACCTCCACAGGGACACACTCATTCTAACAGTTCAGTGTGCACACCTCCATGTGGACACACTCATTCTAACAGTTCAATGTGCAGACCTCCATGTAGACACATCCTAACAAGTCAGTGTGCACACCTCCATGTGGACACAATCATTCTAACAGTTCAGTGTGCACACCTCCACAGGGACACAATCATTCTAACATTTCAGTGTGCACACCTCCACAGGGACACACTAATTCTAACAGCTCAGAGTGCACACCTCCATGTTAACACAATAATACTAATAGTTCAGTGTGCACACCTCCATGTGGACACACTCATTCTAAGAGGTCATTGTGCACACCTCCGTGTGGACAGACTCATTCTAACAGTTCAGTGTGCATACCTCCATGTGGACACACTCATTCTAACAGTTCAGTGTGCACACATCCATGTGGACACACTCATTCTAACAGTTCAATGTGCACACCTCCATGTGGACACACTCATTCTAACAGTTCAGTGTGCACTTCTCCATGTGGACACACTCATTATAACAGGTCAGTGTGCACACCTCCATGTAGACACACTCATTCTAACATTTCAGTGTGCACAACTCCACAGGGACACACTCATTCTAACAGCTCAGTGTGCACACCTCCATGTGGACACACTCATTCTAACAGTTCAATGTGCACACCTCCATGTGGACACACTCATTCTAACAGTTCAGTGTGCACACCTCCACAGGGACACACTCATTCTAACAGTTTAGTGTGCACTCCTCCATGTGGACACACTCATTCTAACAGTTCAGTGTGCACTCCTCCATGTGGCACACTCATTATAACAGGTCAGTGTGCACACCTCCACAGGGAAACACTCATTCTAACATTTCAGTGTGCACACCTCCACAGGGACACACTCATTCTAACAGCTCAGTGTGCACACCTCCATGTGGACACACTCATTCTAACAGTTCAATGTGCACACCTCCATGTGGACACACTCATTCTAACAGTTCAGTGTGCACACCTCCACAGGGACACACTCATTCTAACAGTTCAGTGTGCACACCTCCATGTGGACACACTCATTCTAACAGCTCAGTGTGCACATCTCCATGTGGACACACTCATTCTAACAGTTCAATGTGCACACCTCCATGTGGACACACTCATTCTAACAGTTCAGTGTGCACACCTCCAGAGGGACACATTCATTCTAACATTTCAGTGTGCACACCTCCACAGGGACACACTCATTCTAACAGTTCAGTGTGCACACCTCCATGTGGACACACTCATTCTAACAGTTCAATGTGCAGACCTCCATGTAGACACATTCTAACAAGTCAGTGTGCACACCTCCATGTGGACACAATCATTCTAACAGTTCAGTGTGCACACCTCCACAGGGACACACTCATTCTAACAGTTCAGTGTGCACACCTCCACAGGGACACACTAATTCTAACAGTTCAGAGTGCACACCTCCATGTGAACACAATAATTCTAATAGTTCAGTGTTCACACCTCCATGTGGAAACAGTAATTCTAAGAGTTCAGTGTGCACACCTCCATGTGGACACACTCATTATAAGAGTTCATTGTGCACACCTCCATGTGGACACACTCATTCTAACAGTTCAGTGTGCACACCTCCATGTGGACACACTCATTCTAACAGTTCAGTGTGCACACATCCATGTGGACACACTCATTCTAACAGTTCAATGTGCACACCTCCATGTGGACACACTCATTCTAACAGTTCAGTGTGCACATCTCCATGTGGACACACTCATTATAACAGGTCAGTGTGCACACCTCCACAGGGACACACTCATTCTAACATTTCAGTTTGCACCCCTCCACAGGGACACACTCATTCTAACAGCTCAGTGTGCACACCTCCACGTGGGCACACTCATTCTAACAGTTCAGTGTGCACTCCTCCATGTGGACACACTCATTGTAACAGTTCAGTGTGCACACCTCCATGTGGACACATTCTAACAATTCAGTGTGCTCACCTCCAGTGGACACACTCATTCTAACAGTTCAGTGTGCACACCTCCATGTGCGCACACTCATTCTAACAGTTCAGTGTTCACACCTCCATGTGGGCACACTCATTCTAACAGTTCAGTGTGCACACCTCCATTTTGGCACACTCATTCTAACAGTTCAGTGTGCACACCTCCACAGGGACACACTCATTCTAACAGTTCAGTGTGCACACCTCCATGTGGACACACTCATTCTAACAGTTCAGTGTGCTCATCTCCATGTGGGCACACTCATTCTAACAGTTCAGTGTGCACACCTCCATGTAGACACACTCATTCTAACATTTCAGTGTGCACACCTCCACAGGGACACAATCATTCTAACAGTTCAGTGTGCACACCTCCATGCAGACACAGTCATTCTAACAGTTCAGTGTGCACAACTCCATGTGGGCACACTCATTCTAACAGTTCAGTGTGCACACCTCCATGTGGACACACTCATTCTAACAGTTCAATGTGCACACCTCCATGTGGACACACTCATTCTAACAGTTCAGTGTGCACACCTCCACAGGGACACACTCATTCTAACAGTTCAGTGTGCACACCTCCATGTGGACACACTCATTCTAACAGTTCAGTGTGCACAGCTCCATGTGGACACACTCATTCTAACAGTTCAGTGTGCACACCTCCATGTGGACACACTCATTCCAACAGTTCACTGTGCACACCTCCACAGGGACACACTCATTCTAACAGTTCAGAGTGCGTACCTCCACAGGGACACAGTCATTCTAACAGTTCAGTGTGCACACCTCCATGTGGACACACTCATTCTAACAGTTCAGTGTGCACACCTCCACAGGGACACACTCATTCTTACAGTTCAGTGTGCACACCTCCATGTGAGCACACTCATTCTAACAGTTCAGCGTGCACACCTCCATGTGGACACACTCATTCTAACAGTTCAGTGTGCACACCTCCATGTAGACACACTCATTCTAACAGTTCAGTGTGCACACCTCCACAGGGACACATTCATTCTAACATTTCAGTGTGCACACCTCCACAGGGACACACTCATTCTAACAGTTCAGTGTGCACACCTCCATGTGGACACACTCATTCTAACAGTTCAATGTGCAGACCTCCATGTAGACACATTCTAACAAGTCAGTGTGCACACCTCCATGTGGACACAATCATTCTAACAGTTCAGTGTGCACACCTCCACAGGGACACACTCATTCTAACAGTTCAGTGTGCACACCTCCACAGGGACACACTAATTCTAACAGTTCAGAGTGCACACCTCCATGTGAACACAATAATTCTAATAGTTCAGTGTTCACACCTCCATGTGGAAACAGTAATTCTAAGAGTTCAGTGTGCACACCTCCATGTGGACACACTCATTATAAGAGTTCATTGTGCACACCTCCATGTGGACACACTCATTCTAACAGTTCAGTGTGCACACCTCCATGTGGACACACTCATTCTAACAGTTCAGTGTGCACACATCCATGTGGACACACTCATTCTAACAGTTCAGTGTGCACACCTCCATGTGGACACACTCATTCTAACAGTTCAGTGTGCACATCTCCATGTGGACACACTCATTATAACAGGTCAGTGTGCACACCTCCACAGGGACACACTCATTCTAACATTTCAGTGTGCACACCTCCACAGGGACACACTCATTCTAACAGCTCAGTGTGCACACCTCCACGTGGGCACACTCATTCTAACAGTTCAGTGTGCACTCCTCCATGTGGACACACTCATTGTAACAGTTCAGTGAGCACACCTCCATGTGGACACATTCTAACAATTCAGTGTGCTCACCTCCAGTGGACACACTCATTCTAACAGTTCAGTGTGCACACCTCCATGTGCGCACACTCATTCTAACAGTTCAGTGTTCAAACCTCCATGTGGGCACACTCATTCTAACAGTTCAGTGTGCACACCTCCATTTTGGCACACTCATTCTAACAGTTCAGTGTGCACACCTCCACAGGGACACACTCATTCTAACAGTTCAGTGTGCACACCTCCATGTGGACACACTCATTCTAACAGTTCAGTGTGCACATCTCCATGTGGGCACACTCATTCTAACAGTTCAGTGTGCACACCTCCATGTAGACACACTCATTCTAACATTTCAGTGTGCACACCTCCACAGGGACACAATCATTCTAACAGTTCAGTGTGCACACCTCCATGCAGACACAGTCATTCTAACAGTTCAGTGTGCACAACTCCATGTGGGCACACTCATTCTAACAGTTCAGTGTTCACACCTCCATGTGGGCACACTCATTCTAACAGTTCAGTGTGCACACCTCCATTTGGGCACACTCATTCTAACAGTTCAGTGTGCACACCTCCATGTGGACACACTCATTCTAACAGTTCAGTGTTCACACCTCCATGTGGGCACACTCATTCTAACAGTTCAGTGTGCACACCTCCATTTGGGCACACTCATTCTAACATTTCAGTGTGCACACCTCCATGTGGGCACACTCATTCTAACAGTTCAGTGTGCACACCTCCATGTGGGCACACTCATTCTAACAGTTCAGTGTGCACAACTCCATGTGGGCAAACTCATTCTAACAGTTCAGTGTGCACAACCCCATGTGGGCACACTCATTCTAACAGTTCAGTGTGCACACCTCCATGTGGGCACACTCATTCTAACAGTTCAGTGTGCACACCTCCACAGGGACACACTCATTCTAACATTTCATTGTGCACACCTCCACAGGGACACACTCATTCTAACAGTTCAGTGTGCACACCTTCATGTGGACACACTCATTCTAACAGTTCAATGTGCACACCTCCATGTGGACACACTCATTCTAACAGTTCAGTGTGCACTTCTCCATGTGGACACACTCATTATAACAGGTCAGTGTGCACACCTCCACAGGGACACACTCATTCTAACATTTCAGTGTGCACAACTCCACAGGGACACACTCATTCTAACAGCTCAGTGTGCACACCTCCATGTGGACACACTCATTCTAACAGTTCAATGTGCACACCTCCATGTGGACACATTCTAACAGTTCAGTGTGCACACCTCCACAGGGACACACTCATTCTAACAGTTCAGTGTGCACACCTCCACAGGGACACACTCATTCTAACAGTTCAGTGTGCACTCCTCCATGTGGACACACTCATTCTAACAGTTCAGTGTGCACTCCTCCATGTGGACACACTCATTATAACAGGTCAGTGTGCACACCTCCACAGGGACACACTCATTCTAACATTTCAGTGTGCACACCTCCACAGGGACATACTCATTCTAACAGCTCAGTGTGCACACCTCCATGTGGACACACTCATTCTAACAGTTCAATGTGCACACCTCCATGTGGACACACTCATTCTAACAGTTCAATGTGCACACCTCCGTGTGGACACACTCATTCTAACAGTTCAGTGTGCACACCTCCACAGGGACACACTCATTCTAACAGTTCAGTGTGCACTCCTCCATGTGGACACACTCATTCTAACAGTTCAGTGTGCACTCCTCCATATGGACACACTCATTATAACAGGTCAGTGTGCACACCTCCACAGGGACACACTCATTCTCACATTTCAGTGTGCACACCTCCACAGGGACACACTCATTCTAACAGCTCAGTGTGCACACCTCCATGTGGACACACTCATTCTAACAGTTCAGTGTGCACTCCTCCATATGGACACACTCATTCTAATAGTTCAGTGTGCACACCTCCATGTGGACACACTCATTCTAACAGTTCAGTGTGCACACCTCCACATTAACACACTCATTCTAACATTTCAGTGTGCACATTTCCACAGGGACACATTCATACTAACAGTTCAGTGTGCACACCTCCATGTGGACAAACTCATTCTAACAGTTCAATGTGCACACCTCCTTGTGGACACATTCTAACAATTCAGTGTGCTCACCTCCATGTGGACACACTCATTCTAACAGTTCAGTGTGCACACCTCCATGTGCGCAGACTCATTCTAACAGTTCAGTGTTCACACCTCCATGTTGGCACACTCATTCTAACAGTTCAGTGTGCACACCTCCATTTGGGCACACTCATTCTAACAGTTCAGTGTGCACACCTCCCTGTGGACACACTCATTCTAACAGTTCAGTGTGCACACCTCCATGTGGACACACTCATGCTAACAGTTCAGTGTGCACACCTCCATGTGGACACACTCATTCTAACAGTTCAGTGTGCACACCTCCACAGGGACACACTCATTCTAACAGTTCAGAGTGAGTACCTCCACAGGGACACAGTCATTCTAACAGTTCATTGTGCACACCTCCATGTGGACACAATCATTCAAATAGTTAAGTGTGTAAACCTCCATATTGACACAGTCATTCTAACAGTACAGTGTGCACACCTCTATGTGGACACAATCATTCTAACAGTTCAGTGTGCACAACTCCACAGGGACACACTCAATCTAACAGTTCATTGTGCACACCTCCATGTGGACACAATCATTCTAACAGTTCAGTGTGCACAACTCCATGTGGGCACACTCATTCTAACAGTTCAGTGTGCACAACCCCATGTGGGCACACTCATTCTAACAGTTCAGTGTGCACACCTCCATGTGGGCACACTCATTCTAACAGTTCAGTGTGCACACCTCCACAGGGACACACTCATTCTAACATTTCATTGTGCACACCTCCACAGGGACACACTCATTCTAACAGTTCAGTGTGCACACCTTCATTTGAGCACACTCATTCTATCAGTTCAGTGTGCACACCTCCATGTGGACACACTCATTCTAACAGTTCAGTGTTCACACCTCCATGTGGGCACACTCATTCTAACAGTTCAGTGTGCACACCTCCATTTGGGCACACTCATTCTAAAAGTTCAGTGTGCACACCTCCATGTGGACACACTCATTCTAACAGTTCAGTGTGCACACCTCCATGTGGACACACTCATTCTAACAGTTCAGTGTGCACACCTCCAAAGGGACACACTCATTCTAACAGTTCAGTGTGCACTCCTCCATGTGGACACACTCATTCTAACAGTTCAGTGTGCACTCCTCCATGTGGACACACTCATTATAACAGGTCAGTGTGCACACCTCCACAGGGACACACTCATTCTAACATTTCAGTGTGCACACCTCCACAGGGACACACTCATTCTAACAGCTCAGTGTGCACATCTCCATGTGGACACACTCATTCTAACAGTTCAATGTGCACAGCTCCATGTGGACACACTCATTCTAACAGTTCAGTGTGCACACCTCCACAGGGACACACTCATTCTAACAGTTCAGTGTGCACTCCTCCATGTGGACACACTCATTCTAACAGTTCAGTGTGCATACCTCCATGTGGACACACTCATTCTAACAGTTCAGTGTGCACACCTCCATGTGGGCACACTCATTCTAACAGTTATGCGTGCACACCTCCATATGGACACACTCATTCTAACAGTTCAGTGTGCACACCTCCATGTGGACACACTCATTCTAACAGTTCAGTGTGCACTCCTCCACATTAACACACTCATTCTAACATTTCAGTGTGCACCCTTACACAGGGACACACTCATTCTAACAGTTCAGTGTGCACACCTCCATGTGGACAAACTCATTCTAACAGTTCAATGTGCACACCTCCATGTGGACACATTCTAACAATTCAGTGTGCTCACCTCCATGTGGACACACTCATTCTAACAGTTCAGTGTGCACACTTCCATGTGCGCACACTCATTCTAACAGTTCAGTGTCACACCTCTATGTGGGCACACTCATTCTAACAGTTCAGTGTGCACACCTCCATTTGGGCACACTCATTCTAACAGTTCAATATGCACACCTCCATGTGGACACACTCATTCTAACAGTTCAGTGTGCACACCTCCATGTGGACACACTCATTCTAACAGTTCAGTGTGCACACCTCCATGTGGACACACTCATTCAGCAGTTCAGTGTGCACACCTCCACAGGGACACACTCATTCTAACAGTTCAGATTGAGTACCTCCACAGGGACACAGTCATTCTAACAGTTCAGTGTGCACACGTCCATGTGGACACAATCATTCTAATAGTTCAGTGTGTAAACCTCCATATTGACACAGTCATTCTAACAGTTCAGTGTGCACACCTCTATGTGGACTCAATCATTCTAACAGTTCAGTGTGCACAACTCCACAGGGACACACTCAATCTAACAGTTCAGTGTGCACACCACCATGTGGACACAATCATTCTAACAGTTCAGTGTGCACAACTCCATGTGGGCACACTCATTCTTACAGTTCAGTGTGCACACCTCCATGTGGGCACACTCATTCTAACAGTTCAGTGTGCACACCTCCACAGGGACACACTCCTTCTAACAGTTCAGTGTGCACACCTCCATGTGGACACACTCATTCTAACAGTTCAGTGTGCACACCTCCATGTGGACACACTCATTCTAACAGTTCAGTGTGCACACCTCCATGTGGACTCACTCATTCTAACAGTTCAGTGTGCACACCTCCACAGGGACACACTCATTCTAACAGTTCAGAGTGAGTACCTCCACAGGGACACACTCATTCTAACAGCTCAGTGTGCACATCTCCATGTGGACACACTCATTCTAACAGTTCAATGTGCACAGCTCCATGTGGACACACTCATTCTAACAGTTCAGTGTGCACACCTCCACAGGGACACACTCATTCTAACAGTTCAGTGTGCACTCCTCCATGTGGACACACTCATTCTAACAGTTCAGTGTGCATACCTCCATGTGGACACACTCATTCTAACAGTTCAGTGTGCACACCTCCATGTGGGCACACTCATTCTAACAGTTATGCGTGCACACCTCCATATGGACACACTCATTCTAACAGTTCAGTGTGCACACCTCCATGTGGACACACTCATTCTAACAGTTCAGTGTGCACTCCTCCACATTAACACACTCATTCTAACATTTCAGTGTGCACCCTTACACAGGGACACACTCATTCTAACAGTTCAGTGTGCACACCTCCATGTGGACAAACTCATTCTAACAGTTCAATGTGCACACCTCCATGTGGACACATTCTAACAATTCAGTGTGCTCACCTCCATGTGGACACACTCATTCTAACAGTTCAGTGTGCACACTTCCATGTGCGCACACTCATTCTAACAGTTCAGTGTCACACCTCTATGTGGGCACACTCATTCTAACAGTTCAGTGTGCACACCTCCATTTGGGCACACTCATTCTAACAGTTCAATATGCACACCTCCATGTGGACACACTCATTCTAACAGTTCAGTGTGCACACCTCCATGTGGACACACTCATTCTAACAGTTCAGTGTGCACACCTCCATGTGGACACACTCATTCAGCAGTTCAGTGTGCACACCTCCACAGGGACACACTCATTCTAACAGTTCAGATTGAGTACCTCCACAGGGACACAGTCATTCTAACAGTTCAGTGTGCACACGTCCATGTGGACACAATCATTCTAATAGTTCAGTGTGTAAACCTCCATATTGACACAGTCATTCTAACAGTTCAGTGTGCACACCTCTATGTGGACTCAATCATTCTAACAGTTCAGTGTGCACAACTCCACAGGGACACACTCAATCTAACAGTTCAGTGTGCACACCACCATGTGGACACAATCATTCTAACAGTTCAGTGTGCACAACTCCATGTGGGCACACTCATTCTTACAGTTCAGTGTGCACACCTCCATTTGGGCACACTCATTCTAACAGTTCAGTGTGCACACCTCCACAGGGACACACTCCTTCTAACAGTTCAGTGTGCACACCTCCATGTGGACACACTCATTCTAACAGTTCAGTGTGCACACCTCCATGTGGATACACTCATTCTAACAGTTCAGTGTGCACACCTCCATGTGGACTCACTCATTCTAACAGTTCAGTGTGCACACCTCCACAGGGACACACTCATTCTAACAGTTCAGAGTGAGTACCTCCACAGGGACACACTCATTCTAACAGTTCAGTGTGCACACCACCATGTGGACAAAATCATTCTAATAGTTCAGTGTGTAAACCTCCATATTGACACAGTCATTCTAACAGTTCAGTGTGCACACCTCTATGTGGACACAATCATTCTAACAGTTCAGTGTGCACAACTCCACAGGGACACACTCAATCTAACAGTTCAGTGTGCACACCTCCATGTGGACACAATCATTCTAACAGTTCAGTGTGCACAACTCCATGTGGGCACACTCATTCTAACAGTTCAGTGTGCACACCTCCATGTGGGCACACTCATTCTAACAGTTCAGTGTGCACACCTCCATGTGGACACACTCATTCTAACAGTTCAGTGTGCACACCTCCATTTGGGCACACTCATTCTAACAGTTCAGTGTGCACACCTCCATGTGGACACACTCATTCTAACAGTTCAGTGTGCACACCTCCATGTGGACACACTCATTCTAACAGTTCAGTGTGCATACCTCCATGTGGACACACTCATTCTAACAGTTCAGTGTGCACACCTCCATGTAGACACACTCATTCTAACAGTTCAGTGTGCACACCTCCATGTGGACACACTCATTCTAACAGTTCAGTGTGCACACCTCCACAGGGACACACTCATTCTAACAGTTCAGTGTGCACTCCTCCATGTGGACACACTCATTCTAACAGTTCAGTGTGCACTCCTCCATGTGGACACACTCATTATAACAGGTCAGTGTGCACACCTCCACATGGACACACTCATTCTAACATTTCAGTGTGCACACCTCCACAGGGACACACTCATTCTAACAGCTCAGTGTGCACATCTCCATGTGGACACACTCATTCTAACAGTTCAATGTGCACACCTCCATGTGGACACACACATTCTAACAGTTCAGTGTGCACACCTCCACAGGGACACACTCATTCTAACAGTTCAGTGTGCACTCCTCCATGTGGACACACTCATTCTAACAGTTCAGTGTGCATACCTCCATGTGGACACACTCATTCTAACAGTTCAGTGTGCACACCTCCATGTGGGCACACTCATTCTAACAGTTATGTGTGCACACCTCCATATGGACACACTCATTCTAACAGTTCAGTGTGCACACCTCCATGTGGACACACTCATTCTAACAGTTCAGTGTGCCCACCTCCACATTAACACACTCATTCTAACATTTCAGTGTGCACACTTACACAGGGACACACTCATTCTAACAGTTCAGTGTGCACACCTCCATGTGGACAAACTCATTCTAACAGTTCAATGTGCACACCTCCATGTGGACACATTCTAACAATTCAGTGTGCTCACCTCCATGTGGACACACTCATTCTAACAGTTCAGTGTGCACACTTCCATGTGCACACACTCATTCTAACAGTTCAGTGTGCATACCTCCATGTGGACACACTCATTCTAACAGTTCAGTGTGCACACCTCCATGTGGGCACACTCATTCTAGCAGTTAAGTGTGCACACCTCCATATGGACACACTCATTCTAACAGTTCAGTGTGCACACCTCCATGTGGACACAATCATTCTAACAGTTCAGTGTGCACAACTCCATGTGGGCACACTCATTCTAACAGTTCAGTGTGCACACCTCCATGTGGGCACACTCATTCTAACAGTTCAGTGTGCACACCTCCACAGGGACACACTCATTCTAACAGTTCAGTGTGCACACCTCCATATGGACACACTCACTCTAACAGTTCAGTGTGCACACCTCCATGTGGACACACTCATTCTAACAGTTCAGTGTGCACACCTCCATGTGGACACACTCATTCTAACAGTTCACTGTGCACACCTCCACAGGGACACACTCATTCTAACAGTTCAGAGTGCGTACCTCCACAGGGACACAGTCATTCTAACAGTTCAGTGTGCACACCTCCATGTGGACACACTCATTCTAACAGTTCAGTGTGCACACCTCCACAGGGACACACTCATTCTAACAGTTCAGTGTGCACACCTCCATGTGAGCACACTCATTCTAACAGTTCAGCGTGCACACCTCCATGTGGACACACTCATTCTAACAGTTCAGTGTGCACACCTCCATGTGGAAACATTCTAACAGTTCAGTGTGCACACCTCCACGTAGACACACTCATTCTAACAGTTCAATGTGCACACCTCCACAGTGACACACTCATTCTAACATTTCAGTGTGCACACCTCCACAGGGACACACTCATTCTAACAGTTCAGTGTGCACACCTCCATGTGGACACACTCATTCTAACAGTTCAATGTGCAGACCTCCATGTAGACACATTCTAACAAGTCAGTGTGCACACCTCCATGTGGACACAATCATTCTAACAGTTGAGTGTGCACACCTCCACAGAGACACACTCATTCTAACAGTTCAGTGTGCACAACTCCACAGGGACACACTAATTCTAACAGTTCAGAGTGCACACCTCCATGTGAACACAATAATTCTAATAGTTCAGTGTTCACACCTCCATGTGAAACAGTAATTCTAAGAGTTCAGTGTGCACACCTCCATGTGGACACATTCATTCTAAGAGTTCAGTGTGCACACCTCCATGTGGACACACTCATTCTAACAGTTCAGTGTGCATACCTCCATGTGGACACACTCATTCTAACAGTTCAGTGTGCACACCTCCACAGGGACACACTCATTCTAACAGCTCAGTGTGCACACCTCCATGTGGACACACTCATTCTAACAGTTCAATGTGCACACCTCCATGTGGACACACTCATTCTAACAGTTCAGTGTGCACACCTCCACAGGGACACACTCATTCTAACACTTCAGTGTGCACTCCTCCATGTGGACACACTCATTCTAACAGTTCAGTGTGCACTCCTCCATGTGAACACACTCATTATAACAGGTCAGTGTGCACACCTCCATAGGGACACACTCATTCTAAAATTTCAGTGTGCACACCTCCATGTGGACACACTCATTCTAACAGTTCAGTGTGCACACCTCCATGTGGACACACTCATTCTAACAGTTCAATGTGCACACCTCCATGTGGACACACTCATTCTAACAGTTCAATGTGCACACCTCCACTGGGACACACTCATTCTAACAGTTCAGTGTGCACTCCTCCATGTGGACACACTCATTCTAACAGTTCAGTGTGCACATCTCCACAGGGATACACTCATTCTAACAGTTCAGTGTGCACACCTCCATGTGGGCACACTCATTCTAACAGTTCAGGGTGCAAACATCCATGTGGGCACACTCATTCTAACAGTTAAGTGTGCACACCTCCATATGGACACACTCATTCTAACAGTTCAGTGTGCACACCTCCATGTTGACACACTCATTCTAACAGTTCAGTGTGCACACCTCCACATTAACACACTCATTCTAACATTTCAGTGTGCACACTTCCACAGGGACACACTCATTCTAACAGTTCAGTGTGCACAACTCCATGTGGACAAACTCATTCTAACAGTTCAATGTGCACACCTCCATGTGGACACATTCTAACAATTCAGTGTGCTCACCTCCATGTGGACACACTCATTCTAACTGTTCAGTGTGCACACCTCCATGTGCGCACACTCATTCTAACAGTTCAGTGTGCA
Organism: Peromyscus eremicus; assembly: GCF_949786415.1. Classification (NCBI taxonomy): domain Eukaryota; kingdom Metazoa; phylum Chordata; class Mammalia; order Rodentia; family Cricetidae; genus Peromyscus; species Peromyscus eremicus. The sequence goes on from NW_026734294.1 coordinate 249,599, forward strand.
CACCTCCATGTGGGCACACTCATTCTAACAGTTCAGTGTGCACACCTCCATGTGGACACACTCATTCCAACAGTTTAGTGTGCACACGTCCATGTGGACACACTCATTCTAACACTTCAGTGTGCACAACTCCATGTGGGCACACTCATTCTAACAGTTTGGTGTGCACACCTCATTGTGGGCACACTCATTCTAACAGTTCAGTGTGCACACCTCCATGTGGGCACACTCATTCTAACAGTTCAGTGTGCACACCTCCATGTGGACACACTCATTCTAACAGTTCAGTGTGCACACCTCCATGTGGGCACACTCATTCTAACAGTTCAGTGTGCACACCACCATGTGGACAAAATCGAACACTTCAGTGTGCAAACCTCCATGTGGACACACTCATTCTAACATTTCAGTGTGCACACCTCCACAGGGACACACTCATTCTAATAGCTCAGTGTGCACACCTCCATGGGGACACACTCATTCTAACAGTTCAATGTGCACACCTCCATGTGGACACACTCATTCTAACAGTTCAGTGTGCACACCTCCACAGGGACACATTCATTCTAACAGTTCAGTGTGCACTCCTCCATGTGGACACACTCATTCTAACAGTTCAGTGTGCATACCTCCATGTGGACACACTCATTCTAACAGTTCAGTGTGCACACCTCCATGTGGGCACACTCATTCTAACAGTTAAGTGTGCACACCTCCATATGGACACACTCATTCTAACAGTTCAGTGTGCACACCTCCATGTGGACACACTCATTCTAACAGTTCCGTGTGCACACCTCCACATTAACACACTCATTCTAATATTTCAGTGTGCACACTTCCACAGGGACACACTCATTCTAACAGTTCAGTGTGCACACCTCCAGGTGGACAAACTCATTCTAACAGTTCAATGTGCACACCTCCATGTGGACACATTCTAACAATTCAGTGTGCTCACCTCCATGTGGACACACTCATTCTAACAGTTCAGTGTGCACACCTCCATGTGCGCACACTCATTCTAAGAGTTCAGTGTTCACACCTCCATGTGGGCACACTCATTCTAACAGTTCAGTGTGCACACCTCCATTTGGGCACACTCATTCTAACAGTTCAGTGTGCACACCTCCATGTGGACACACTCATTCTAACAGTTCTGTGTGCACAACTCCATGTGGACACACTCATTCTAACAGTTCAGTGTGCACACCTCCACAGGGACACACTCATTCTAACAGTTCAGTGTGCACACCTCCACAGGGACACACTCATTCTAACAGTTCTGTGTGCACAACTCCATGTGGACACACTCATTCTAACAGTTCAGTGTGCACACCTCCACAGGGGACACACTCATTCTAACAGTTCAGAGTGAGTAGCTCCACAGGGACACAGTCATTCTAACAGTTCAGTGTGCACACGTCCATGTGGACACAATCATTCTAATAGTTCAGTGTGTAAACCTCCATATTGACACAGTCATTCTAACAGTTCAGTGTGCACACCTCTATGTGGACACAATCATTCTAACAGTTCAGTGTGCACAACTCCACAGGGACACACTCATCTAACCGTTCAGTGTGCACACCTCCATGTGGACACAATCATTCTAACAGTTCAGTGTGCACAACTCCATGTGGGCACACTCATTCTAACAGTTCAGTGTGCACACCTCCATGTGGGCACACTCATTCTAACAGTTCAGTGTGCACACCTCCACAGGGACACACTCATTCTAACAGTTCAGTGTGCACACCTCCATATGGACACACTCACTCTAACAGTTCAGTGTGCACACCTGCATGTGGACACACTCATTCTAACAGTTCACTGTGCACACCTCCACAGGGACACACTCATTCTAACAGTTCAGAGTGCGTACCTCCACAGGGACACAGTCATTCTAACAGTTCAGTGTGCACACCTCCATGTGGACACACTCATTCTAACAGTTCAGTGTGCACACCTCCACAGGGACACACTCATTCTAACAGTTCAGTGTGCACACCTCCATGTGAGCACACTCATTCTAACAGTTCAGCGTGCACACCTCCATGTGGACACACTCATTCTAACAGTTCAGTGTGCACACCTCCATGTGGAAACATTCTAACAGTTCAGTGTGCACACCTCCACGAAGACACACTCATTCTAACAGTTCAATGTGCACACCTCCACAGGGACACACTCATTCTAACATTTCATGTGTGCACACCTCCACAGGGACACACTCATTCTAACAGTTCAGTGTGCACACCTCCATGTGGACACACTCATTCTAACAGTTCAATGTGCAGACCTCCATGTAGACACATTCTAACAAGTCAGTGTGCACACCTCCATGTGGACACAATCATTCTAACAGTTGAGTGTGCACACCTCCACAGAGACACACTCATTCTAACAGTTCAGTGTGCAAAACTCCACAGGGGACACACTAATTCTAACAGTTCAGAGTGCACACCTCCATGTGAACACAATAATTCTAATAGTTCAGTGTTCACACCTCCATGTGAAACAGTAATTCTAAGAGTTCAGTGTGCACACCTCCATGTGGACACATTCATTCTAAGAGTTCAATGTGCACACCTCCATGTGGACACACTCATTCTAACAGTTCAGTGTGCATACCTCCATGTGGACACACTCATTCTAACAGTTCAGTGTGCACACCTCCACAGGGACACACTCATTCTAACAGCTCAGTGTGCACACCTCCATGTGGACACACTCATTCTAACAGTTCAATGTGCACACCTCCATGTGGACACACTCATTCTAACAGTTTAGTGTGCACACCTCCACAGGGACACACTCATTCTAACACTTCAGTGTGCACTCCTCCATGTGGACACACTCATTCTAACAGTTCAGTGTGCACTCCTCCATGTGGACACACTCATTATAACAGGTCAGTGTGCACACCTCCATAGGGACACACTCATTCTAAAATTTCAGTGTGCACACCTCCATGTGGACACACTCATTCTAACAGTTCAGTGTGCACACCTCCATGTGGACACACTCATTCTAACAGTTCAATGTGCACACCTCCATGTGGACACACTCATTCTAACAGTTCAATGTGCACACCTCCACTGGGACACACTCATTCTAACAGTTCAGTGTGCACTCCTCCATGTGGACACACTCATTCTAACAGTTCAGTGTGCACATCTCCACAGGGATACACTCATTCTAACAGTTCAGTGTGCACACCTCCATGTGGGCACACTCATTCTAACAGTTCAGGGTGCACACATCCATTTGGGCACACTCATTCTAACAGTTAAGTGTGCACACCTCCATATGGACACACTCATTCTAACAGTTCAGTGTGCACACCTCCATGTTGACACACTCATTCTAACAGTTCAGTGTGCACACCTCCACATTAACACACTCATTCTAACATTTCAGTGTGCACACTTCCACAGGGACACACTCATTCTAACAGTTCAGTGTGCACAACTCCATGAGGACAAACTCATTCTAACAGTTCAATGTGCACACCTCCATGTGGACACATTCTAACAATTCAGTGTGCTCACCTCCATGTGGACACACTCATTCTAACAGTTCAGTGTGCACACCTCCATGTGCGCACACTCATTCTAACAGTTCAGTGTTCACACCTCCATGTGGGCACACTCATTCTAACAGTTCAGTGTGCACACGTCCATTTGGGCACACTCATTCTAACAGTTCAGTGTGCACACCTCCATGTGGACACACTCATTCTAACAGTTCAGTGTGCACACCTCCATGTGGACACACTCTTTCTAACAGTTCAGTGTGCACACCTCTATGTGGACACAATCATTCTAACAGTTCAGTGTGCACAACTCCACAGGGACACACTCAATCTAACAGTTCAGTGTGCACACCTCCATGTGGACACAATCATTCTAACAGTTCAGTGTGCACAACTCCATGTGGGCACACTCATTCTAACAGTTCAGTGTGCACACCTCCATGTGGGCACACTCATTCTAACAGTTCAGTGTGCACACCTCCACAGGGACACACTCATTCTAACAGTTCAGTGTGCACACCTCCATGTGGACACACTCATTCTAACAGTTCAGTGTGCACACCTCCATGTGGACACACTCATTCTAACAGTTCAGTGTGCACACTTCCATGTGGACACACTCATTCTAACAGTTCAGTGTGCACACCTCCACAGGGACACACTCATTCTAACAGTTCAGAGTGAGTACATCCACAGGGACACAGTCATTCTAACTGTTCAGTGTGCACACCTCCATGTGGACACAATCATTCTAATAGTTCAGTGTGTAAACCTCCATATTGACACAGTCATTCTAACAGTTCAGTGTGCACACCTCTATGTGGACACAATCATTCTAACAGTTCAGTGTGCACAACTCCACAGGGACACACTCAATCTAACAGTTCAGTGTGCACACCTCCATGTGGACACACTCATTCTAACAGTTCAGTGTGCACACCTCCATGTGGGCACACTCATTCTAACAGTTCAGTGTGCACACGTCCATGTGGACACACTCATTCTAACAGTTCAGTGTGCACACCTCCATGTGGGCACACTCATTCTAACAGTTCAGTGTGCACACCTCCATGTGGACAAAATCGAACACTTCAGTGTGCAAACCTCCATGTGGACACACTCATTCTAACAGTTCAGTGTGCACACCTCCACAGGGACACACTCATTATAACAGTTCAGTGTGAACACCCCCATGTGGACTCAATAATTCTAACTGTTCAGTGTGCACACCTCCACAAAGACATACTCATTCTAACAGTTCAGTGGGCACACCTCCATGTGGACACAATCATTCTAACAGTTCAGTGTGCACATCTCCATGTGGACACAATCATTCTAACAGTTCAGTGTGCACACCTCCATGTTGGCACACTCATTCTAACAGTTCAGTGTGCACATCTCCATGTGGACACACTCATTCTAAAAGTTCAGTGTGCACACCTCCACGTGGACACACTCATTCTAACAGTTCAGTGTGCACACCTCCATGTGGACACACTCATTCTAACAGTTCAGTGTGCACACCTCCTTGTGGACCCACTCATTCTAACAGTTCAGTGTGCACACCTTCATGTGGGCACACTCATTCTAACAGTTCAGTGTGCACACCGCCATGTGGACACACTCATTCTAATAGTTCAATGTGCACACCTCCATGTGGACACACTCATTCTAACAGTTCAGTGTGCACACCTCCACAGGGACACACTCATTCTAACAGTTCAGTGTGCACTCCTCCATGTGGACACACTCATTCTAACAGTTCAGTGTGCACACCGCCATGTGGACACACTCATTATAACAGGTCAGTGTGCACACCTCCACAGGGACACACTCATTCTAACATTTCAGTGTGCACACCTCCACAGGGACACACTCATTCTAACAGCTCAGTGTTCACACCTCCATGTGGACACACTCATTCTAACAGTTTAATGTGTACACCTCCATGTGGACACACTCATTCTAACAGTTCAGTGTGCACACCTCCGCAGGGACACACTCATTCTAACAGTTCAGTGTGCACTCCTCCATGTGGACACACTCATTCTAACAGTTCAGTGTGCATACCTCCATGTGGACACACTCATTCTAACAGTTCAGTGTGCACACCTCCATGTGGGCACACTCATTCTAACAGTTCAGTGTGCACACCGCCATGTGGACACACTCATTCTAATAGTTCAATGTGCACACCTCCATGTGGACACACTCATTCTAACAGTTCAGTGTGCACACCTCCACAGGGACACACTCATTCTAACAGTTCAGTGTGCACTCCTCCATGTGGACACACTCATTCTAACAGTTCAGTGTGCACACCGCCATGTGGACACACTCATTATAACAGGTCAGTGTGCACACCTCCACAGGGACACACTCATTCTAACATTTCAGTGTGCACACCTCCACAGGGACACACTCATTCTAACAGCTCAGTGTGCACACCTCCATGTGGACACACTCATTCTAACAGTTTAATGTGTACACCTCCATGTGGACACATTCTAACAATTCAGTGTGCTCACCTCCATGTGGACACACTCATTCTAACAGTTCAGTGTGCACACCTCCATGTGCGCACACTCATTCTAAGAGTTCAGTGTTCACACCTCCATGTGGGCACACTCATTCTAACAGTTCAGTGTGCACACCTCCATTTGGGCACACTCATTCTAACAGTTCAGTGTGCACAACTCCATGTGGACACACTCATTCTAACAGTTCAGTGTGCACACCTCCATGTGGACACACTCATTCTAACAGTTCTGTGTGCACAACTCCATGTGGACACACTCATTCTAACAGTTCAGTGTGCACACCTCCACAGGGACACACTCATTCTAACAGTTCAGAGTGAGTAGCTCCACAGGGACACAGTCATTCTAACAGTTCAGTGTGCACACGTCCATGTGGACACAATCATTCTAATAGTTCAGTGTGTAAACCTCCATATTGACACAGTCATTCTAACAGTTCAGTGTGCACACCTCTATGTGGACACAATCATTCTAACAGTTCAGTGTGCACAACTCCACAGGGACACACTCAATCTAACAGTTCAGTGTGCACACCTCCATGTGGACACAATAATTCTAACAGTTCAGTGTGCACAACTCCATGTGGGCACACTCATTCTAACAGTTCAGTGTGCACACCTCCATGTGGGCACACTCATTCTAACAGTTCAGTGTGCACACCTCCACAGGGACACACTCATTCTAACAGTTCAGTGTACACACCTCCATATGGACACACTCACTCTAACAGTTCAGTGTGCACACCTCCATGTGGACACACTCATTCTAACAGTTCAGTGTGCACACCTCCATGTGGACACACTCATTCTAACAGTTCACTGTGCACACCTCCACAGGGACACACTCATTCTAACAGTTCAGAGTGCGTACCTCCACAGGGACACAGTCATTCTAACAGTTCAGTGTGCACACCTCCATGTGGACACACTCATTCTAACAGTTCAGTGTGCACACCTCCACAGGGACACACTCATTCTAACATTTCAGTGTGCACACCTCCATGTGAGCACACTCATTCTAACAGTTCAGCGTGCACACCTCCATGTGGACACACTCATTCTAACAGTTCAGTGTGCACACCTCCATGTGGAAACATTCTAACAGTTCAGTGTGCACACCTCCACGTAGACACACTTATTCTAACAGTTCAATGTGCACACCTCCACAGGGACACACTCATTCTAACAGTTCAGTGTGCACACCTCCATGTGAGCACACTCATTCTAACAGTTCAGTGTGCTCACCTCCATGTGGACACACTCATTCTAACAGTTCAGTGTGCACACCTCCATGTAGACACACTCATTCTAACAGTTCAGTGTGCACACCTCCATAGGGACACATTCATTCTAACATTTCAGTGTGCACACCTCCACAGGGACACACTCATTCTAACAGATCAGTGTGCACACCTCCATGTGGACACACTCATTCTAACAGTTCAATGTGCAGACCTCCATGTAGACACATTCTAACAAGTCAGTGTGCACACCTCCATGTGGACACAATCATTCTAACAGTTCAGTGTGCACACCTCCACAGGGACACACTCATTCTAACAGTTCAGTGTGCACACCTCCACAGGGACACACTAATTCTAACAGTTCAGAGTGCACACCTCCATGTGAACACAATAATTCTAATAGTTCAGTGTTCACACCTCCATGTGGAAACAGTAATTCTAAGAGTTCAGTGTGCACAACTCCATGTGGACACACTCATTCTAACAGTTCAATGTGCACACCTCCATGTGGACACACTCATTCTAACAGTTCAGTGTACACACCTCCACAGGGACACACTCATTCTAACAGTTCAGTGTGCACTCCTCCATGTGGACACACTCATTGTAACAGTTCAGTGTGCACTCCTCCATGTGGACACACTCATTATAACAGGTCAGTGTGCACATCTCCACAGGGACACACTCATTCTAACATTTCAGTGTGCACACCTCCACAGGGACACACTCATTCTAACAGCTCAGTGTGCACACCTCCATGTGGACACACTCATTCTAACAGTTCAATGTGCACACCTCCATGTGGACACACTCATTCTAACAGTTCAGTGTGCACACCTCCACAGGGACACACTCATTCTAACAGTTCAGTGTGCACTCCTCCAAGTGGACACACTCATTCTAACAGTTCAGTGTGCATACCTCCATGTGGACACACTCATTCTAACAGTTCAGTGTGCACGTTTCCATGAGGGCACATTCATTCTAACTGTTAAGTGTGCACACCTCCATATGGACACACTCATTCTAACAGTTCAGTGTGCAACCTCCATGTGGACACACTCATTCTAACAGTTCAGTGTGCACACCTCCACATTAACACCCTCATTCTAACATTTCAGTGTGCACACTTCCACAGGGAAACACTCATTCTAACAGTTCAGTGTGCACACCTCCATGTGGACAAACTCATTCTAACAGTTCAATGTGCACACCTCCATGTGGACACATTCTAACAATTCAGTGTGCTCACCTCAATGTGGACACACTCATTCTAACAGTTCAGTGTGCACACCTCCATGTGCGCACACTCATTCTAACAGTTCAGTGTTCACACCTCCATGTGGGCACACTCATTCTAACAGTTCAGTGTGCACACCTCCATTTGGGCACACTCATTCTAACAGTTAAGTGTGCACACCTCCATGTGGACACACTCATTCTAACAGTTCAGTGTGCACACCTCCATGTGGACACACTCATTCTAACAGTTCAGTGTGCACATCTCCATGTGGGCACAATCATTCTAACAGTTTAGTTTGCACACCTCCATGCAGACACAGTCATTCTAAGAGTTCAGTGTGCACAACTCCATGTGGGCACACTCATTCTAACAGTTAGGTGTGCACACCTCCATGTGGACACACTCATTCTAACATTTCAGTGTGCACACCTCCATGTGGACACATTCTAACAATTCAGTGTGCTCACCTCAATGTGGACACACTCATTCTAACAGTTCAGTGTGCACACCTCCATGTGGACACACTCATTCCAGCAGTTCACTGTGCACACCTCCACAGGGACACACTCATTCTAACAGTTCAGAGTGCGTACCTCCACAGGGACACAGTCATTCTAACAGTTCAGTGTGCACACCTCCATGTGGACACACTCATTCTAACAGTTCAGTGTGCACACCTCCACAGGGACACACTCATTCTTACAGTTCAGTGTGCACACCTCCATGTGAGCACACTCATTCTAACAGTTCAGCGTGCACACCTCCATGTGGACACACTCATTCTAACAGTTCAGTGTGCACACCTCCATGTAGACACACTCATTCTAACAGTTCAGTGTGCACACCTCCACAGGGACACATTCATTCTAACATTTCAGTGTGCACACCTCCACAGGGACACACTCATTCTAACAGTTCAGTGTGCACACCTCCATGTGGACACACTCATTCTAACAGTTCAATGTGCAGACCTCCATGTAGACACATTCTAACAAGTCAGTGTGCACACCTCCATGTGGACACAATCATTCTAACAGTTCAGTGTGCACACCTCCACAGGGACACACTCATTCTAACAGTTCAGTGTGCACACCTCCACAGGGACACACTAATTCTAACAGTTCAGAGTGCACACCTCCATGTGAACACAATAATTCTAATAGTTCAGTGTTCACACCTCCATGTGGAAACAGTAATTCTAAGAGTTCAGTGTGCACACCTCCATGTGGACACACTCATTATAAGAGTTCATTGTGCACACCTCCATGTGGACACACTCATTCTAACAGTTCAGTGTGCACACCTCCATGTGGACACACTCATTCTAACAGTTCAGTGTGCACACATCCATGTGGACACACTCATTCTAACAGTTCAATGTGCACACCTCCATGTGGACACACTCATTCTAACAGTTCAGTGTGCACATCTCCATGTGGACACACTCATTATAACAGGTCAGTGTGCACACCTCCACAGGGACACACTCATTCTAACATTTCAGTGTGCACCCCTCCACAGGGACACACTCATTCTAACAGCTCAGTGTGCACACCTCCACGTGGGCACACTCATTCTAACAGTTCAGTGTGCACTCCTCCATGTGGACACACTCATTGTAACAGTTCAGTGTGCACACCTCCATGTGGACACATTCTAACAATTCAGTGTGCTCACCTCCAGTGGACACACTCATTCTAACAGTTCAGTGTGCACACCTCCATGTGTGCACACTCATTCTAACAGTTCAGTGTTCACACCTCCATGTGGGCACACTCATTCTAACAGTTCAGTGTGCACACCTCCATTTTGGCACACTCATTCTAACAGTTCAGTGTGCACACCTCCATGTGGACACACTCATTCTAACAGTTCAGTGTGCACATCTCCATGTGGGCACACTCATTCTAACAGTTCAGTGTGCACACCTCCATGTAGACACACTCATTCTAACATTTCAGTGTGCACACCTCCACAGGGACACAATCATTCTAACAGTTCAGTGTGCACACCTCCATGCAGACACAGTCATTCTAACAGTTCAGTGTGCACAACTCCATGTGGGCACACTCATTCTAACAGTTCAGTGTGCACACCTCCATGTGGACACACTCATTCTAACAGTTCAATGTGCACACCTCCATGTGGACACACTCATTCTAACAGTTCAGTGTGCACACCTCCACAGGGACACACTCATTCTAACAGTTCAGTGTGCACACCTCCATGTGGACACACTCATTCTAACAGTTCAGTGTGCACAGCTCCATGTGGACACACTCATTCTAACAGTTCAGTGTGCACACCTCCATGTGGACACACTCATTCCAACAGTTCACTGTGCACACCTCCACAGGGACACACTCATTCTAACAGTTCAGAGTGCATACCTCCACAGGGACACAGTCATTCTAACAGTTCAGTGTGCACACCTCCATGTGGACACACTCATTCTAACAGTTCAGTGTGCACACCTCCACAGGGACACACTCATTCTTACAGTTCAGTGTGCACACCTCCATGTGAGCACACTCATTCTAACAGTTCAGCGTGCACACCTCCATGTGGACACACTCATTCTAACAGTTCAGTGTGCACACCTCCATGTAGAAACACTCATTCTAACAGTTCAGTGTGCACACCTCCACAGGGACACATTCATTCTAACATTTCAGTGTGCACACCTCCACAGGGACACACTCATTCTAACAGTTCAGTGTGCACACCTCCATGTGGACACACTCATTCTAACAGTTCAATGTGCAGACCTCCATGTAGACACATTCTAACAAGTCAGTGTGCACACCTCCATGTGGACACAATCATTCTAACAGTTCAGTGTGCACACCTCCACAGGGACACACTCATTCTAACAGTTCAGTGTGCACACCTCCACAGGGACACACTAATTCTAACAGTTCAGAGTGCACACCTCCATGTGAACACAATAATTCTAATAGTTCAGTGTTCACACCTCCATGTGGAAACAGTAATTCTAAGAGTTCAGTGTGCACACCTCCATGTGGACACACTCATTCTAACAGTTCAATGTGCAGACCTCCATGTAGACACATTCTAACAAGTCAGTGTGCACACCTCCATGTGGACACAATCATTCTAACAGTTCAGTGTGCACACCTCCACAGGGACACACTCATTCTAACAGTTCAGTGTGCACACCTCCACAGGGACACACTAATTCTAACAGTTCAGAGTGCACACCTCCATGTGAACACAATAATTCTAATAGTTCAGTGTTCACACCTCCATGTGGAAACAGTAATTCTAAGAGTTCAGTGTGCACAACTCCATGTGGACACACTCATTCTAACAGTTCAATGTGCACACCTCCATGTGGACACACTCATTCTAACAGTTCAGTGTACACACCTCCACAGGGACACACTCATTCTAACAGTTCAGTGTGCACTCCTCCATGTGGACACACTCATTGTAACAGTTCAGTGTGCACTCCTCCATGTGGACACACTCATTATAACAGGTCAGTGTGCACATCTCCACAGGGACACACTCATTCTAACATTTCAGTGTGCACACCTCCACAGGGACACACTCATTCTAACAGCTCAGTGTGCACACCTCCATGTGGACACACTCATTCTAACAGTTCAATGTGCACACCTCCATGTGGACACACTCATTCTAACAGTTCAGTGTGCACACCTCCACAGGGACACACTCATTCTAACAGTTCAGTGTGCACTCCTCCAAGTGGACACACTCATTCTAACAGTTCAGTGTGCATACCTCCATGTGGACACACTCATTCTAACAGTTCAGTGTGCACGTTTCCATGAGGGCACATTCATTCTAACTGTTAAGTGTGCACACCTCCATATGGACACACTCATTCTAACAGTTCAGTGTGCACACCTCCATGTGGACACACTCATTCTAACAGTTCAGTGTGCACACCTCCACATTAACACACTCATTCTAACATTTCAGTGTGCACACTTCCACAGGGAAACACTCATTCTAACAGTTCAGTGTGCACACCTCCATGTGGACAAACTCATTCTAACAGTTCAATGTGCACACCTCCATGTGGACACATTCTAACAATTCAGTGTGCTCACCTCAATGTGGACACACTCATTCTAACAGTTCAGTGTGCACACCTCCATGTGGAAACATTCTAACAGTTCAGTGTGCACACCTCCACGTAGACACACTCATTCTAACAGTTCAATGTGCACACCTCCACAGGGACACACTCATTCTAACAGTTCAGTGTGCACACCTCCATGTGAGCACACTCATTCTAACAGTTCAGTGTGCTCACCTCCATGTGGACACACTCATTCTAACAGTTCAGTGTGCACACCTCCATGTAGACACACTCATTCTAACAGTTCAGTGTGCACACCTCCATAGGGACACATTCATTCTAACATTTCAGTGTGCACACCTCCACAGGGACACACTCATTCTAACAGATCAGTGTGCACACCTCCATGTGGACACACTCATTCTAACAGTTCAATGTGCAGACCTCCATGTAGACACATTCTAACAAGTCAGTGTGCACACCTCCATGTGGACACAATCATTCTAACAGTTCAGTGTGCACACCTCCACAGGGACACACTCATTCTAACAGTTCAGTGTGCACACCTCCACAGGGACACACTAATTCTAACAGTTCAGAGTGCACACCTCCATGTGAACACAATAATTCTAATAGTTCAGTGTTCACACCTCCATGTGGAAACAGTAATTCTAAGAGTTCAGTGTGCACAACTCCATGTGGACACACTCATTCTAACAGTTCAATGTGCACACCTCCATGTGGACACACTCATTCTAACAGTTCAGTGTACACACCTCCACAGGGACACACTCATTCTAACAGTTCAGTGTGCACTCCTCCATGTGGACACACTCATTGTAACAGTTCAGTGTGCACTCCTCCATGTGGACACACTCATTATAACAGGTCAGTGTGCACATCTCCACAGGGACACACTCATTCTAACATTTCAGTGTGCACACCTCCACAGGGACACACTCATTCTAACAGCTCAGTGTGCACACCTCCATGTGGACACACTCATTCTAACAGTTCAATGTGCACACCTCCATGTGGACACACTCATTCTAACAGTTCAGTGTGCACACCTCCACAGGGACACACTCATTCTAACAGTTCAGTGTGCACTCCTCCAAGTGGACACACTCATTCTAACAGTTCAGTGTGCATACCTCCATGTGGACACACTCATTCTAACAGTTCAGTGTGCACGTTTCCATGAGGGCACATTCATTCTAACTGTTAAGTGTGCACACCTCCATATGGACACACTCATTCTAACAGTTCAGTGTGCACACCTCCATGTGGACACACTCATTCTAACAGTTCAGTGTGCACACCTCCACATTAACACACTCATTCTAACATTTCAGTGTGCACACTTCCACAGGGAAACACTCATTCTAACAGTTCAGTGTGCACACCTCCATGTGGACAAACTCATTCTAACAGTTCAATGTGCACACCTCCATGTGGACACATTCTAACAATTCAGTGTGCTCACCTCAATGTGGACACACTCATTCTAACAGTTCAGTGTGCACACCTCCATGTGCGCACACTCATTCTAACAGTTCAGTGTTCACACCTCCATGTGGGCACACTCATTCTAACAGTTCATTGTGCACACCTCCATGTGGGCAAACTCATTCGAACAGTTCAGTGTGCACATCCCCATGTGGGCACACTCATTCTAACAGTTCAGTGTGCACACCTCCATGTGGGCACACTCATTCTAACAGTTCAGTGTGCACACCTCCACAGGGACACACTCATTCTAACATTTCAGTGTGCACACCTCCACAGGGACACACTCATTCTAACAGTTCAGTGTGCACACCTCCATGTGGACACACTCATTCTAACAGTTCAATGTGCAGACCTCCATGTAGACACATCCTAACAAGTCAGTGTGCACACCTCCATGTGGACACAATCATTCTAACAGTTCAGTGTGCACACCTCCACAGGGACACACTCATTCTAACATTTCAGTGTGCACACCTCCACAGGGACACACTAATTCTAACAGCTCAGAGTGCACACCTCCATGTTAACACTATAATACTAATAGTTCAGTGTGCACACCTCCATGTGGACACACTCATTCTAAGAGGTCATTGTGCACACCTCCATGTGGACAGACTCATTCTAACAGTTCAGTGTGCATACCTCCATAGGGACACATTCATTCTAACATTTCAGTGTGCACACCTCCACAGGGACACACTCATTCTAACAGATCAGTGTGCACACCTCCATGTGGACACACTCATTCTAACAGTTCAATGTGCAGACCTCCATGTAGACACATTCTAACAAGTCAGTGTGCACACCTCCATGTGGACACACTCATTCTAACAGTTCAGTGTGCACACCTCCATAGGGACACATTCATTCTAACATTTCAGTGTGCACACCTCCACAGGGACACACTCATTCTAACAGATCAGTGTGCACACCTCCATGTGGACACACTCATTCTAACAGTTCAATGTGCAGACCTCCATGTAGACACATTCTAACAAGTCAGTGTGCACACCTCCATGTGGACACAATCATTCTAACAGTTCAGTGTGCACACCTCCACAGGGACACACTCATTCTAACAGTTCAGTGTGCACACCTCCACAGGGACACACTAATTCTAACAGTTCAGAGTGCACACCTCCATGTGAACACAATAATTCTAATAGTTCAGTGTTCACACCTCCATGTGGAAACAGTAATTCTAAGAGTTCAGTGTGCACAACTCCATGTGGACACACTCATTCTAACAGTTCAATGTGCACACCTCCATGTGGACACACTCATTCTAACAGTTCAGTGTACACACCTCCACAGGGACACACTCATTCTAACAGTTCAGTGTGCACTCCTCCATGTGGACACACTCATTGTAACAGTTCAGTGTGCACTCCTCCATGTGGACACACTCATTATAACAGGTCAGTGTGCACATCTCCACAGGGACACACTCATTCTAACATTTCAGTGTGCACACCTCCACAGGGACACACTCATTCTAACAGCTCAGTGTGCACACCTCCATGTGGACACACTCATTCTAACAGTTCAATGTGCACACCTCCATGTGGACACACTCATTCTAACAGTTCAGTGTGCACACCTCCACAGGGACACACTCATTCTAACAGTTCAGTGTGCACTCCTCCAAGTGGACACACTCATTCTAACAGTTCAGTGTGCATACCTCCATGTGGACACACTCATTCTAACAGTTCAGTGTGCACGTTTCCATGAGGGCACATTCATTCTAACTGTTAAGTGTGCACACCTCCATATGGACACACTCATTCTAACAGTTCAGTGTGCACACCTCCATGTGGACACACTCATTCTAACAGTTCAGTGTGCACACCTCCACATTAACACACTCATTCTAACATTTCAGTGTGCACACTTCCACAGGGAAACACTCATTCTAACAGTTCAGTGTGCACACCTCCATGTGGACAAACTCATTCTAACAGTTCAATGTGCACACCTCCATGTGGACACATTCTAACAATTCAGTGTGCTCACCTCAATGTGGACACACTCATTCTAACAGTTCAGTGTGCACACCTCCATGTGCGCACACTCATTCTAACAGTTCAGTGTTCACACCTCCATGTGGGCACACTCATTCTAACAGTTCAGTGTGCACACCTCCATTTGGGAAACTCATTCGAACAGTTCAGTGTGCACATCCCCATGTGGGCACACTCATTCTAACAGTTCAGTGTGCACACCTCCATGTGGGCACACTCATTCTAACAGTTCAGTGTGCACACCTCCACAGGGACACACTCATTCTAAAATTTCAGTGTGCACACCTCCACAGGGGCACACTCATTCTAACAGTTCAGTGTGCACACCTCCATGTGGACACACTCATTCTAACAGTTCAATGTGCAGACCTCCATGTAGACACATCCTAACAAGTCAGTGTGCACACCTCCATGTGGACACAATCATTCTAACAGTTCAGTGTGCACACCTCCACAGGGACACACTAATTCTAACAGCTCAGAGTGCACACCTCCATGTTAACACAATAATACTAATAGTTCAGTGTGCACACCTCCATGTGGACACACTCATTCTAAGAGGTCATTGTGCACACCTCCATGTGGACAGACTCATTCTAACAGTTCAGTGTGCATACCTCCATGTGGACACACTCATTCTAACAGTTCAGTGTGCACACATCCATGTGGACACACTCATTCTAACAGTTCAATGTGCACACCTCCATGTGGACACACTCATTCTAACAGTTCAGTGTGCACTTCTCCATGTGGACACACTCATTATAACAGGTCAGTGTGCACACCTCCATGTAGACACACTCATTCTAACAGTTCAGTGTGCACAACTCCACAGGGACACACTCATTCTAACAGCTCAGTGTGCACACCTCCATGTGGACACACTCATTCTAACAGTTCAATGTGCACACCTCCATGTGGACACACTCATTCTAACAGTTCAGTGTGCACACCTCCACAGGGACACACTCATTCTAACAGTTTAGTGTGCACTCCTCCATGTGGACACACTCATTCTAACAGTTCAGTGTGCACACCTCCATGTGGAAACATTCTAACAGTTCAGTGTGCACACCTCCACGTAGACACACTCATTCTAACAGTTCAATGTGCACACCTCCACAGGGACACACTCATTCTAACAGTTCAGTGTGCACACCTCCATGTGAGCACACTCATTCTAACAGTTCAGTGTGCTCACCTCCATGTGGACACACTCATTCTAACAGTTCAGTGTGCACACCTCCATGTAGACACACTCATTCTAACAGTTCAGTGTGCACACCTCCATAGGGACACATTCATTCTAACATTTCAGTGTGCACACCTCCACAGGGACACACTCATTCTAACAGTTCAGTGTGCTCACCTCCATGTGGACACACTCATTCTAACAGTTCAGTGTGCACACCTCCATGTAGACACACTCATTCTAACAGTTCAGTGTGCACACCTCCATAGGGACACATTCATTCTAACATTTCAGTGTGCACACCTCCACAGGGACACACTCATTCTAACAGATCAGTGTGCACACCTCCATGTGGACACACTCATTCTAACAGTTCAATGTGCAGACCTCCATGTAGACACATTCTAACAAGTCAGTGTGCACACCTCCATGTGGACACAATCATTCTAACAGTTCAGTTTGCACACCTCCACAGGGACACACTCATTCTAACAGTTCAGTGTGCACACCTCCACAGGGACACACTAATTCTAACAGTTCAGAGTGCACACCTCCATGTGAACACAATAATTCTAATAGTTCAGTGTTCACACCTCCATGTGGAAACAGTAATTCTAAGAGTTCAGTGTGCACACCTCCATGTGGACACACTCATTCTAACAGTTCAATGTGCACACCTCCATGTGGACACACTCATTCTAACAGTTCAGTGTACACACCTCCACAGGGACACACTCATTCTAACAGTTAAGTGTGCACTCCTCCATGTGGACACACTCATTGTAACAGTTCAGTGTGCACTCCTCCATGTGGACACACTCATTATAACAGGTCAGTGTGCACATCTCCACAGGGACACACTCATTCTAACATTTCAGTGTGCACACCTCCACAGGGACACACTCATTCTAACAGCTCAGTGTGCACACCTCCATGTGGACACACTCATTCTAACAGTTCAATGTGCACACCTCCATGTGGACACACTCATTCTAACAGTTCAGTGTGCACACCTCCACAGGGACACAGTCATTCTAACAGTTCAGTGTGCACACCTCCATGTGGACACACTCATTCTAACAGTTCAGTGTGCACACCTCCACAGGGACACACTCATTCTAACAGTTCAGTGTGCACACCTCCATGTGAGCACACTCATTCTAACAGTTCAGCGTGCACACCTCCATGTGGACACACTCATTCTAACAGTTCAGTGTGCACACCTCCATGTGGAAACATTCTAACAGTTCAGTGTGCACACCTCCACGTAGACACACTCATTCTAACAGTTCAATGTGCACACCTCCACAGGGACACACTCATTCTAACAGTTCAGTGTGCACACCTCCATGTGAGCACACTCATTCTAACAGTTAAGTGTGCTCACCTCCATGTGGACACACTCATTCTAACAGTTCAGTGTGCACACCTCCATGTAGACACACTCATTCTAACAGTTCAGTGTGCACACCTCCATAGGGACACATTCATTCTAACATTTCAGTGTGCACACCTCCACAGGGACACACTCATTCTAACAGATCAGTGTGCACACCTCCATGTGGACACACTCATTCTAACAGTTCAATGTGCAGACCTCCATGTAGACACATTCTAACAAGTCAGTGTGCACACCTCCATGTGGACACAATCATTCTAACAGTTCAGTGTGCACACCTCCACAGGGACACACTCATTCTAACAGTTCAGTGTGCACACCTCCACAGGGACACACTAATTCTAACAGTTCAGAGTGCACACCTCCATGTGAACACAATAATTCTAATAGTTCAGTGTTCACACCTCCATGTGGAAACAGTAATTCTAAGAGTTCAGTGTGCACAACTCCATGTGGACACACTCATTCTAACAGTTCAATGTGCACACCTCCATGTGGACACACTCATTCTAACAGTTCAGTGTACACACCTCCACAAGGACACACTCATTCTAACAGTTCAGTGTGCACTCCTCCATGTGGACACACTCATTGTAACAGTTCAGTGTGCACTCCTCCATGTGGACACACTCATTATAACAGGTCAGTGTGCACATCTCCACAGGGACACACTCATTCTAACATTTCAGTGTGCACACCTCCACAGGGACACACTCATTCTAACAGCTCAGTGTGCACACCTCCATGTGGACACACTCATTCTAACAGTTCAATGTGCACACCGCCATGTGGACACACTCATTCTAACAGTTCAGTGTGCACACCTCCACAGGGACACACTCATTCTAACAGTTCAGTGTGCACTCCTCCAAGTGGACACACTCATTCTAACAGTTCAGTGTGCATACCTCCATGTGGACACACTCATTCTAACAGTTCAGTGTGCACGTTTCCATGAGGGCACATTCATTCTAACTGTTAAGTGTGCACACCTCCATATGGACACACTCATTCTAACAGTTCAGTGTGCACACCTCCATGTGGACACACTCATTCTAACAGTTCAGTGTGCACACCTCCACATTAACACACTCATTCTAACATTTCAGTGTGCACACTTCCACAGGGAAACACTCATTCTAACAGTTCAGTGTGCACACCTCCATGTGGACAAACTCATTCTAACAGTTCAATGTGCACACCTCCATGTGGACACATTCTAACAATTCAGTGTGCTCACCTCAATGTGGACACACTCATTCTAACAGTTCAGTGTGCACACCTCCATGTGGAAACATTCTAACAGTTCAGTGTGCACACCTCCACGTAGACACACTCATTCTAACAGTTCAATGTGCACACCTCCACAGGGACACACTCATTCTAACAGTTCAGTGTGCACACCTCCATGTGAGCACACTCATTCTAACAGTTCAGTGTGCTCACCTCCATGTGGACACACTCATTCTAACAGTTCAGTGTGCACACCTCCATGTAGACACACTCATTCTAACAGTTCAGTGTGCACACCTCCATAGGGACACATTCATTCTAACATTTCAGTGTGCACACCTCCACAGGGACACACTCATTCTAACAGATCAGTGTGCACACCTCCATGTGGACACACTCATTCTAACAGTTCAATGTGCAGACCTCCATGTAGACACATTCTAACAAGTCAGTGTGCACACCTCCATGTGGACACAATCATTCTAACAGTTCAGTGTGCACACCTCCACAGGGACACACTCATTCTAACAGTTCAGTGTGCACACCTCCACAGGGACACATTAATTCTAACAGTTCAGAGTGCACACCTCCATGTGAACACAATAATTCTAATAGTTCAGTGTTCACACCTCCATGTGGAAACAGTAATTCTAAGAGTTCAGTGTGCACAACTCCATGTGGACACACTCATTCTAACAGTTCAATGTGCACACCTCCATGTGGACACACTCATTCTAACAGTTCAGTGTACACACCTCCACAGGGACACACTCATTCTAACAGTTCAGTGTGCACTCCTCCATGTGGACACACTCATTGTAACAGTTCAGTGTGCACTCCTCCATGTGGACACACTCATTATAACAGGTCAGTGTGCACATCTCCACAGGGACACACTCATTCTAACATTTCAGTGTGCACACCTCCACAGGGACACACTCATTCTAACAGCTCAGTGTGCACACCTCCATGTGGACACACTCATTCTAACAGTTCAATGTGCACACCTCCATGTGGACACACTCATTCTAACAGTTCAGTGTGCACACCTCCACAGGGACACACTCATTCTAACAGTTCAGTGTGCACTCCTCCAAGTGGACACACTCATTCTAACAGTTCAGTGTGCATACCTCCATGTGGACACACTCATTCTAACAGTTCAGTGTGCACGTTTCCATGAGGGCACATTCATTCTAACTGTTAAGTGTGCACACCTCCATATGGACACACTCATTCTAACAGTTCAGTGTGCACACCTCCATGTGGACACACTCATTCTAACAGTTCAGTGTGCACACCTCCACATTAACACACTCATTCTAACATTTCAGTGTGCACACTTCCACAGGGAAACACTCATTCTAACAGTTCAGTGTGCACACCTCCATGTGGACAAACTCATTCTAACAGTTCAATGTGCACACCTCCATGTGGACACATTCTAACAATTCAGTGTGCTCACCTCAATGTGGACACACTCATTCTAACAGTTCAGTGTGCACACCTCCATGTGCGCACACTCATTCTAACAGTTCAGTGTTCACACCTCCATGTGGGCACACTCATTCTAACAGTTCAGTGTGCACACCTCCATTTGGGCACACTCATTCTAACAGTTCAGTGTGCACATCTCCATGTGGGCACAACCATTCTAACAGTTTAGTGTGTACACCTCCATGCAGACACGTCATTCTAAGAGTTCAGTGTGCACAACTCCATGTGGGCACACTCATTCTAACAGTTAGGTGTGCACACCTCCATGTGGACACACTCATTCTAACATTTCAGTGTGCACACCTCCATGTGGGCACACTCATTCTAACAGTTCAGTGTGCACATCTCCATGTGGGCACACTCATTCTAACAGTTCAGTGTGCACACCTCCATGTGGGCAAACTCATTCGAACAGTTCAGTGTGCACATCCCCATGTGGGCACACTCATTCTAACAGTTCAGTGTGCACACCTCCATGTGGGCACACTCATTCTAACAGTTCAATGTGCAGACCTCCATGTAGACACATCCTAACAAGTCAGTGTGCACACCTCCATGTGGACACAATCATTCTAACAGTTCAGTGTGCACACCTCCACAGGGACACACTCATTCTAACATTTCAGTGTGCACACCTCCACAGGGACACACTAATTCTAACAGCTCAGAGTGCACACCTCCATGTTAACACAATAATACTAATAGTTCAGTGTGCACACCTCCATGTGGACACACTCATTCTAAGAGGTCATTGTGCACACCTCCATGTGGACAGACTCATTCTAACAGTTCAGTGTGCATACCTCCATGTGGACACACTCATTCTAACAGTTCAGTGTGCACACATCCATGTGGACACACTCATTCTAACAGTTCAATGTGCACACCTCCATGTGGACACACTCATTCTAACAGTTCAGTGTGCACTTCTCCATGTGGACACACTCATTATAACAGGTCAGTGTGCACACCTCCATGTAGACACACTCATTCTAACAGTTCAGTGTGCACAACTCCACAGGGACACACTCATTCTAACAGCTCAGTGTGCACACCTCCATGTGGACACACTCATTCTAACAGTTCAATGTGCACACCTCCATGTGGACACACTCATTCTAACAGTTCAGTGTGCACACCTCCACAGGGACACACTCATTCTAACAGTTTAGTGTGCACTCCTCCATGTGGACACACTCATTCTAACAGTTCAGTGTGCACTCCTCCATGTGGACACACTCATTATAACAGGTCAGTGTGCACACCTCCACAGGGACACACTCATTCTAACATTTCAGTGTGCACACCTCCACAGGGACACACTCATTCTAACAGCTCAGTGTGCACACCTCCATGTGGACACACTCATTCTAACAGTTCAATGTGCACACCTCCATGTGGACACACTCATTCTAACAGTTCAGTGTGCACACCACCACAGGGACACACTCATTCTAACAGTTCAGTGTGCACACCTCCATGTGGACACACTCATTCTAACAGTTCAATGTGCACACCTCCATGTGGACACACTCATTCTAACAGTTCAGTGTACACACCTCCACAAGGACACACTCATTCTAACAGTTCAGTGTGCACTCCTCCATGTGGACACACTCATTGTAACAGTTCAGTGTGCACTCCTCCATGTGGACACACTCATTATAACAGGTCAGTGTGCACATCTCCACAGGGACACACTCATTCTAACATTTCAGTGTGCACACCTCCACAGGGACACACTCATTCTAACAGCTCAGTGTGCACACCTCCATGTGGACACACTCATTCTAACAGTTCAATGTGCACACCGCCATGTGGACACACTCATTCTAACAGTTCAGTGTGCACACCTCCACAGGGACACACTCATTCTAACAGTTCAGTGTGCACTCCTCCAAGTGGACACACTCATTCTAACAGTTCAGTGTGCATACCTCCATGTGGACACACTCATTCTAACAGTTCAGTGTGCACGTTTCCATGAGGGCACATTCATTCTAACTGTTAAGTGTGCACACCTCCATATGGACACACTCATTCTAACAGTTCAGTGTGCACACCTCCATGTGGACACACTCATTCTAACAGTTCAGTGTGCACACCTCCACATTAACACACTCATTCTAACATTTCAGTGTGCACACTTCCACAGGGAAACACTCATTCTAACAGTTCAGTGTGCACACCTCCATGTGGACAAACTCATTCTAACAGTTCAATGTGCACACCTCCATGTGGACACATTCTAACAATTCAGTGTGCTCACCTCAATGTGGACACACTCATTCTAACAGTTCAGTGTGCACACCTCCATGTGGAAACATTCTAACAGTTCAGTGTGCACACCTCCACGTAGACACACTCATTCTAACAGTTCAATGTGCACACCTCCACAGGGACACACTCATTCTAACAGTTCAGTGTGCACACCTCCATGTGAGCACACTCATTCTAACAGTTCAGTGTGCTCACCTCCATGTGGACACACTCATTCTAACAGTTCAGTGTGCACACCTCCATGTAGACACACTCATTCTAACAGTTCAGTGTGCACACCTCCATAGGGACACATTCATTCTAACATTTCAGTGTGCACACCTCCACAGGGACACACTCATTCTAACAGATCAGTGTGCACACCTCCATGTGGACACACTCATTCTAACAGTTCAATGTGCAGACCTCCATGTAGACACATTCTAACAAGTCAGTGTGCACACCTCCATGTGGACACAATCATTCTAACAGTTCAGTGTGCACACCTCCACAGGGACACATTAATTCTAACAGTTCAGAGTGCACACCTCCATGTGAACACAATAATTCTAATAGTTCAGTGTTCACACCTCCATGTGGAAACAGTAATTCTAAGAGTTCAGTGTGCACAACTCCATGTGGACACACTCATTCTAACAGTTCAATGTGCACACCTCCATGTGGACACACTCATTCTAACAGTTCAGTGTACACAACTCCACAGGGACACACTCATTCTAACAGTTCAGTGTGCACTCCTCCATGCGGACACACTCATTGTAACAGTTCAGTGTGCACTCCTCCATGTGGACACACTCATTATAACAGGTCAGTGTGCACATCTCCACAGGGACACACTCATTCTAACATTTCAGTGTGCACACCTCCACAGGGACACACTCATTCTAACAGCTCAGTGTGCACACCTCCATGTGGACACACTCATTCTAACAGTTCAATGTGCACACCTCCATGTGGACACACTCATTCTAACAGTTCAGTGTGCACACCTCCACAGGGACACACTCATTCTAACAGTTCAGTGTGCACTCCTCCAAGTGGACACACTCATTCTAACAGTTCAGTGTGCATACCTCCATGTGGACACACTCATTCTAACAGTTCAGTGTGCACGTTTCCATGAGGGCACATTCATTCTAACTGTTAAGTGTGCACACCTCCATATGGACACACTCATTCTAACAGTTCAGTGTGCACACCTCCATGTGGACACACTCATTCTAACAGTTCAGTGTGCACACCTCCACATTAACACACTCATTCTAACATTTCAGTGTGCACACTTCCACAGGGAAACACTCATTCTAACAGTTCAGTGTGCACACCTCCATGTGGACAAACTCATTCTAACAGTTCAATGTGCACACCTCCATGTGGACACATTCTAACAATTCAGTGTGCTCACCTCAATGTGGACACACTCATTCTAACAGTTCAGTGTGCACACCTCCATGTGCGCACACTCATTCAAACAGTTCAGTGTTCACACCTCCATGTGGGCACACTCATTCTAACAGTTCAGTGTGCACACCTCCATTTGGGCACACTCATTCTAACAGTTCAGTGTGCACATCTCCATGTGGGCACAACCATTCTAACAGTTTAGTGTGCACACCTCCATGCAGACACGTCATTCTAAGAGTTCAGTGTGCACAACTCCATGTGGGCACACTCATTCTAACAGTTAGGTGTGCACACCTCCATGTGGACACACTCATTCTAACATTTCAGTGTGCACACCTCCATGTGGGCACACTCATTCTAACAGTTCAGTGTGCACATCTCCATGTGGGCACACTCATTCTAACAGTTCAGTGTGCACACCTCCATGTGGGCAAACTCATTCGAACAGTTCAGTGTGCACATCCCCATGTGGGCACACTCATTCTAACAGTTCAGTGTGCACACCTCCATGTGGGCACACTCATTCTAACAGTTCAGTGTGCACACCTCCACAGGGACACACTCATTCTAACATTTCAGTGTGCACACCTCCACAGGGACACACTCATTCTAACAGTTCAGTGTGCACACCTCCATGTGGACACACTCATTCTAACAGTTCAATGTGCAGACCTCCATGTAGACACATCCTAACAAGTCAGTGTGCACACCTCCATGTGGACACAATCATTCTAACAGTTCAGTGTGCACACCTCCACAGGGACACACTCATTCTAACATTTCAGTGTGCACACCTCCACAGGGACACACTAATTCTAACAGCTCAGAGTGCACACCTCCATGTTAACACAATAATACTAATAGTTCAGTGTGCACACCTCCATGTGGACACACTCATTCTAAGAGGTCATTGTGCACACCTCCATGTGGACAGACTCATTCTAACAGTTCAGTGTGCATACCTCCATGTGGACACACTCATTCTAACAGTTCAGTGTGCACACATCCATGTGGACACACTCATTCTAACAGTTCAATGTGCACACCTCCATGTGGACACACTCATTCTAACAGTTCAGTGTGCACTTCTCCATGTGGACACACTCATTATAACAGGTCAGTGTGCACACCTCCATGTAGACACACTCATTCTAACAGTTCAGTGTGCACAACTCCACAGGGACACACTCATTCTAACAGCTCAGTGTGCACACCTCCATGTGGACACACTCATTCTAACAGTTCAATGTGCACACCTCCATGTGGACACACTCATTCTAACAGTTCAGTGTGCACACCTCCACAGGGACACACTCATTCTAACAGTTTAGTGTGCACTCCTCCATGTGGACACACTCATTCTAACAGTTCAGTGTGCACTCCTCCATGTGGACACACTCATTATAACAGGTCAGTGTGCACACCTCCACAGGGACACACTCATTCTAACATTTCAGTGTGCACACCTCCACAGGGACACACTCATTCTAACAGCTCAGTGTGCACACCTCCATGTGGACACACTCATTCTAACAGTTCAATGTGCACACCTCCATGTGGACACACTCATTCTAACAGTTCAGTGTGCACACCACCACAGGGACACACTCATTCTAACAGTTCAGTGTGCACACCTCCATGTGGACACACTCATTCTAACAGTTCAATGTGCACACCTCCATGTGGACACACTCATTCTAACAGTTCAGTGTACACACCTCCACAAGGACACACTCATTCTAACAGTTCAGTGTGCACTCCTCCATGTGGACACACTCATTGTAACAGTTCAGTGTGCACTCCTCCATGTGGACACACTCATTATAACAGGTCAGTGTGCACATCTCCACAGGGACACACTCATTCTAACATTTCAGTGTGCACACCTCCACAGGGACACACTCATTCTAACAGCTCAGTGTGCACACCTCCATGTGGACACACTCATTCTAACAGTTCAATGTGCACACCGCCATGTGGACACACTCATTCTAACAGTTCAGTGTGCACACCTCCACAGGGACACACTCATTCTAACAGTTCAGTGTGCACTCCTCCAAGTGGACACACTCATTCTAACAGTTCAGTGTGCATACCTCCATGTGGACACACTCATTCTAACAGTTCAGTGTGCACGTTTCCATGAGGGCACATTCATTCTAACTGTTAAGTGTGCACACCTCCATATGGACACACTCATTCTAACAGTTCAGTGTGCACACCTCCATGTGGACACACTCATTCTAACAGTTCAGTGTGCACACCTCCACATTAACACACTCATTCTAACATTTCAGTGTGCACACTTCCACAGGGAAACACTCATTCTAACAGTTCAGTGTGCACACCTCCATGTGGACAAACTCATTCTAACAGTTCAATGTGCACACCTCCATGTGGACACATTCTAACAATTCAGTGTGCTCACCTCAATGTGGACACACTCATTCTAACAGTTCAGTGTGCACACCTCCATGTGGAAACATTCTAACAGTTCAGTGTGCACACCTCCACGTAGACACACTCATTCTAACAGTTCAATGTGCACACCTCCACAGGGACACACTCATTCTAACAGTTCAGTGTGCACACCTCCATGTGAGCACACTCATTCTAACAGTTCAGTGTGCTCACCTCCATGTGGACACACTCATTCTAACAGTTCAGTGTGCACACCTCCATGTAGACACACTCATTCTAACAGTTCAGTGTGCACACCTCCATAGGGACACATTCATTCTAACATTTCAGTGTGCACACCTCCACAGGGACACACTCATTCTAACAGATCAGTGTGCACACCTCCATGTGGACACACTCATTCTAACAGTTCAATGTGCAGACCTCCATGTAGACACATTCTAACAAGTCAGTGTGCACACCTCCATGTGGACACAATCATTCTAACAGTTCAGTGTGCACACCTCCACAGGGACACATTAATTCTAACAGTTCAGAGTGCACACCTCCATGTGAACACAATAATTCTAATAGTTCAGTGTTCACACCTCCATGTGGAAACAGTAATTCTAAGAGTTCAGTGTGCACAACTCCATGTGGACACACTCATTCTAACAGTTCAATGTGCACACCTCCATGTGGACACACTCATTCTAACAGTTCAGTGTACACAACTCCACAGGGACACACTCATTCTAACAGTTCAGTGTGCACTCCTCCATGCGGACACACTCATTGTAACAGTTCAGTGTGCACTCCTCCATGTGGACACACTCATTATAACAGGTCAGTGTGCACATCTCCACAGGGACACACTCATTCTAACATTTCAGTGTGCACACCTCCACAGGGACACACTCATTCTAACAGCTCAGTGTGCACACCTCCATGTGGACACACTCATTCTAACAGTTCAATGTGCACACCTCCATGTGGACACACTCATTCTAACAGTTCAGTGTGCACACCTCCACAGGGACACACTCATTCTAACAGTTCAGTGTGCACTCCTCCAAGTGGACACACTCATTCTAACAGTTCAGTGTGCATACCTCCATGTGGACACACTCATTCTAACAGTTCAGTGTGCACGTTTCCATGAGGGCACATTCATTCTAACTGTTAAGTGTGCACACCTCCATATGGACACACTCATTCTAACAGTTCAGTGTGCACACCTCCATGTGGACACACTCATTCTAACAGTTCAGTGTGCACACCTCCACATTAACACACTCATTCTAACATTTCAGTGTGCACACTTCCACAGGGAAACACTCATTCTAACAGTTCAGTGTGCACACCTCCATGTGGACAAACTCATTCTAACAGTTCAATGTGCACACCTCCATGTGGACACATTCTAACAATTCAGTGTGCTCACCTCAATGTGGACACACTCATTCTAACAGTTCAGTGTGCACACCTCCATGTGCGCACACTCATTCTAACAGTTCAGTGTTCACACCTCCATGTGGGCACACTCAATCTAACAGTTCAGTGTGCACACCTCCATTTGGGCACACTCATTCTAACAGTTCAGTGTGCACATCTCCATGTGGGCACAACCATTCTAACAGTTTAGTGTGCACACCTCCATGCAGACACGTCATTCTAAGAGTTCAGTGTGCACAACTCCATGTGGGCACACTCATTCTAACAGTTAGGTGTGCACACCTCCATGTGGACACACTCATTCTAACATTTCAGTGTGCACACCTCCATGTGGGCACACTCATTCTAACAGTTCAGTGTGCACATCTCCATGTGGGCACACTCATTCTAACAGTTCAGTGTGCACACCTCCATGTGGGCAAACTCATTCGAACAGTTCAGTGTGCACATCCCCATGTGGGCACACTCATTCTAACAGTTCAGTGTGCACACCTCCATGTGGGCACACTCATTCTAACAGTTCAGTGTGCACACCTCCACAGGGACACACTCATTCTAACATTTCAGTGTGCACACCTCCACAGGGACACACTCATTCTAACAGTTCAGTGTGCACACCTCCATGTGGACACACTCATTCTAACAGTTCAATGTGCAGACCTCCATGTAGACACATCCTAACAAGTCAGTGTGCACACCTCCATGTGGACACAATCATTCTAACAGTTCAGTGTGCACACCTCCACAGGGACACACTCATTCTAACATTTCAGTGTGCACACCTCCACAGGGACACACTAATTCTAACAGCTCAGAGTGCACACCTCCATGTTAACACAATAATACTAATAGTTCAGTGTGCACACCTCCATGTGGACACACTCATTCTAAGAGGTCATTGTGCACACCTCCATGTGGACAGACTCATTCTAACAGTTCAGTGTGCATACCTCCATGTGGACACACTCATTCTAACAGTTCAGTGTGCACACATCCATGTGGACACACTCATTCTAACAGTTCAATGTGCACACCTCCATGTGGACACACTCATTCTAACAGTTCAGTGTGCACTTCTCCATGTGGACACACTCATTATAACAGGTCAGTGTGCACACCTCCATGTAGACACACTCATTCTAACAGTTCAGTGTGCACAACTCCACAGGGACACACTCATTCTAACAGCTCAGTGTGCACACCTCCATGTGGACACACTCATTCTAACAGTTCAATGTGCACACCTCCATGTGGACACACTCATTCTAACAGTTCAGTGTGCACACCTCCACAGGGACACACTCATTCTAACAGTTTAGTGTGCACTCCTCCATGTGGACACACTCATTCTAACAGTTCAGTGTGCACTCCTCCATGTGGACACACTCATTATAACAGGTCAGTGTGCACACCTCCACAGGGACACACTCATTCTAACATTTCAGTGTGCACACCTCCACAGGGACACACTCATTCTAACAGCTCAGTGTGCACACCTCCATGTGGACACACTCATTCTAACAGTTCAATGTGCACACCTCCTTGTGGACACACTCATTCTAACAGTTCAGTGTGCACACCACCACAGGGACACACTCATTCTAACAGTTCAGTGTGCACACCTCCATGTGGACACACTCATTCTAACAGTTCAGTGTGCACAGCTCCATGTGGACACACTCATTCTAACAGTTCAGTGTGCACACCTCCATGTGGACACACTCATTCCAACAGTTCACTGTGCACACCTCCACAGGGACACACTCATTCTAACAGTTCAGAGTGCGTACCTCCACAGGGACACAGTCATTCTAACAGTTCAGTGTGCACACCTCCATGTGGACACACTCATTCTAACAGTTCAGTGTGCACACCTCCACAGGGACACACTCATTCTTACAGTTCAGTGTGCACACCTCCATGTGAGCACACTCATTCTAACAGTTCAGCGTGCACACCTCCATGTGGACACACTCATTCTAACAGTTCAGTGTGCACACCTCCATGTAGACACACTCATTCTAACAGTTCAGTGTGCACACCTCCACAGGGACACATTCATTCTAACATTTCAGTGTGCACACCTCCACAGGGACACACTCATTCTAACAGTTCAGTGTGCACACCTCCATGTGGACACACTCATTCTAACAGTTCAATGTGCAGACCTCCATGTAGACACATTCTAAC
Organism: Peromyscus eremicus; assembly: GCF_949786415.1. Taxonomy (NCBI): domain Eukaryota; kingdom Metazoa; phylum Chordata; class Mammalia; order Rodentia; family Cricetidae; genus Peromyscus; species Peromyscus eremicus. Next base: position 280,821 of record NW_026734294.1, read on the forward strand.
AAGTCAGTGTGCACACCTCCATGTGGACACAATCATTCTAACAGTTCAGTGTGCACACCTCCACAGGGACACACTCATTCTAACAGTTCAGTGTGCACACCTCCACAGGGACACACTAATTCTAACAGTTCAGAGTGCACACCTCCATGTGAACACAATAATTCTAATAGTTCAGTGTTCACACCTCCATGTGGAAACAGTAATTCTAAGAGTTCAGTGTGCACACCTCCATGTGGACACACTCATTATAAGAGTTCATTGTGCACACCTCCATGTGGACACACTCATTCTAACAGTTCAGTGTGCACACCTCCATGTGGACACACTCATTCTAACAGTTCAGTGTGCACACATCCATGTGGACACACTCATTCTAACAGTTCAATGTGCACACCTCCATGTGGACACACTCATTCTAACAGTTCAGTGTGCGCATCTCCATGTGGACACACTCATTATAACAGGTCAGTGTGCACACCTCCACAGGGACACACTCATTCTAACATTTCAGTGTGCACCCCTCCACAGGGACACACTCATTCTAACAGCTCAGTGTGCACACCTCCACGTGGGCACACTCATTCTAACAGTTCAGTGTGCACTCCTCCATGTGGACACACTCATTGTAACAGTTCAGTGTGCACACCTCCATGTGGACACATTCTAACAATTCAGTGTGCTCACCTCCAGTGGACACACTCATTCTAACAGTTCAGTGTGCACACCTCCATGTGCGCACACTCATTCTAACAGTTCAGTGTTCACATCTCCATGTGGGCACACTCATTCTAACAGTTCAGTGTGCACACCTCCATTTTGGCACACTCATTCTAACAGTTCAGTGTGCACACCTCCACAGGGACACACTCATTCTAACAGTTCAGTGTGCACACCTCCATGTGGACACACTCATTCTAACAGTTCAGTGTGCACATCTCCATGTGGGCACACTCATTCTAACAGTTCAGTGTGCACACCTCCATGTAGACACACTCATTCTAACATTTCAGTGTGCACACCTCCACAGGGACACAATCATTCTAACAGTTCAGTGTGCACACCTCCATGCAGACACAGTCATTCTAACAGTTCAGTGTGCACAACTCCATGTGGGCACACTCATTCTAACAGTTCAGTGTTCACACCTCCATGTGGGCACACTCATTCTAACAGTTCAGTGTGCACACCTCCATTTGTGCACACTCATTCTAACAGTTCAGTGTGCACCCCTCCATGTGGACACACTCATTCTAACAGTTCAGTGTTCACACCTCCATGTGGGCACACTCATTCTAACAGTTCAGTGTGCAAACCTCCATTTGGGCACACTCATTCTAACAGTTCAGTGTGCACACCTCCATGTGGACACACTCATTCTAACATTTCAGTGTGCACACCTCCATGTGGGCACACTCATTCTAACAGTTCAGTGTGCACACCTCCATGTGGACACACTCATTCTAACAGTTCAGTGTGCACAACTCCATGTGGGCAAACTCATTCTAACAGTTCAGTGTGCACAACCCCATGTGGGCACACTCATTCTAACAGTTCAGTGTGCACACCTCCATGTGGGCACACTCATTCTAACAGTTCAGTGTGCACACCTCCACAGGGACACACTCATTCTAACATTTCATTGTGCACACCTCCACAGGGACACACTCATTCTAACAGTTCAGTGTGCACACCTTCATGTGGACACACTCATTCTAACAGTTCAATGTGCACACCTCCATGTGGACACACTCATTCTAACAGTTCAGTGTGCACTTCTCCATGTGGACACACTCATTATAACAGGTCAGTGTGCACACCTCCACAGGGACACACTCATTCTAACATTTCAGTGTGCACAACTCCACAGGGACACACTCATTCTAACAGCTCAGTGTGCACACCTCCATGTGGACACACTCATTCTAACAGTTCAATGTGCACACCTCCATGTGGACACATTCTAACAGTTCAGTGTGCACACCTCCACAGGGACACACTCATTCTAACAGTTCAGTGTGCACACCTCCACAGGGACACACTCATTCTAACAGTTCAGTGTGCTCTCCTCCATGTGGACACACTCATTCTAACAGTTCAGTGTGCACTCCTCCATGTGGACACACTCATTATAACAGGTCAGTGTGCACACCTCCACAGGGACACACTCATTCTAACATTTCAGTGTGCACACCTCCACAGGGACACACTCATTCTAACAGCTCAGTGTGCACACCTCCATGTGGACACACTCATTCTAACAGTTCAATGTGCACACCTCCATGTGGACACACTCATTCTAACAGTGCAATGTGCACACCTCCGTGTGGACACACTCATTCTAACAGTTCAGTGTGCACACCTCCACAGGGACACACTCATTCTAACAGTTCAGTGTGCACTCCTCCATGTGGACACACTCATTCTAACAGTTCAGTGTGCACTCCTCCATGTGGACACACTCATTATAACAGGTCAGTGTGCACACCTCCACAGGGACACACTCATTCTCACATTTCAGTGTGCACACCTCCACAGGGACACACTCATTCTAACAGCTCAGTGTGCACACCTCCATGTGGACACACTCATTCTAACAGTTCAGTGTGCACTCTTCCATATGGACACACTCATTCTAATAGTTCAGTGTGCACACCTCCATGTGGACACACTCATTCTAACAGTTCAGTGTGCACACCTCCACATTAACACACTCATTCTAACATTTCAGTGTGCACATTTCCACAGGGACACACTCATACTAACAGTTCAGTGTGCACACCTCCATGTGGACAAACTCATTCTAACAGTTCAATGTGCACACCTCCTTGTGGACACATTCTAACAATTCAGTGTGCTCACCTCCATGTGGACACTCTCATTCTAACAGTTCAGTGTGCACACCTCCATGTGCGCAGACTCATTCTAACAGTTCAGTGTTCACACCTCCATGTTGGCACACTCATTCTAACAGTTCAGTGTGCACACCTCCATTTGGGCACACTCATTCTAACAGTTCAGTGTGCACACCTCCATGTGGACACACTCATTCTAACAGTTCAGTGTGCACACCTCCATGTGGACACACTCATGCTAACAGTTCAGTGTGCACACCTCCATGTGGACACACTCATTCTAACAGTTCAGTGTGCACACCTCCACAGGGACACACTCATTCTAACAGTTCAGAGTGAGTACCTCCACAGGGACACAGTCATTCTAACAGTTCATTGTGCACACCTCTATGTGGACACAATCATTCAAATAGTTAAGTGTGTAAACCTCCATATTGACACAGTCATTCTAACAGTACAGTGTGCACACCTCTATGTGGACACAATCATTCTAACAGTTCAGTGTGCACAACTCCATGTGGGCACACTCATTCTAACAGTTCAGTGTGCACACCTCCATTTGAGCACACTCATTCTATCAGTTCAGTGTGCACACCTCCATGTGGACACACTCATTCTAACAGTTCAGTGTTCACACCTCCATGTGGGCACACTCATTCTAACAGTTCAGTGTGCACACCTCCATTTGGGCACACTCATTCTAAAAGTTCAGTGTGCACACCTCCATGTGGACACACTCATTCTAACAGTTCAGTGTGCACACCTCCATGTGGACACACTCATTCTAACAGTTCAGTGTGCACACCTCCATGTGGACACACTCATTCTAACAGTTCAGTGTGCACACCTCCATTTGGACACACTCATTCTAACAGTTCAGTGTGCACACCTCCATGTGGACACACTCATTCTAACAGTTCAGTGTGCACACCTCCACAGGGACACACTCATTCTAACAGTTCAGTGTGCACTCCTCCATGTGGACACACTCATTCTAACAGTTCAGTGTGCACTCCTCCATGTGGACACACTCATTATAACAGGTCAGTGTGCACACCTCCACAGGGACACACTCATTCTAACATTTCAGTGTGCACACCTCCACAGGGACACACTCATTCTAACAGCTCAGTGTGCACATCTCCATGTGGACACACTCATTCTAACAGTTCAATGTGCACAGCTCCATGTGGACACACTCATTCTAACAGTTCAGTGTGCACACCTCCACAGGGACACACTCATTCTAACAGTTCAGTGTGCACTCCTCCATGTGGACACACTCATTCTAACAGTTCAGTGTGCATACCTCCATGTGGACACACTCATTCTAACATTTCAGTGTGCACACCTCCATGTGGGCACACTCATTCTAACAGTTATGCGTGCACACCTCCATATGGACACACTCATTCTAACAGTTCAGTGTGCACACCTCCATGTGGACACACTCATTCTAACAGTTCAGTGTGCACTCCTCCACATTAACACACTCATTCTAACATTTCAGTGTGCACACTTACACAGGGACACACTCATTCTAACAGTTCAGTGTGCACACCTCCATGTGGACAAACTCATTCTAACAGTTCAATGTGCACACCTCCATGTGGACACATTCTAACAATTCAGTGTGCTCACCTCCATGTGGACACACTCATTCTAACAGTTCAGTGTGCACACTTCCATGTGCGCACACTCATTCTAACAGTTCAGTGTCACACCTCCATGTGGGCACACTCATTCTAACAGTTCAGTGTGCACACCTCCATTTGGGCACACTCATTCTAACAGTTCAATATGCACACCTCCATGTGGACACACTGATTCTAACAGTTCAGTGTGCACACCTCCATGTGGACACACTCATTCTAACAGTTCAGTGTGCACACCTCCATGTGGACACACTCATTCAGCAGTTCAGTGTGCACACCTCCACAGGGACACACTCATTCTAACAGTTCAGATTGAGTACCTCCACAGGGACACAGTCATTCTAACAGTTCAGTGTGCACAACTCCATGTGGGCACACTCATTCTAACAGGTCAGTGTGCACACCTCCATGTGGGCACACTCATTCTAACAGTTCAGTGTGCACACCTCCACAGGGACACACTCCTTCTAACAGTTCAGTGTGCACACCTCCATGTGGACACACTCATTCTAACAGTTCAATGTGCACACCTCCATGTGGACACACTCATTCTAACAGTTCAGTGTGCACACCTCCATGTGGACTCACTCATTCTAACAGTTCAGTGTGCACACCTCCACAGGGACACACTCATTCTAACAGTTCAGAGTGAGTACCTCCACAGGGACACACTCATTCTAACAGTTCAGTGTGCACACCACCATGTGGACAAAATCATTCTAATAGTTCAGTGTGTAAACCTCCATATTGACACAGTCATTCTAACAGTTCAGTGTGCACACCTCTATGTGGACACAATCATTCTAACAGTTCAGTGTGCACAACTCCACAGGGACACACTCAATCTAACAGTTCAGTGTGCACACCTCCATGTGGACACAATCATTCTAACAGTTCAGTGTGCACAACTCCATGTGGGCACACTCATTCTAACAGTTCAGTGTGCACACCTCCATGTGGGCACACTCATTCTAACAGTTCAGTGTGCACACCTCCATGTGGACACACTCATTCTAACAGTTCAGTGTGCACACCTCCATTTGGGCACACTCATTCTAACAGTTCAGTGTGCACACCTCCATGTGGACACACTCATTCTAACAGTTCAGTGTGCACACCTCCACAGGGACACACTCATTCTAACAGTTCAGTGTGCACTCCTCCATGTGGACACACTCATTCTAACAGTTCAGTGTGCACTCCTCCATGTGGACACACTCATTATAACAGGTCAGTGTGCACACCTCCACATGGACACACTCATTCTAACATTTCAGTGTGCACACCTCCACAGGGACACACTCATTCTAACAGCTCAGTGTGCACATCTCCATGTGGACACACTCATTCTAACAGTTCAATGTGCACACCTCCATGTGGACACACTCATTCTAACAGTTCAGTGTGCACACCTCCACAGGGACACACTCATTCTAACAGTTCAGTGTGCACTCCTCCATGTGGACACACTCATTCTAACAGTTCAGTGTGCATACATCCATGTGGACACACTCATTCTAACAGTTCAGTGTGCACACCTCCATGTGGGCACACTCATTCTAACAGTTATGTGTGCACACCTCCATATGGACACACTCATTCTAACAGTTCAGTGTGCACACCTCCATGTGGACACACTCATTCTAACAGTTCAGTGTGCACACCTCCACATTAACACACTCATTCTAACATTTCAGTGTGCACACTTACACAGGGACACACTCATTCTAACAGTTCAGTGTGCACACCTCCATGTGGACAAACTCATTCTAACAGTTCAATGTGCACACCTCCATGTGGACACATTCTAACAATTCAGTGTGCTCACCTCCATGTGGACACACTCATTCTAACAGTTCAGTGTGCACACTTCCATGTGCGCACACTCATTCTAACAGTTCAGTGTTCACACCTCCATGTGGGCACACTCATTCTAACAGTTCAGTGTGCACACCTCCATTTGGGCACACTCATTCTAACAGTTCAATATGCACACCTCCATGTGGACACACTCATTCTAACAGTTCAGTGTGCACACCTCCATGTGGACACACTCATTCTAACAGTTCAGTGTGCACACCTCCATGTGGACACACTCATTCAGCAGTTCAGTGTGCACACCTCCACAGGGACACACTCATTCTAACAGTTCAGAGTGAGTACCTCCACAGGGACACAGTCATTCTAACAGTTCAGTGTGCACACGTCCATGTGGACACAATCATTCTAATAGTTCAGTGTGTAAACCTCCATATTGACACAGTCATTCTAACAGTTCAGTGTGCACACCTCTATGTGGACTCAATCATTCTAACAGTTCAGTGTGCACAACTCCACAGGGACACACTCAATCTAACAGTTCAGTGTGCACACCACCATTGGACACAATCATTCTAACAGTTCAGTGTGCACAACTCCATGTGGGCACACTAATTCTAACAGTTCAGTGTGCACACCTCCATGTGGGCACACTCATTCTAACAGTTCAGTGTGCACACCTCCACAGGGACACACTCCTTCTAACAGTTCATTGTGCACACCTCCATGTGGACACACTCATTCTAACAGTTCAGTGTGCACACCTCCATGTGGACACACTCATTCTAACAGTTCAGTGTGCACACCTCCATGTGGACTCACTCATTCTAACAGTTCAGTGTGCACACCTCCACAGGGACACACTCATTCTAACAGTTCAGAGTGAGTACCTCCACAGGGACACACTCATTCTAACAGTTCAGTGTGCACACCACCATGTGGACAAAATCATTCTAATAGTTCAGTGTGTAAACCTCCATATTGACACAGTCATTCTAACAGTTCAGTGTGCACACCTCTATGTGGACACAATCATTCTAACAGTTCAGTGTGCACAACTCCATGTGGGCACACTCATTCTAACAGTTCAGTGTGCACACCTCCATGTGGGCACACTCATTCTAACAGTTCAGTGTGCACACCTCCATGTGGACACACTCATTCTAACAGTTCAGTGTGCACACCTCCATTTGGGCACACTCATTCTAACAGTTCAGTGTGCACACCTCCATGTGGACACACTCATTCTAACAGTTCAGTATGCACACCTCCATGTGGACACACTCATTCTAACAGTTCAGTGTGCATACCTCCATGTGGACACACTCATTCTAACAGTTCAGTGTGCACACCTCCATGTGGACACACTCATTCTAACAGTTCAGTGTGCACACCTCCATGTGGACACACTCATTCTAACAGTTCAGTGTGCACACCTCCACAGGGACACACTCATTCTAACAGTTCAGTGTGCACTCCTCCATGTGGACACACTCATTCTAACAGTTCAGTGTGCACTCCTCCATGTGGACACACTCATTATAACAGGTCAGTGTGCACACCTCCACAGGGACACACTCATTCTAACATTTCAGTGTGCACACCTCCACAGGGACACACTCATTCTAACAGCTCAGTGTGCACACCTCCATGTGGACACACTCATTCTAACAGTTCAATGTGCACACCTCCATGTGGACACACTCATTCTAACAGTTCAGTGTGCACACCTCCACAGGGACACACTCATTCTAACAGTTCAGTGTGCACTCCTCCATGTGGACACACTCATTCTAACAGTTCAGTGTGCATACCTCCATGTGGACACACTCATTCTAACAGTTCAGTGTGCACACCTCCATGTGGGCACACTCATTCTAGCAGTTAAGTGTGCACACCTCCATATGGACACACTCATTCTAACAGTTCAGTGTGCACACCTCCATGTGGACACACTCATTCTAACAGTTCCTTGTGCACTCCTCCACATTAACACACTCATTCTAATATTTCAGTTGCACACTTCCACAGGGACACACTCATTCTAACAGTTCAGTGTGCACACCTCCAGGTGGACAAACTCATTCTAACAGTTCAATGTGCACACCTCCATGTGGACACATTCTAACAATTCAGTGTGCTCACCTCCATGTGGACACACTCATTCTAACAGTTCAGTGTGCACACCTCCATGTGGACACAATCATTCTAAGAGTTCAGTGTTCACACCTCCATGTGGGCACACTCATTCTAACAGTTCAGTGTTCACACCTCCATTTGGGCACACTCATTCTAACAGTTCAGTGTGCACAACTCCATGTGGACACACTCATTCTAACAGTTCAGTGTGCACACCTCCATGTGGACACACTCATTCTAACAGTTCTGTGTGCACAACTCCATGTGGACACACTCATTCTAACAGTTCAGTGTGCACACCTCCACAGGGCCACACTCATTCTAACAGTTCAGAGTGAGTAGCTCCACAGGGACACAGTCATTCTAACAGTTCAGTGTGCACACGTCCATGTGGACACAATCATTCTAATAGTTCAGTGTGTAAACCTCCATATTGACACAGTCATTCTAACAGTTCAGTGTGCACACCTCTATGTGGACACAATCATTCTAACAGTTCAGTGTGCACAACTCCACAGGGACACACTCAATCTAACAGTTCAGTGTGCACACCTCCATGTGGACACAATCATTCTAACAGTTCAGTGTGCACAACTCCATGTGGGCACACTCATTCTAACAGTTCAGTGTGCACACCTCCATGTGGGCACACTCATTCTAACAGTTCAGTGTGCACACCTCCACAGGGACACACTCATTCTAACAGTTCAGTGTGCACACCTCCATATGGACACACTCACTCTAACAGTTCAGTGTGCACACCTCCATGTGGACACACTCATTCTAACAGTTCAGTGTGCACACCTCCATGTGGACACACTCATTCTAACAGTTCACTGTGCACACCTCCACAGGGACACACTCATTCTAACAGTTCAGAGTGCGTACCTCCACAGGGACACAGTCATTCTAACAGTTCAGTGTGCACACCTCCATGTGGACACACTCATTCTAACAGTTCAGTGTGCACACCTCCACAGGGACACACTCATTCTAACAGTTCAGTGTGCACACCTCCATGTGAGCACACTCATTCTAACAGTTCAGCGTGCACACCTCCATGTGGACACACTCATTCTAACAGTTCAGTGTGCACACCTCCATGTGGAAACATTCTAACAGTTCAGTGTGCACACCTCCACGTAGACACACTCATTCTAACAGTTCAATGTGCACACCTCCACAGGGACACACTCATTCTAACATTTCAGTGTGCACACCTCCACAGGGACACACTCATTCTAACAGTTCAGTGTGCACACCTCCATGTGGACACACTCATTCTAACAGTTCAATGTGCAGACCTCCATGTAGACACATTCTAACAAGTCAGTGTGCACACCTCCATGTGGACACAATCATTCTAACAGTTGAGTGTGCACACCTCCACAGAGACACACTCATTCTAACAGTTCAGTGTGCACAACTCCACAGGGACACACTAATTCTAACAGTTCAGAGTGCACACCTCCATGTGAACACAATAATTCTAATAGTTCAGTGTTCACACCTCCATGTGAAACAGTAATTCTAAGAGTTCAGTGTGCACACCTCCATGTGGACACATTCATTCTAAGAGTTCATTGTGCACACCTCCATGTGGACACACTCATTCTAACAGTTCAGTGTGCATACCTCCATGTGGACACACTCATTCTAACAGTTCAGTGTGCACACCTCCACAGGGACACACTCATTCTAACAGCTCAGTGTGCACACCTCCATGTGGACACACTCATTCTAACAGTTCAATGTGCACACCTCCATGTGGACACACTCATTCTAACAGTTCAGTGTGCACAACTCCACAGGGACACACTCATTCTAACACTTCAGTGTGCACTCCTCCATGTGGACACACTCATTCTAACAGTTCAGTGTGCACTCCTCCATGTGGACACACTCATTATAACAGGTCAGTGTGCACACCTCCATAGGGACACACTCATTCTAAAATTTCAGTGTGCACACCTCCATGTGGACACACTCATTCTAACAGTTCAGTGTGCACACCTCCATGTGGACACACTCATTCTAACAGTTCAATGTGCACACCTCCATGTGGACACACTCATTCTAACAGTTCAATGTGCACACCTCCACTGGGACACACTCATTCTAACAGTTCAGTGTGCACTCCTCCATGTGGACACACTCATTCTAACAGTTCAGTGTGCACATCTCCACAGGGATACACTCATTCTAACAGTTCAGTGTGCACACCTCCATGTGGGCACACTCATTCTAACAGTTCAGGGTGCACACATCCATGTGGGCACACTCATTCTAACAGTTAAGTGTGCACACCTCCATATGGACACACTCATTCTAACAGTTCAGTGTGCACACCTCCATGTTGACACACTCATTCTAACAGTTCAGTGTGCACACCTCCACATTAACACACTCATTCTAACATTTCAGTGTGCACACTTCCACAGGGACACACTCATTCTAACAGTTCAGTGTGCACAACTCCATGTGGACAAACTCATTCTAACAGTTCAATGTGCACACCTCCATGTGGACACATTCTAACAATTCAGTGTGCTCACCTCCATGTGGACACACTCATTCTAACAGTTCAGTGTGCACACCTCCATGTGCGCACACTCATTCTAACAGTTCAGTGTGCACACCTCCATGTGGGCACACTCATTCTAACAGTTCAGTGTGCACACCTCCATGTGGACACACTCATTCCAACAGTTTAGTGTGCACACGTCCATGTGGACACACTCATTCTAACACTTCAGTGTGCACAACTCCATGTGGGCACACTCATTCTAACAGTTCAGTGTGCACACCTCATTGTGGGCACACTCATTCTAACAGTTCAGTGTGCACACCTCCATGTGGGCACACTCATTCTAACAGTTCAGTGTGCACACCTCCATGTGGACACACTCATTCTAACAGTTCAGTGTGCACACCTCCATGTGGGCACACTCATTCTAACAGTTCAGTGTGCACACCTCCATATGGACACACTCATTCTAACAGTTCAGTGTGCACACCTCCATGTGGACACACTCATTCTAACAGTTCAGTGTGCACACCTCCATGTGGACACATTCATTCTAACAGTTCAGTGTGCACACCACCATGTGGACAAAATCGAACACTTCAGTTTGCAAACCTCCATGTGGACACACTCATTCTAACATTTCAGTGTGCACACCTCCACAGGGACACACTCATTCTAATAGCTCAGTGTGCACACCTCCATGGGGACACATTCATTCTAACAGTTCAGTGTGCACACCTCCATGTGGACACACTCATTCTAACAGTTCAGTGTGCACACCTCCACAGGGACACACTCATTCTAACAGTTCAGTGTGCACTCCTCCATGTGGACACACTCATTCTAACAGTTCAGTGTGCATACCTCCATGTGGACACACTCATTCTAACAGTTCAGTGTGCACACCTCCATGTGGGCACACTCATTCTAACAGTTAAGTGTGCACACCTCCATATGGACACACTCATTCTAACAGTTCAGTGTGCACACCTCCATGTGGACACACTCATTCTAACAGTTCCGTGTGCACACCTCCACATTAACACACTCATTCTAATATTTCAGTGTGCACACTTCCACAGGGACACACTCATTCTAACAGTTCAGTGTGCACACCTCCAGGTGGACAAACTCATTCTAACAGTTCAATGTGCACACCTCCATGTGGACACATTCTAACAATTCAGTGTGCTCACCTCCATGTGGACAACTCATTCTAACAGTTCAGTGTGCACACCTCCATGTGCGCACACTCATTCTAAGAGTTCAGTGTTCACACCTCCATGTGGGCACACTCATTCTAACAGTTCAGTGTGCACACCTCCATTTGGGCACACTCATTCTAACAGTTCAGTGTGCACACCTCCATGTGGACACACTCATTCTAACAGTTCTGTGTGCACAACTCCATGTGGACACACTCATTCTAACAGTTCAGTGTGCACACCTCCACAGGGACACACTCATTCTAACAGTTCAGAGTGAGTAGCTCCACAGGGACACAGTCATTCTAACAGTTCAGTGTGCACACGTCCATGTGGACACAATCATTCTAATAGTTCAGTGTGTAAACCTCCATATTGACACAGTCATTCTAACAGTTCAGTGTGCACACCTCTATGTGGACACAATCATTCTAACAGTTCAGTGTGCACAACTCCACAGGGACACACTCAATCTAACAGTTCAGTGTGCACACCTCCATGTGGACACAATCATTCTAACAGTTCAGTGTGCACAACTCCATGTGGGCACACTCATTCTAACAGTTCAGTGTGCACACCTCCATGTGGGCACACTCATTCTAACAGTTCAGTGTGCACACCTCCACAGGGACACACTCATTCTAACAGTTCAGTGTGCACACCTCCATATGGACACACTCACTCTAACAGTTCAGTGTGCACACCTCCATGTGGACACACTCATTCTAACAGTTCAGTGTGCACACCTCCATGTGGACACACTCATTCTAACAGTTCACTGTGCACACCTCCACAGGGACACACTCATTCTAACAGTTCAGAGTGCGTACCTCCACAGGGACACAGTCATTCTAACAGTTCAGTGTGCACACCTCCATGTGGACACACTCATTCTAACAGTTCAGTGTGCACACCTCCACAGGGACACACTCATTCTAACAGTTCAGTGTGCACACCTCCATGTGAGCACACTCATTCTAACAGTTCAGCGTGCACACCTCCATGTGGACACACTCATTCTAACAGTTCAGTGTGCACACCTCCATGTGGAAACATTCTAACAGTACAGTGTGCACACCTCCACGTAGACACACTCATTCTAACAGTTCAATGTGCACACCTCCACAGGGACACACTCATTCTAACATTTCAGTGTGCACACCTCCACAGGGACACACTCATTCTAACAGTTCAGTGTGCACACCTCCATGTGGACACACTCATTCTAACAGTTCAGTGTGCACACCTCCATGTGGACACACTCATTCTAACAGTTCAGTGTGCACACCTCCATGTGGACACAATCATTCTAACAGTTGAGTGTGCACACCTCCACAGAGACACACTCATTCTAACAGTTCAGTGTGCACAACTCCACAGGGACACACTAATTCTAACAGTTCAGAGTGCACACCTCCATGTGAACACAATAATTCTAATAGTTCAGTGTTCACACCTCCATGTGAAACAGTAATTCTAAGAGTTCAGTGTGCACACCTCCATGTGGACACATTCATTCTAAGAGTTTATTGTGCACACCTCCATGTGGACACACTCATTCTAACAGTTCAGTGTGCATACCTCCATGTGGACACACTCATTCTAACAGTTCAGTGTGCACACCTCCACAGGGACACACTCATTCTAACAGCTCAGTGTGCACACCTCCATGTGGACACACTCATTCTAACAGTTCAATGTGCACACCTCCATGTGGACACACTCATTCTAACAGTTCAGTGTGCACACCTCCACAGGGACACACTCATTCTAACACTTCAGTGTGCACTCCTCCATGTGGACACACTCATTCTAACAGTTCAGTGTGCACTCCTCCATGTGGACACACTCATTATAACAGGTCAGTGTGCACACCTCCATAGGGACACACTCATTCTAAAATTTCAGTGTGCACACCTCCATGTGGACACACTCATTCTAACAGTTCAGTGTGCACACCTCCATGTGGACACACTCATTCTAACAGTTCAATGTGCACACCTCCATGTGGACACACTCATTCTAACAGTTCAATGTGCACACCTCCACTGGGACACACTCATTCTAACAGTTCAGTGTGCACTCCTCCATGTGGACACACTCATTCTAACAGTTCAGTGTGCACATCTCCACAGGGATACACTCATTCTAACAGTTCAGTGTGCACACCTCCATGTGGGCACACTCATTCTAACAGTTCAGGGTGCACACATCCATGTGGGCACACTCATTCTAACAGTTAAGTGTGCACACCTCCATATGGACACACTCATTCTAACAGTTCAGTGTGCACACCTCCATGTTGACACACTCATTCTAACAGTTCAGTGTGCACACCTCCACATTAACACACTCATTCTAACATTTCAGTGTGCACACTTCCACAGGGACACACTCATTCTAACAGTTCAGTGTGCACAACTCCATGTGGACAAACTCATTCTAACAGTTCAATGTGCACACCTCCATGTGGACACATTCTAACAATTCAGTGTGCTCACCTCCATGTGGACACACTCATTCTAACAGTTCAGTGTGCACACCTCCATGTGCGCACACTCATTCTAACAGTTCAGTGTTCACAACTCCATGTGGGCACACTCATTCTAACAGTTCAGTGTGCACACGTCCATTTGGGCACACTCATTCTAACAGTTCAGTGTGCACACCTCCATGTGGACACACTCATTCTAACAGTTCAGTGTGCACACCTCCATGTGGACACACTCATTCTAACAGTTCAGTGTGCACACCTCTATGTGGACACAATCATTCTAACAGTTCAGTGTGCACAACTCCACAGGGACACACTCAATCTAACAGTTCAGTGTGCACACCTCCATGTGGACACAATCATTCTAACAGTTCAGTGTGCACAACTCCATGTGGGCACACTCATTCTAACAGTTCAGTGTGCACACCTCCATGTGGGCACACTCATTCTAACAGTTCAGTGTGCACACCTCCACAGGGACACACTCATTCTAACAGTTCAGTGTGCACACCTCCATGTGGACACACTCATTCTAACAGTTCAGTGTGCACACCTCCATGTGGACACACTCATTCTAACAGTTCAGTGTGCACACCTCCATGTGGACACACTCATTCTAACAGTTCAGTGTGCACACCTCCACAGGGACACACTCATTCTAACAGTTCAGAGTGAGTACATCCACAGGGACACAGTCATTCTAACTGTTCAGTGTGCACACCTCCATGTGGACACAATCATTCTAATAGTTCAGTGTGTAAACCTCCATATTGACACAGTCATTCTAACAGTTCAGTGTGCTCACCTCTATGTGGACACAATCATTCTAAGAGTTCAGTGTGCACACCTCCATGTGGACACAATCATTCTAACAGTTCAGTGTGCACAACTCCATGTGGGCACACTCATTCTAACAGTTCAGTGTGCACACCTCCATGTGGGCACACTCATTCTAACAGTTCAGTTTGCACACCTCCATGTGGACACACTCATTCTAACAGTTTAGTGTGCACACGTCCATGTGGACACACTCATTCTAACAGTTCAGTGTGCACACCTCCATGTGGGCACACTCATTCTAACAGTTCAGTGTGCACACCTCCATGTGGACACAATCATTCTAACAGTTCAGTGTGCACACCTACATGTGGGCACACTCATTCTAACAGTTCAGTGTGCACACCTCCATGTGGACACACTCATTCTAACAGTTCAGTGTGCACACCTCCATGTGGGCACACTCATTCTAACAGTTCAGTGTGCACACCTCCATGTGGGCACACTCATTCTAACAGTTCAGTGTGCACACCTACATGTGGGCACACTCATTCTAACAGTTCAGTGTGCACACCACCATGTGGACAAAATCGAACACTTCAGTGTGCAAACCTCCATGTGGACACACTCATTCTAACAGTTCAGTGTGCACACCTCCACAGGGACACACTCATTATAACAGTTCAGTGTGCACACCTCCATGTGGGCACACTCATTCTAACAGTTCAGTGTGCACACCTCCATGTGGGCACACTCATTTTAACAGTACAGTGGGCACACCTCCATGTGGACACAATCATTCTAACAGTTCAGTGTGCACATCTCCATGTGGACACAATCATTCTAACAGTTCAGTGTGCACACCTCCATGTTGGCACACTCATTCTAACAGTTCAGTGTGCACAGCTCCATGTGGACACACTCATTCTAAAAGTTCAGTGTGCACACCTCCACGTGGACACACTCATTCTAACAGTTCAGTGTGCACACCTCCATGTGGACACAGTCATTCTAACAGTTCAGTGTGCATACCTCCTTGTGGACCCACTCATTCTAACAGTTCAGTGTGCACACCTTCATGTGGGCACACTCATTCTAACAGTTCAGTGTGCACACCGCCATGTGGACACACTCATTCTAATAGTTCAATGTGCACACCTCCATGTGGACACACTCATTCTAACAGTTCAGTGTGCACACCTCCACAGGGACACACTCATTCTAACAGTTCAGTGTGCACAACTCCATGTGGACAAACTCATTCTAACAGTTCAATGTGCACACCTCCATGTGGACACATTCTAACAATTCAGTGTGCTCACCTCCATGTGGACACACTCATTCTAACAGTTCAGTGTGCACACCTCCATGTGCGCACACTCATTCTAACAGTTCAGTGTTCACAACTCCATGTGGGCACACTCATTCTAACAGTTCAGTGTGCACACGTCCATTTGGGCACACTCATTCTAACAGTTCAGTGTGCACACCTCCATGTGGACACACTCATTCTAACAGTTCAGTGTGCACACCTCCATGTGGACACACTCATTCTAACAGTTCAGTGTGCACACCTCTATGTGGACACACTCATTCTAACAGTTCAGTGTGCACAACTCCACAGGGACACACTCAATCTAACAATTCAGTGTGCACACCTCCATGTGGACACAATCATTCTAACAGTTCAGTGTGCACAACTCCATGTGGGCACACTCATTCTAACAGTTCAGTGTGCACACCTCCATGTGGGCACACTCATTCTAACAGTTCAGTGTGCACACCTCCACAGGGACACACTCATTCTAACAGTTCAGTGTGCACACCTCCATGTGGACACACTCATTCTAACAGTTCAGTGTGCACACCTCCATGTGGACACACTCATTCTAACAGTTCAGTGTGCACACCTCCATGTGGACACACTCATTCTAACAGTTCAGTGTGCACAACTCCACAGGGACACACTCATTCTAACAGTTCAGAGTGAGTACATCCACAGGGACACAGTCATTCTAACTGTTCAGTGTGCACACCTCCATGTGGACACAATCATTCTAATAGTTCAGTGTGTAAACCTCCATATTGACACAGTCATTCTAACAGTTCAGTGTGCACACCTCTATGTGGACACAATCATTCTAAGAGTTCAGTGTGCACACCTCCATGTGGACACAATCATTCTAACAGTTCAGTGTGCACAACTCCATGTGGGCACACTCATTCTAACAGTTCAGTGTGCACAACTCCATGTGGGCACACTCATTCTAACAGTTCAGTTTGCACACCTCCATGTGGACACACTCATTCTAACAGTTTAGTGTGCACACGTCCATGTGGACACACTCATTCTAACAGTTCAGTGTGCACACCTCCATGTGGGCACACTCATTCTAACAGTTCAGAGTGCACACCTCCATGTGGACACAATCATTCTAACAGTTCAGTGTGCACAACTACATGTGGGCACACTCATTCTAACAGTTCAGTGTGCACACCTCCATGTGGACACACTCATTCTAACAGTTCAGTGTGCACACCTCCATGTGGGCACACTCATTCTAACAGTTCAGTGTGCACACCTCCATGTGGGCACACTCATTCTAACAGTTCAGTGTGCACACCTACATGTGGGCACACTCATTCTAACAGTTCAGTGTGCACACCACCATGTGGACAAAATCGAACACTTCAGTGTGAAAACCTCCATGTGGACACACTCATTCTAACAGTTCAGTGTGCACACCTCCACAGGGACACACTCATTATAACAGTTCAGTGTGCACACCTCCATGTGTGCACACTCATTCTAACAGTTCAGTGTGCACACCTCCATGTGGGCACACTCATTTTAACAGTACAGTGGGCACACCTCCATGTGGACACAATCATTCTAACAGTTCAGTGTGCACATCTCCATGTGGACACAATCATTCTAACAGTTCAGTGTGCACACCTCCATGTTGGCACACTCATTCTAACAGTTCAGTGTGCACAGCTCCATGTGGACACACTCATTCTAAAAGTTCAGTGTGCACACCTCCACGTGGACACACTCATTCTAACAGTTCAGTGTGCACACCTCCATGTGGACACACTCATTCTAACAGTTCAGTGTGCATACCTCCTTGTGGACCCACTCATTCTAACAGTTCAGTGTGCACACCTTCATGTGGGCACACTCATTCTAACAGTTCAGTGTGTACACCGCCATGTGGACACACTCATTCTAATAGTTCAATGTGCACACCTCCATGTGGACACACTCATTCTAACAGTTCAGTGTGCACACCTCCACAGGGACACACTCATTCTAACAGTTCAGTGTGCACAACTCCATGTGGACAAACTCATTCTAACAGTTCAATGTGCACACCTCCATGTGGACACATTCTAACAATTCAGTGTGCTCACCTCCATGTGGACACACTCATTCTAACAGTTCAGTTTGCACACCTCCATGTGCGCACACTCATTCTAACAATTCAGTGTTCACAACTCCATGTGGGCACACTCATTCTAACAGTTCAGTGTGCACACGTCCATTTGGGCACACTCATTCTAACAGTTCAGTGTGCACACCTCCATGTGGACACACTCATTCTAACAGTTCAGTGTGCACACCTCCATGTGGACACACTCATTCTAACAGTTCAGTGTGCACACCTCTATGTGGACACAATCATTCTAACAGTTCAGTGTGCACAACTCCACAGGGACACACTCAATCTAACAGTTCAGTGTGCACACCTCCATGTGGACACAATCATTCTAACAGTTCAGTGTGCACAACTCCATGTGGGCACACTCATTCTAATAGTTCAGTGTGCACACCTCCATGTGGGCACACTCATTCTAACAGTTCAGTGTGCACACCTCCACAGGGACACACTCATTCTAACAGTTCAGTGTGCACACCTCCATGTGGACACACTCATTCTAACAGTTCAGTGTGCACACCTCCATGTGGACACACTCATTCTAACAGTTCAGTGTGCACACCTCCATGTGGACACACTCATTCTAACAGTTCAGTGTGCACACCTCCACAGGGACACACTCATTCTAACAGTTCAGAGTGAGTACATCCACAGGGACACAGTCATTCTAACTGTTCAGTGTGCACACCTCCATGTGGACACAATCATTCTAATAGTTCAGTGTGTAAACCTCCATATTGACACAGTCATTCTAACAGTTCAGTGTGCACACCTCTATGTGGACACAATCATTCTAAGAGTTCAGTGTGCACACCTCCATGTGGACACAATCATTCTAACAGTTCAGTGTGCACAACTCCATGTGGGCACACTCATTCTAACAGTTCAGTGTGCACACCTCCATGTGGGCACACTCATTCTAACAGTTCAGTTTGCACACCTCCATGTGGACACACTCATTCTAACAGTTTAGTGTGCACACGTCCATGTGGACACACTCATTCTAACAGTTCAGTGTGCACACCTCCATGTGGGCACACTCATTCTACCAGTTCAGTGTGCACACCTCCATGTGGACACAATCATTCTAACAGTTCAGTGTGCACACCTACATGTGGGCACACTCATTCTAACAGTTCAGTGTGCACACCTCCATGTGGACACACTCATTCTAACAGTTCAGTGTGCACACCTCCATGTGGGCACACTCATTCTAACAGTTCAGTGTGCACACCTCCATGTGGGCACACTCATTCTAACAGTTCAGTGTGCACACCTACATGTGGGCACACTCATTCTAACAGTTCAGTGTGCACACCACCATGTGGACAAAATCGAACACTTCAGTGTGCAAACCTCCATGTGGACACACTCATTCTAACAGTTCAGTGTGCACACCTCCACAGGGACACACTCATTATAACAGTTCAGTGTGCACACCTCCATGTGGGCACACTCATTCTAACAGTTCAGTGTGCACACCTCCATGTGGGCACACTCATTTTAACAGTACAGTGGGCACACCTCCATGTGGACACAATCATTCTAACAGTTCAGTGTGCACATCTCCATGTGGACACAATCATTCTAACAGTTCAGTGTGCACACCTCCATGTTGGCACACTCATTCTAACAGTTCAGTGTGCACAGCTCCATGTGGACACACTCATTCTAAAAGTTCAGTGTGCACACCTCCACGTGGACACACTCATTCTAACAGTTCAGTGTGCACACCTCCATGTGGACACACTCATTCTAACAGTTCAGTGTGCATACCTCCTTGTGGACCCACTCATTCTAACAGTTCAGTTTGCACACCTTCATGTGGGCACACTCATTCTAACAGTTCAGTGTGCACACCGCCATGTGGACACACTCATTCTAATAGTTCAATGTGCACACCTCCATGTGGACACACTCATTCTAACAGTTCAGTGTGCACACCTCCACAGGGACACACTCATTCTAACAGTTCAGTGTGCACTCCTCCATGTGGACACACTCATTCTAACAGTTCAGTGTGCACACCGCCATGTGGACACACTCATTATAACAGGTCAGTGTGCACACCTCCACAGGGACACACTCATTCTAACATTTCAGTGTGCACACCTCCACAGGGACACACTCATTCTAACAGCTCAGTGTTCACACCTCCATGTGGACACACTCATTCTAACAGTTTAATGTGTACACCTCCATGTGGACACACTCATTCTAACAGTTCAGTGTGCACACCTCCACAGGGACACACTCATTCTAACAGTTCAGTGTGCACTCCTCCATGTGGACACACTCATTCTAACAGTTCAGTGTGCATACCTCCATGTGGACACACTCATTCTAACAGTTCAGTGTGCACACCTCCATGTGGGCACACTCATTCTAACAGTTCAGTGTGCACACCGCCATGTGGACACACTCATTCTAATAGTTCAATGTGCACACCTCCATGTGGACACACTCATTCTAACAGTTCAGTGTGCACACCTCCACAGGGACACACTCATTCTAACAGTTCAGTGTGCACTCCTCCATGTGGACACACTCATTCTAACAGTTCAGTGTGCACACCGCCATGTGGACACACTCATTATAACATGTCAGTGTGCACACCTCCACAGGGACACACTCATTCTAACATTTCAGTGTGCACACCTCCACAGGGACACACTCATTCTAACAGCTCAGTGTGCACACCTCCATGTGGACACACTCATTCTAACAGTTTAATGTGTACACCTCCATGTGGACACATTCTAACAATTCAGTGTGCTCACCTCCATGTGGACACACTCATTCTAACAGTTCAGTGTGCACACCTCCATGTGCGCACACTCATTCTAAGAGTTCAGTGTTCACACCTCCATGTGGGCACACTCATTCTAACAGTTCAGTGTGCACACCTCCATTTGGGCACACTCATTCTAACAGTTCAGTGTGCACAACTCCATGTGGACACACTCATTCTAACAGTTCAGTGTGCACACCTCCATGTGGACACACTCATTCTAACAGTTCTGTGTGCACAACTCCATGTGGACACACTCATTCTAACAGTTCAGTGTGCACACCTCCACAGGGACACATTCATTCTAACAGTTCAGAGTGAGTAGCTCCACAGGGACACAGTCATTCTAACAGTTCAGTGTGCACACGTCCATGTGGACACAATCATTCTAATAGTTCAGTGTGTAAACCTCCATATTGACACAGTCATTCTATCAGTTCAGTGTGCACACCTCTATGTGGACACAATCATTCTAACAGTTCAGTGTGCACAATTCCACAGGGACACACTCAATCTAACAGTTCAGTGTGCACACCTCCATGTGGACACAATCATTCTAACAGTTCAGTGTGCACAACTCCATGTGGGCACACTCATTCTAACAGTTCAGTGTGCACACCTCCATGTGGGCACACTCATTCTAACAGTTCAGTGTGCACACCTCCACAGGGACACACTCACTCTAACAGTTCAGTGTGCACACCTCCACATGGACACACTCACTCTAACAGTTCAGTGTGCACACCTCCATGTGGACACACTCATTCTAACAGTTCAGTGTGCACACCTCCATGTGGACACACTCATTCTAACAGTTCAGTTTGCACACCTCCATGTGGACACACTCATTCTAACAGTTTAGTGTGCACACGTCCATGTGGACACACTCATTCTAACAGTTCTGTGTGCACACCTCCATGTGGGCACACTCATTCTAACAGTTCAGTGTGCACACCGCCATGTGGACACACTCATTCTAATAGTTCAATGTGCACACCTCCATGTGGACACACTCATTCTAACAGTTCAGTGTGCACACCTCCACCGGGACACACTCATTCTAACAGTTCAGTGTGCACAACTCCATGTGGACAAACTCATTCTAACAGTTCAATGTGCACACCTCCATGTGGACACATTCTAACAATTCAGTGTGCTCACCTCCATGTGGACACACTCATTCTAACAGTTCAGTGTGCACACCTCCATGTGCGCACACTCATTCTAACAGTTCAGTGTTCACAACTCCATGTGGGCACACTCATTCTAACAGTTCAGTGTGCACACGTCCATTTGGGCACACTCATTCTAACAGTTCAGTGTGCACACCTCCATGTGGACACACTCATTCTAACAGTTCAGTGTGCACACCTCCATGTGGACACACTCATTCTAACAGTTCAGTGTGCACACCTCTATGTGGACACAATCATTCTAACAGTTCAGTGTGCACAACTCCACAGGGACACACTCAATCTAACAGTTCAGTGTGCACACCTCCATGTGGACACAATCATTCTAACAGTTCAGTGTGCACAACTCCATGTGGGCACACTCATTCTAACAGTTCAGTGTGCACACCTCCATGTGGGCACACTCATTCTAACAGTTCAGTGTGCACACCTCCACAGGGACACACTCATTCTAACAGTTCAGTGTGCACACCTCCATGTGGACACACTCATTCTAACAGTTCAGTGTGCACACCTCCATGTGGACACACTCATTCTAACAGTTCAGTGTGCACACCTCCA
This sequence comes from Peromyscus eremicus, assembly GCF_949786415.1. Lineage (NCBI taxonomy): Eukaryota > Metazoa > Chordata > Mammalia > Rodentia > Cricetidae > Peromyscus > Peromyscus eremicus. The sequence continues at coordinate 304,273 of NW_026734294.1, forward strand.
TGTGGACACACTCATTCTAACAGTTCAGTGTGCACACCTCCACAGGGACACACTCATTCTAACAGTTCAGAGTGAGTACATCCACAGGGACACAGTCATTCTAACTGTTCAGTGTGCACACCTCCATGTGGACACAATCATTCTAATAGTTCAGTGTGTAAACCTCCATATTGACACACTCATTCTAACAGTTCAGTGTGCACACCTCCATGTGGACACAATCATTCTAACAGTTCAGTGTGCACACCTACATGTGGGCACACTCATTCTAACAGTTCAGTGTGCACACCTCCATGTGGACACACTCATTCTAACAGTTCAGTGTGCACACCTCCATGTGGGCACACTCATTCTAACAGTTCAGTGTGCACACCTACATGTGGGCACACTCATTCTAACAGTTCAGTGTGCACACCACCATGTGGACAAAATCGAACACTTCAGTGTGCAAACCTCCATGTGGACACACTCATTCTAACAGTTCAGTGTGCACACCTCCACAGGGACACACTCATTATAACAGTTCAGTGTGCACACCTCCATGTGGGCACACTCATTCTAACAGTTCAGTGTGCACACCTCCATGTGGGCACACTCATTTTAACAGTACAGTGGGCACACCTCCATGTGGACACAATCATTCTAACAGTTCAGTGTGCACATCTCCATGTGGACACAATCATTCTAACAGTTCAGTGCGCACACCTCCATGTTGGCACACTCATTCTAACAGTTCAGTGTGCACAGCTCCATGTGGACACACTCATTCTAAAAGTTCAGTGTGCACACCTCCACGTGGACACACTCATTCTAACAGTTCAGTGTGCACACCTCCACAGGGACACACTCATTCTAACAGTTCAGTGTGCACTCCTCCATGTGGACACACTCATTCTAACAGTTCAGTGTGCACACCGCCATGTGGACACACTCATTATAACAGGTCAGTGTGCACACCTCCACAGGGACACACTCATTCTAACATTTCAGTGTGCACACCTCCACAGGGACACACTCATTCTAACAGCTCAGTGTTCACACCTCCATGTGGACACACTCATTCTAACAGTTTAATGTGTACACCTCCATGTGGACACACTCATTCTAACAGTTCAGTGTGCACACCTCCACAGGGACACACTCATTCTAACAGTTCAGTGTGCACTCCTCCATGTGGACACACTCATTCTAACAGTTCAGTGTGCATACCTCCATGTGGACACACTCATTCTAACAGTTCAGTGTGCACACCTCCATATGGGCACACTCATTCTAACAGTTCAGTGTGCACACCGCCATGTGGACACACTCATTCTAATAGTTCAATGTGCACACCTCCATGTGGACACACTCATTCTAACAGTTCAGTGTGCACACCTCCACAGGGACACACTCATTCTAACAGTTCAGTGTGCACTCCTCCATGTGGACACACTCATTCTAACAGTTCAGTGTGCACACCGCCATGTGGACACACTCATTATAACATGTCAGTGTGCACACCTCCACAGGGACACACTCATTCTAACATTTCAGTGTGCACACCTCCACAGGGACACACTCATTCTAACAGCTCAGTGTGCACACCTCCATGTGGACACACTCATTCTAACAGTTTAATGTGTACACCTCCATGTGGACACATTCTAACAATTCAGTGTGCTCACCTCCATGTGGACACACTCATTCTAACAGTTCAGTGTGCACACCTCCATGTGCGCACACTCATTCTAAGAGTTCAGTGTTCACACCTCCATGTGGGCACACTCATTCTAACAGTTCAGTGTGCACACCTCCATTTGGGCACACTCATTCTAACAGTTCAGTGTGCACAACTCCATGTGGACACACTCATTCTAACAGTTCAGTGTGCACACCTCCATGTGGACACACTCATTCTAACAGTTCTGTGTGCACAACTCCATGTGGACACACTCATTCTAACAGTTCAGTGTGCACACCTCCACAGGGACACACTCATTCTAACAGTTCAGAGTGAGTAGCTCCACAGGGACACAGTCATTCTAACAGTTCAGTGTGCACACGTCCATGTGGACACAATCATTCTAATAGTTCAGTGTGTAAACCTCCATATTGACACAGTCATTCTAACAGTTCAGTGTGCACACCTCTATGTGGACACAATCATTCTAACAGTTCAGTGTGCACAATTCCACAGGGACACACTCAATCTAACAGTTCAGTGTGCACACCTCCATGTGGACACAATCATTCTAACAGTTCAGTGTGCACAACTCCATGTGGGCACACTCATTCTAACAGTTCAGTGTGCACACCTCCATGTGGGCACACTCATTCTAACAGTTCAGTGTGCACACCTCCACAGGGACACACTCACTCTAACAGTTCAGTGTGCACACCTCCATATGGACACACTCACTCTAACAGTTCAGTGTGCACACCTCCATGTGGACACACTCATTCTAACAGTTCAGTGTGCACACCTCCATGTGGACACACTCATTCTAACAGTTCACTGTGCACACCTCCACAGGGACACACTCATTCTAACAGTTCAGAGTGCGTACCTCCACAGGGACACAGTCATTCTAACAGTTCAGTGTGCACACCTCCATGTGGACACACTCATTCTAACAGTTCAGTGTGCACACCTCCACAGGGACACACTCATTCTAACAGTTCAGCGTGCACACCTCCATGTGGACACACTCATTCTAACAGTTCAGTGTGCACAACTCCATGTGGAAACATTCTAACAGTTCAGTGTGCACACCTCCACGTAGACACACTCATTCTAACAGTTCAATGTGCACACCTCCACAAGGACACACTCATTCTAACATTTCAGTGTGCACACCTCCACAGGGACACACTCATTCTAACAGTTCAGTGTGCACACCTCCATGTGGACACACTCATTCTAACAGTTCAATGTGCAGACCTCCATGTAGACACATTCTAACAAGTCAGTGTGCACACCTCCATGTGGACACAATCATTCTAACAGTTGAGTGTGCACACCTCCACAGAGACACACTCATTCTAACAGTTCAGTGTGCACAACTCCACAGGGACACACTAATTCTAACAGTTCAGAGTGCACACCTCCATGTGAACACAATAATTCTAATAGTTCAGTGTTCACACCTCCATGTGAAACAGTAATTCTAAGAGTTCAGTGTGCACACCTCCATGTGGACACATTCATTCTAAGAGTTCATTGTGCACACCTCCATGTGGACACACTCATTCTAACAGTTCAGTGTGCATACCTCCATGTGGACACACTCATTCTAACAGTTCAGTGTGCACACCTCCACAGGGACACACTCATTCTAACAGCTCAGTGTGCACACCTCCATGTGGACACACTCATTCTAACAGTTCAATGTGCACACCTCCATGTGGACACACTCATTCTAACAGTTCAGTGTGCACACCTCCACAGGGACACACTCATTCTAACACTTCAGTGTGCACTCCTCCATGTGGACACACTCATTCTAACAGTTCAGTGTGCACTCCTCCATGTGGACACACTCATTATAACAGGTCAGTGTGCACACCTCCATAGGGACACACTCATTCTAAAATTTCAGTGTGCACACCTCCACAGGGACACACTCATTCTAACAGCTCAGTGTGCACACCTCCATGTGGACACACTCATTCTAACAGTTCAATGTGCACACCTCCATGTGGACACACTCATTCTAACAGTTCAATGTGCACACCTCCACTGGGACACACTCATTCTAACAGTTCAGTGTGCACTCCTCCATGTGGACACACTCATTCTAACAGTTCAGTGTGCACATCTCCACAGGGATACACTCATTCTAACAGTTCAGTGTGCACACCTCCATGTGGGCACACTCATTCTAACAGTTCAGGGTGCACACATCCATGTGGGCACACTCATTCTAACAGTTAAGTGTGCACACCTCCATATGGACACACTCATTCTAACAGTTCAGTGTGCACACCTCCATGTTGACACACTCATTCTATCATTTCAGTGTGCACACCTCCACATTAACACACTCATTCTAACATTTCAGTGTGCACACTTCCACAGGGACACACTCATTCTAACAGTTCAGTGTGCACACCTCCATGTGGACACACTCATTCTAACAGTTCAATGTGCACACCTCCATGTGGACACATTCTAACAATTCAGTGTGCTCACCTCCATGTGGACACACTCATTCTAACAGTTCAGTGTGCACACCTCCATGTGCGCACACTCATTCTAACAGTTCAGAGTTCACACCTCCATGTGGGCACACTCATTCTAACAGTTCAGTGTGCACACGTCCATTTGGGCACACTCATTCTAACAGTTCAGTGTGCACACCTCCATGTGGACACACTCATTCTAACAGTTCAGTGTGCACACCTCCATGTGGACACACTCATTCTAACAGTTCAGTGTGCACACGTCTATGTGGACACAATCATTCTAACAGTTCAGTGTGCACAACTCCACAGGGACACACTCAATCTAACAGTTCAGTGTGCACAACTCCATGTGGACACAATCATTCTAACAGTTCAGTGTGCACAACTCCATGTGGGCACACTCATTCTAACAGTTAAGTGTGCACACCTCCATGTGGGCACGCTCATTCTAACAGTTCAGTGTGCACACCTCCACAGGGACACACTCATTCTAACAGTTCAGTGTGCACACCTCCATGTGGACACACTCATTCTAACAGTTCAGTGTGCACACCTCCATGTGGACACACTCATTCTAACAGTTCAGTGTGCACACCTCCATGTGGACACACTCATTCTAACAGTTCAGTGTGCACACCTCCACAGGGACACACTCATTCTAACAGTTCAGAGTGAGTACATCCACAGGGACACAGTCATTCTAACTGTTCAGTGTGCACACCTCCATGTGGACACAATCATTCTTATAGTTCAGTGTGTAAACCTCCATATTGACACAGTCATTCTAACAGTTCAGTGTGCACACCTCTATGTGGACACAATCATTCTAACAGTTCAGTGTGCACAACTCCACAGGGACACACTCAATCTAACAGTTCAGTGTGCACACCTCCATGTGGACACAATCATTCTAACAGTTCAGTGTGCACAACTCCATGTGGGCACACTCATTCTAACAGTTCAGTGTGCACACCTCCATGTGGGCACACTCATTCTAACAGTTCAGTTTGCACACCTCCATGTGGACACACTCATTCTAACAGTTTGGTGTGCACACGTCCATGTGGACACACTCATTCTAACAGTTCAGTGTGCACACCTCCATGTGGGCACACTCATTCTAACAGTTCAGTGTGCACAACTCCATGTGGACACAATCATTCTAACAGTTCAGTGTGCACACCTCCATGTGGGCACACTCATTCTAACAGTTCAGTGTGCACACCTCCATGTGGACACACTCATTCTAACAGTTCAGTGTGCACACCTCCATGTGGGCACACTCATTCTAACAGTTCAGTGTGCACACCTCCATGTGGGCACACTCATTCTAACAGTTCAGTGTGCACACCTACATGTGGGCACACTCATTCTAACAGTTCAGTGTGCACACCTCCATGTGGACAAAATCGAACACTTCAGTGTGCAAACCTCCATGTGGACACACTCATTCTAACAGTTCAGTGTGCACACCTCCACAGGGACACACTCATTATAACAGTTCAGTGTGCACACCTCCATGTGGACTCAATAATTCTAACTGTTCAGTGTGCACACCTCCACAAAGACATACTCATTCTAACAGTTCAGTGGGCACACATCCATGTGGACACAATCATTCTAACAGTTCAGTGTGCACATCTCCATGTGGACACAATCATTCTAACAGTTCAGTGTGCACACCTCCATGTTGGCACACTCATTCTAACAGTTCAGTGTGCACAGCTCCATGTGGACACACTCATTCTAAAAGTTCAGTGTGCACACCTCCACGTGGACACACTCATTCTAACAGTTCAGTGTGCACACCTCCATGTGGACACACTCATTCTAACAGTTCAGTGTGCACACCTCCTTGTGGACCCACTCATTCTAACAGTTCAGTGTGCACACCTTCATGTGGGCACACTCATTCTAACAGTTCAGTGTGCACACCGCCATGTGGACACACTCATTCTAATAGTTCAATGTGCACACCTCCATGTGGACACACTCATTCTAACAGTTCAGTGTGCACACCTCCACAGGGACACACTCATTCTAACAGTTCAGTGTGCACTCCTCCATGTGGACACACTCATTCTAACAGTTCAGTGTGCACACCGCCATGTGGACACACTCATTGTAACAGGTCAGTGTGCACACCTCCACAGGGACACACTCATTCTAACATTTCAGTGTGCACACCTCCACAGGGACACACTCATTCTAACAGCTCAGTGTTCACACCTCCATGTGGACACACTCATTCTAACAGTTTAATGTGTACACCTCCATGTGGACACACTCATTCTAACAGTTCAGTGTGCACACCTCCATAGGGACACACTCATTCTAACAGTTCAGTGTGCACTCCTCCATGTGGACACACTCAATCTAACAGTTCAGTGTGCATACCTCCATGTGGACACACTCATTCTAACAGTTCAGTGTGCACACCTCCATGTGGGCACACTCATTCTAACAGTTCAGTGTGCACACCGCCATGTGGACACACTCATTCTAATAGTTCAATGTGCACACCTCCATGTGGACACACTCATTCTAACAGTTCAGTGTGCACACCTCCACAGGGACACACTCATTCTAACAGTTCAGTGTGCACTCCTCCACAGGGACACACTCATTCTAACAGCTCAGTGTGCACACCTCCATGTGGACACACTCATTCTAACAGTTTAATGTGTACACCTCCATGTGGACACACTCATTCTAACAGTTCAGTGTGCACACCTCCGCAGGGACACACTCATTCTAACAGTTCAGTGCAGTGTGCACTCCTCCATGTGGACACACTCATTCTAACACTTCAGTGTGCATACCTCTATGTGGACACACTCATTCTAACAGTTCAGTGTGCACACCTCCATGTGGGCACACTCATTCTAACAGTTAAGTGTGCACACCTCCATGTGGACACAATAATTCTAACAGTTCAGTGTGCACAACTCCATGTGGGTACACTCATTCTAACAGTTCAGTGTGCACACCTCCATGTGGGCACACTCATTCTAACAGTTCAGTGTGCACACCTCCACAGGGACACACTCATTCTAACAGTTCAGTGTGCACACCTCCATGTGGACACACTCATTCTAACAGTTCAGTGTGCACACCTCCATGTGGACACACTCATTCTAACAGTTCAGTGTGCACACCTCCATGTGGACACACTCATTCTAACAGTTCACTGTGCACACCTCCACAGGGACACACTCATTCTAACAGTTCAGAGTGCGTACCTCCACAGGGACACAGTCATTCTAACAGTTCAGTGTGCACACCTCCATGTGGACACACTCATTCTAACAGTTCAGTTTGCACACCTCCACAGGGACACACTCATTCTAACAGTTCAGTGTGCATACCTCCCTGTGAGCACACACATTCTAACAGTTCAGCGTGCACACCTCCATGTGGACACATTCATTCTAACAGTTCAGTGTGCACACCTCCATGTGGAAACATTCTAACAGTTCAGTGTGCACACCTCCATGTAGACACACTCATTCTAACAGTTCAGTGTGCACACCTCCACAGGGACACACTCATTCTAACATTTCAGTGTGCACACCTCCACAGGGACACACTCATTCTAACAGTTCAGTGTGCACACCTCCATGTGGACACACTCATTCTAACAGTTCAATGTGCAGACCTCCATGTAGACACATTCTAACAAGTCAGTGTGCACACCTCCATGTGGACACAATCATTCTAACAGTTCAGTGTGCACACCTCCACAGGGACACACTAATTCTAACAGTTCAGAGTGCACACCTCCATGTGAACACAATAATTCTAATAGTTCAGTGTTCACACCTCCATGTGGAACCAGTAATTCTAAGAGTTCAGTGTGCACACCTCCATGTGGACACACTCATTCTATGAGTTCATTGTGCACACCTCCATGTGGACACACTCATTCTAACAGTACATTGTGCATACCGCCATGTGGACACACTCATTCTAACAGTTCAGTGTGCACACATCCGTGTGGACACACTCATTCTAACAGTTCAATGTGCACACCTCCATGTGGACACACTCATTCTAACAGTTCAATGTGCACTCCTCCATGTTGACACACTCATTATAACAGGTCAGTGTGCACACCTCCACAGGGACACACTCATTCTAACATTTCAGTGTGCACAACTCCACAGGGACACACTCATTCTAACAGCTCAGTGTGCACACCTCCATGTGGACACACTCATTCTAACAGTTCAATGTACACACCTCCATGTGGACACACTCATTCTAACAGTTCAGTGTGCACACCTCCACAGGGACACACTCATTCTAACACTTCAGTGTGCACTCCTCCATGTGGACACACTCATTCTAACAGATCAGTGTGCACTCCTCCATGTGGACACACTCATTATAACATGTCAGTGTGCACACCTCCACAGGGACACACTCATTCTAACATTTCAGTGTGCACACCTCCACAGGGACACACTCATTCTAACAGTTCAGTGTGCACACCTCCATGTGGGCACACTCATTCTAACAGTTCAGTGTGCACACCTCCATGTGGACACACTCATTCTAACAGTTCAGTGTGCACACCTCCATGTGAACACACTCATTCTAACAGTTCAGTGTGCACTCCTCCATGTGGACACACTCATTCTAACAGTTAAGTGTGCACACCTCCATATGGACACACTCATTCTAACAGTTCAGTGTGCACACCTCCATGTGGACACACTCATTCTAACAGTTCAGTGTGCACACCTCCACATTAACACACTCATTCTAACATTTCAGTGTGCACACTTCCACAGGGACACACTCATTCTAACAGTTCAGTGTGCACACCTCCATGAGGACAAACTCATTCTAACAGTTCAATGTGCACACCTCCATGTGGACACATTCTAACAATTCAGTGTGCTCACCTCCATGTGGACACACTCATTCTAACAGTTCAGTGTGCACACCTCCATGTGAGCACACTCATTCTAACAGTTCAGTGTGCACACGTCCATTTGGACACACTCATTCTAACAATTCAGTGTGCACAACTCCATGTGCGCACACTCATTCTAACAGTTCAGTGTTAACACGTCCATTTGGACACACTCATTCTAACAGTTCAGTGTGCACAACTCCAAGTGCGCACACTCATTCTAACAGTTCAGTGTGCACACCTCCATGTGGACACACTCATAATAACAGTTTAGTGTGCACACGTCCATGTGGACACACTCATTCTAACACTTCAGTGTGCACACCTCCATGTGGGCACAATCATTCTAACAGTTCAGTGTGCACACCTCATTGTGGGCACACTCATTCTAACAGTTCAGTGTGCACACCTCCATGTGGGCACACTCATTCTAACAGTTCAGTGTGCACACCTCCATGTGGACACACTCATTCTAACAGTTCACTGTGCACACCTCCATGTGGGCATACTCATTCTAACAGTTCAGTGTGCACACCTTCATATGGACACACTCATTCTCACAGTTCAGTGTTCACACCTCCATGTGGACACACTCATTCTAACAGTTCAGTGTGCACACCTCCATGTGGACACATTCATTCTAACAGTTCAGTGTGCACACCTCCATGTGGACAAATTCAAACACTTCAGTGTGCAAACCTCCACGTGGACACACTCATTCTAACATTTCAGTGTGCACACCTCCACAGGGACACACTCATTCTAACAGTTCAGTGTGCACACCTCCATGTGGACTCAATAATTCTAACTGTTCAGTGTGCACACCTCCACAAAGACATACTCATTCTAACAGTTCAGTGTGCACACCTCCATGTGGACACACTCATTCTAACATTTCAGTGTGCACACCTCCACAGGGACACACTCATTCTAACAGTTCAGTGAGCACACCTCCATGTGGGCACACTCATTCTAACAGTTCAGTGTGCACACCTCCACAGGGACACACTCACTCTAACAGTTCAGTGTGCACACCTCCATATGGACACACTCATTCTAACAGTTCAGTGTGCACACCTCCATGTGGACACACTCATTCTAACAGTTCAGTGTGCACACCTCCTTGTGGACACACTCATTCTAACAGTTCAGTGTGCACACCTTCATGTGGGTACACTCATTCTAACAGTTCAGGGTGCACACCTCCATGTGGACACACTCATTCTAACAGTTCAGTGTGCACACCTCCATGTGCGCACACTCATTCTAAGAGTTCAGTGTTCACACCTCCATGTGGGCACACTCATTCTAACAGTTCAGAGTGAGTACCTCCACAGGGACACAGTCATTCTAACAGTTCAGTGTGCACACCTCCACAGGGGCACACTCATTCTAACAGTTCAGTGTGCACACCTCCATGTGGACACACTCATTCTAACAGTTCAGTGTGCACACATCGATGTGGACACACTCATTCTAACAGTTCAGTGTGCACACCTCCATGTGGACACACTCATTCTAACAGTTCAGTTTGCACACCTCCACAGGGACACACTCATTCTAACAGTTCAGTGTGCATACCTCCCTGTGAGCACACACATTCTAACAGTTCAGCGTGCACACCTCCATGTGGACACACTCATTCTAACAGTTCAGTGTGCACACCTCCATGTGGAAACATTCTAACAGTTCAGTGTGCACACCTCCATGTAGACACACTCATTCTAACAGTTCAGTGTGCACACCTCCACAGGGACACACTCATTCTAACATTTCAGTGTGCACACCTCCACAGGGACACACTCATTCTAACATTTCAGTGTGCACACCTCCATGTGGACCCACTCATTCTAACAGTTCAATGTGCAGACCTCCATGTAGACACATTCTAACAAGTCAGTGTGCACACCTCCATGTGGACACAATCATTCTAACAGTTCAGTGTGCACACCTCCACAGGGACACACTCATTCTAACAGTTCAGTGTGCACACCTCCACAGGGACACACTAATTCTAACAGTTCAGAGTGCACACCTCCATGTGAACACAATAATTCTAATAGTTCAGTGTTCACACCTCCATGTGGAACCAGTAATTCTAAGAGTTCAGTGTGCACACCTCCATGTGGACACACTCATTCTATGAGTTCATTGTGCACACCTCCATGTGGACACACTCATTCTAACAGTTCATTGTGCATACCTCCATGTGGTCACACTCATTCTAACAGTTCAGTGTGCACACATCCATGTGGACACACTCATTCTAACATTTCAATGTGCACACCTCCATGTGGACACACTCATTCTAACAGTTCAGTGTGCACTCCTCCATGTTGACACACTCATTATAACAGGTCAGTGTGCACACCTCCACAGGGACACACTCATTCTAACATTTCAGTGTGCACAACTCCACATGGACACACTCATTCTAACAGCTCAGTGTGCACACCTCCATGTGGACACACTCATTCTAACAGTTCAATGTACACACCTCCATGTGGACACACTCATTCTAACAGTTCAGTGTGCACACCTCCACAGGGACACACTCATTCTAACACTTCAGTGTGCACTCCTCCATGTGGACACACTCATTCTAACAGATCAGTGTGCACTCCTCCCTGTGGACACACTCATTATAACATGTCAGTGTGCACACCTCCACAGGGACACACTCATTCTAACATTTCAGTGTGCACACCTCCACAGGACACACTCATTCTAACAGTTCAGTGTGCACACCTCCATGTGGGCACACTCATTCTAACAGTTCAGTGTGCACACCTCCATGTGGACACACTCATTCTAACAGTTCAGTGTGCACACCTCCATGTGAACACACTCATTCTAACAGTTCAGTGTGCACTCCTCCATGTGGACACACTCATTCTAACATTTCAGTGTGCACACCTCCACAAGGACACACTCATTCTATCAGTTCAGTGTGCACACCTTCATGTGGACACAATCATTCTAACAGTTCAGTGTGCATACCTCCATGTATGCATACTCATTCTAACAGTTCAGTGTGCACACCTCCATGTGGGCACACTCATTCTACCAGTTCCATTTGCACAGCTCCATGTGGACACACTCATTCTAACACTTCAGTGTGCACACCTCCATGTAAACACACTCATTCTAAGATTTCAGTGTGCACACCTCCACAGGGACACACTCATTCTAACAGTTCAGGGTGCACACCTCCATGTGGACACACTCATTCTAACAGTTCAATGTGCACACCTCCATGTGGACACATTCTAACAATTCAATGTGCTCACCTCCACAGGGACACACTCATTCTAACAGTTCAGTGTGCACTCCTCCATGTGGACACACTCATTCTATCAGTTCAGTGTGCATACCTCCATGTGGACACACTCATTCTAACAGTTCAGTGTGCACACTTCCATGTGGGCACACTCATTCTAACAGTTAAGTGTGCACACCTCCATATGGACACACTCATTCTAACAGTTCAGTGTGCACACCTCCATGTGGACACAATCATTCTAACAGTTCAGTGTGCACACCTCCATGTGGACACACTCATTCTAACAGTTCAGTGTGCACACCTCCATGTGGACACACTCATAATAACAGTTTAGTGTGCACACGTCCATGTGGACACACTCATTCTAACACTTCAGTGTGCACACCTCCATGTGGGCACAATCATTCTAACAGTTCAGTGTGCACACCTCATTGTGGGCACACTCATTCTAACAGTTCAGTGTGCACACCTCCATGTGGGCACACTCATTCTAACAGTTCAGTGTGCACACCTCCATGTGGACACACTCATTCTAACAGTTCATTGTGCACATCTCCATGTGGGCACACTCATTCTAACAGTTCAGTGTGCACACCTTCATATGGACACACTCATTCTCACAGTTCAGTGTGCACACCTCCATGTGGACACACTCATTCTAACAGTTCAGTGTGCACACCTCCATGTGGACACATTCATTCTAACAGTTCAGTGTGCACACCTCCATGTGGACAAATTCAAACACTTCAGTGTGCAAACCTCCATGTGGACACACTCATTCTAACATTTCAGTGTGCACACCTCCACAGGGACACACTCATTCTAACAGTTCAGTGTGCACACCTCCATGTGGACTCAATAATTCTAACTGTTCAGTGTGCACACCTCCACAAAGACATACTCATTCAAACAGTTCAGTGTACACACCTCCATGTGGACACAATCATTCTAACAGTTCAGTGTGCACACCTCCATGTGGACACAATCATTCTAACAGTTCAGTGTGCACACCTCCATGTTGGCACACTCATTCTAACAGTTCAGTGTGCACAGCTCCATGTGGACACACTCATTCTAACAGTTCAGTGTGCACACCTCCACGTGGACACACTCATTCTAACAGTTCAGTGTGCACACCTCCATGTGGACACACTCATTCTAACAGTTCAGTGTGCACACCTCCATGTGGACACACTCATTCTAACAGTTCAGTGTGCACACCTCCTTGTGGACCCACTCATTCTAACAGTTCAGTGTGCACACTTTCATGTGGGTACACTCATTCTAACAGTTCAGTGTGCACACCTCCATGTGGACACACTCATTCTAACAGTTCAGTGTGCATACCTCCACAGGGACAGACTCATTCTAACATTTCAGTATGCACACCTCCACAGGGATACACTCATTCTAACAGTTCAGTGTGCACACCTCCATGTGGACACAGTCAAACAATTCAGTTGCTCACCTCCATGTAGACACACTCATTCTAACATTTCAGTGTGCACACCTCCACAGGGACACAATCATTTTAACAATTCAGTATGCACACCTCCATGCAGACACAGTCATTCTAACAGTTCAGTGTGCACACCTCCAAGTGGACATAGTCATTCTAACAGTTCAGTGTGCACACCTCTATGGGGACACACTCATTCTAACAGTTCAGAGCGCGTACCTCCACAGGGACACAGGAATTCTAACAGTTCAGTGTGCATACCTCCATGTGGACAAATTCAAACACTTCAGTGTGCACACCTCCATGTGGACACACTCATTCTAACATTTCAGTGTGCACACCTCCACAACGACACACTCATTCTATCAGTTCAGTGTGCACACCTCCTTGTGGACTCAATCATTCTAACAGTTCAGTGTGCACACCAACACAAAGACATACTCAATCTAACAGTTCAGTATGCACACCTCCATGTGGACACAATCATTCTAACAGTTCAGTGTGCACACCTCCATGTATGCATACTCATTCTAACAGTTCAGTGTGCACACCTCCATGTGGGCACACTCATTCTAACAGTTCCATTTGCACAGCTCCATGTGGACACACTCATTCTAACACTTCAGTGTGCACACCTCCATGTGGACACACTCATTCTAACATTTCAGTGTGCACACCTCCACAGGGACACACTCATTCTAACAGTTCAGGGTGCACACCTCCATGTGGACACACTCATTCTAACAGTTCAATGTGCACACCTCCATGTGGACACATTCTAACAATTCAGTGTGCTCACCTCCACAGGGACACACTCATTCTAACAGTTCAGTGTGCACTCCTCCATGTGGACACACTCATTCTAACAGTTCAGTGTGCATACCTCCATGTGGACACACTCATTCTAACAGTTCAGTGTGCACACCTCCATGTGGGCACACTCATTCTAACAGTTAAGTGTGCACACCTCCATATGGACACACTCATTCTAACAGTTCAGTGTGCACACCTCCATGTGGACACCCTCATTCTAACAGTTCAGTGTGCACACCTCCACATTAACACACTCATTCTAACATTTCAGTGTGCACACTTCCACAGGGACACACTCATTCTAACAGTTCAGTGTGCACACCTCCATGTGGACAAACTCATTCTAACAGTTCAATGTGCTCACCTCCATGTGGACACATTCTAACCATTCAGTGTGCTCACCTCGATGTGGACACACTCATTCTAACAGTTCAGTGTGCACACCTCCATGTGCGCAAACTCATTCTAACAGTTCAGTGTTCACACCTCCATGTGGGCACACTCATTCTAACAGTTCAATGTGCACACCTCCATTTGGGCACACTCATTCTAACAGTTCAGTGTGCACACCTCCATGTGGACACACTCATTCTAACAGTTCAGTGTGCACACCTCCATGTGGACACACTCATTCTAATAGTTCAGTGTGCACACCTCCATGTGCACACACTCAATCTAACAGTTCAGTGTGCACACCTCCACAGGGACATACTCATTCTAACAGTTCAGAGTGAGTACCTCCACAGGGACACAGTCATTCTAACAGTTCAGTGTGCACACGTCCATGTGGACACAATCATTCTAATAGTTCAGTGTGTAAACCTCCATATTGACACAGTCATTCTAACAGTTCAGTGTGCACAACTCTATGTGGACACAATCATTCTAACAGTTCAGTGTGCACAACTCCACAGGGACACACTCAATCTAACAGTTCAGTGTGCACACCTCCATGTGGACACACTCATTCTAACAGTTCAGTGTGCACACCTCCATGTGGACACACTCATTCTAACAGTTCAATGTGCACACCTCCATGTGGACACATTCAAACAATTCAGTGTGCACACCTCCATGTGGACACACTCATTCTAACAGTACAGAGTGCACACCTCCACATTAACACACTCATTCTAACATTTCAGTGTGCACACCTCCACAGGGACACACTCATTCTAACAGTTCAGTGTGCACACCTCCATGTGGACACACTCATTCTAACAGTTCAATGTGCACACCTCCATGTGGACACACTCATTCTAACAGTTAAGTGTGCACACCTCCACAGGGACACAGTCATTCTAACAGTTCAGTGTGCACACCTCCATGTGGACACAATCATTCTAATAGTTCAGTGTGTAAACCTCCATATTGACACAGTCATTCTAACAGTTCAGTGTGCACACCTCTATGTGGACACAATCATTCTAACAGTTCAGTGTGCACAACTCCACCGGGACACACTCAATCTAACAGTTCAGTGTGCACACCTCCATGTGGACACAATCATTCTAACAGTTCAGTGTGCACAACTCCATGTGGGGACACTCATTCTAACAGTTTAGTGTGCACACCTACATGTGGGCACACTCATTCTAACAGTTCAGTGTGCACACCTCCATGTGGACACACTCATTCTAAGAGTTTAGTGTGCACACGTCCATGTGGACACACTCATTCTAACACTTCAGTGTGCACACCTCCATGTGGGCACACTCATTCTAACAGTTCAGTGTGCACAACTCCATGTGGGCACACTCATTCTAACAGTTCAGTGTGCACACCTCCATGGAAGCACCCTCATTCTAACAGTTCAGTGTGCACACCTCCATGTGGACACACTCATTCTAACAGTTCAGTTTGCACACCACCATGTGGGCACACTCATTCTAACAGTTCAGTGTGCACACCTCCATATGGACACACTCATTCTAACAGTTCAGTGTGCACACCTCCATGTGGACACACTCATTCTAACAGTTCAGTGTGCACACCTCCATGTGGACACACTCATTCTAACAGTTTAGTGTGCACACGTCCATGTGGACACACTCATTCTAACACTTCAGTGTGCACACCTCCATGTGGGCACACTCATTCTAACAGTTCAGTGTGCACAACTCCATGTGGGCACACTCATTCTAACAGTTCAGTGTGCACACCTCCATGTGGGCACACTCATTCTAACAGTTCAGTGTGCACACCTCCATGTGGGCACACTCATTCTAACAGTTCAGTGTGCACACCTCCATGTGGGCACCCTCATTCTAACAGTTCAGTGTACACACCTGCATGTGGACACAATCATTCTAACAGTTCAGTGTGCACACCTCCATGTGGACACAATCATTCTAACAGTTCAGTGTGCACACCTCCATGTTGGCACACTCATTCTAACAGTTCAGTGTGCACAGCTCCATGTGGACACACTCATTCTAACAGTTCAGTGTGCACACCTCCACGTGGACACACTCATTCTAACAGTTCAGTGTGCACACCTCCATGTGGACACACTCATTCTAACAGTTCAGTGTGCACACCTCCTTGTGGACCCACTCATTCTAACAGTTCAGTGTGCACACTTTCATGTGGGTACACTCATTCTAACAGTTCAGTGTGCACACCTCCATGTGGACACACTCATTCTAACAGTTCAGTGTGCACACCTCCACAGGGACACACTCATTCTAACATTTCAGTGTGCACACCTCCACAGGGACACACTCATTCTAACAGTTCAGTGTGCACACCTCCATGTGGACACAGTCAAACTATTCTGTGTGCTCACCTCCATGTAGACACACTCATTCTAACATTTCAGTGTGCACACCTCCACAGGGACACAATCATTTTAACAATTCAGTATGCACACCTCCATGCAGACACAGTCATTCTAACAGTTCAGTGTGCACACCTCCATGTGGACATAGTCATTCTAACAGTTCAGTGTGCACACCTCTATGGGGACACACTCATTCTAACAGTTCAGAGTGCGTACCTCCACAGAGACACAGGCATTCTAACAGTTCAGTGTGCACACCTCCATGTGGACACAATCATTCTAATAGTACAGTGTGTAAACCTCCATGTGGACACAGTCATTCTAACAGTTCAGTGTGCACACCTCTATGTGGACACAATCATTCTAACAGTTCAGTGTGCACAACTCCACAGGGACACACTCAATCTAACAGTTCAGTGTGCACACCTCCATGTGGACAAATTCGAACACTTCAGTGTGCACACCTCCATGTGAACACACTCATTCTAACATTTCAGTGTGCACACCTCCACAAGGACACACTCATTCTATCAGTTCAGTGTGCACACCTCCATGTGGACTCAATCATTCTAACAGTTCAGTGTGCACACCAACACAAAGACATACTCAATCTAACAGTCAGTATGCACACCTCCATGTGGACACAATCATTCTAACAGTTCAGTGTGCATACCTCCATGTATGCATACTCATTCTAACAGTTCAGTGTGCACACCTCCATGTGGGCACACTCATTCTAACAGTTCCATTTGCACAGCTCCATGTGGACACACTCATTCTAACACTTCAGTGTGCACACCTCCATGTAAACACACTCATTCTAACATTTCAGTGTGCACACCTCCACAGGGACACACTCATTCTAACAGTTCAGGGTGCACACCTCCATGTGGACACACTCATTCTAACAGTTCAATGTGCACACCTCCATGTGGACACATTCTAACAATTCAGTGTGCTCACCTCCACAGGGACACACTCATTCTAACAGTTCAGTGTGCACTCCTCCATGTGGACACACTCATTCTATCAGTTCAGTGTGCACACCTCCATGTGGACTCAATCATTCTAACAGTTCAGTGTGCACACCAACACAAAGACATACTCAATCTAACAGTCAGTATGCACACCTCCATGTGGACACAATCATTCTAACAGTTCAGTGTGCATACCTCCATGTATGCATACTCATTCTAACAGTTCAGTGTGCACACCTCCATGTGGGCACACTCATTCTAACAGTTCCATTTGCACAGCTCCATGTGGACACACTCATTCTAACACTTCAGTGTGCACACCTCCACATTAACACACTCATTCTAACATTTCAGTGTGCACACTTCCACAGGGACACACTCATTCTAACAGTTCAGTGTGCACACCTCCATGTGGACAAACTCATTCTAACAGTTCAATGTGCACACCTCCATGTGGACACATTCTAACAATTCAGTGTGCTCACCTCCATGTGGACACACTCATTCTAACAGTTCAGTGTGCACACCTCCATGTGCGCAAACTCATTCTAACAGTTCAGTGTTCACACCTCCATGTGGGCACACTCATTCTAACAGTTCAATGTGCACACCTCCATTTGGGCACACTCATTCTAACAGTTCAGTGTGCACACCTCCATGTGGACAAACTCATTCTAACAGTTCAGTGTGCACACCTCCATGTGGACACACTCATTCTAATAGTTCAGTGTGCACACCTCCATGTGCACACACTCAATCTAACAGTTCAGTGTGCACACCTCCACAGGGACACACTCATTCTAACAGTTCAGAGTGAGTATCTCCACAGGGACACAGTCATTCTAACAGTTCAGTGTGCACACGTCCATGTGGACACAATCATTTTAATAGTTCAGTGTGTAAACCTCCATATTGACAAACTCATTCTAACAGTTCAGTGTGCACACCTCTATGTGGACACAATCATTCTAACAGTTCAGTGTGCACAACTCCACAGGGACACACTCAATCTAACAGTTCAGTGTGCACACCTCCATGTGGACACAATCATTCTAACAGATCAGTGTGCACACCTCCATGTGGACTCAATCATTGTAACAGTTCAGTGTGCACACCTCCACAAAGACATACTCAATCTAACAGTTCAGTGTGCACACCTCCACATTAACACACTCATTCTAACATTTCAGTGTGCACACCTCCACAGGGACACACTCATTCTAACAGTTCAGTGTGCACACCTCCATGTGGACACACTCATTCTAACAGTTCAGTGTGCACACCTCAATGTGGACACACTCATTCTAACAGTTCAATGTGCACACCTCCATGTGGACACATTCAAACAATTCAGTGTGCACACCTCCATGTGGACACACTCATTCTAACAGTACAGAGTGCACACCTCCACATTAACACACTCATTCTAACATTTCAGTGTGCACACCTCCACAGGGACACACTCATTCTAACAGTTCAGTGTGCACAACTCCATGTGGGCACACTCATTCTAACAGTTCAGTGTGCACACCTCCATGTGGGCACACTCATTCTAACAGTTCAGTGTGCACACCTCCATGTGGACACACTCATTCTAACAGTTCAGTGTGCACACCTCCATGTGGGCACACTCATTCTAACAGTTCAGTGTGCACACCTCCATATGGACACACTCATTCTAACAGTTCAGTGTGCACACCTCCATGTGGATACACTCATTCTAACAGTTCAGTGTGCACACCTCCATGTGGACACATTCATTCTAACAGTTCAGTGTGCACACCTCCATGTGGATAAATTCAAACACTTCAGTGTGCAAACCTCCATGAGGACACACTCATTCTAACATTTCAGTGTGCACACCTCCACAGGGACACACTCATTCTAACAGTTCAGTGTGCACACCTCCATGTGGACTCAATAATTCTAACTGTTCAGTGTGCACACCTCCACAAAGACATACTCATTCTAACAGTTCAGTGTACACACCTCCATGTGGACACAATCATTCTAACAGATCAGTGTGCACACCTCCATGTGGACACAATCATTCTAACAGTTCAGTGTGCACACCTCCATGTTGGCACACTCATTCTAACAGTTCAGTGTGCACAGCTCCATGTGGACACACTCATTCTAACAGTTCAGTGTGCACACCTCCACGTGGACACACTCCTTCTAACAGTTCAGTGTGCACACCTCCATGTGGACACACTCATTCTAACAGTTCAGTGTGCACACCTCCTTGCGGACCCACTCATTCTAACAGTTCAGTGTGCACACCTTCATGTGGGCACACTCATTCTAACAGTTCAGTGTGCACACCTCCATGTGGACACACTCATTCTAACAGTTCAGTGTGCACACCTCCACAGGGACAAACTCATTCTAACATTTCAGTGTGCACACCTCCACAGGGACACACTCATTCTAACAGTTCAGTGTGCACACCTCCATGTGGACACAGTCAAACAATTCAGTGTGCTCACCTCCATGTAGACACACTCATTCTAACATTTCAGTGTGCACACCTCCACAGGGACACAATCATTTTAAGAATTCAGTATGAACACCTCCATGCAGACACAGTCATTCTAACAGTTCAGTGTGCACACCTCCATGTGGACAAATTCGAACACTTCAGTGTGCACACCTCCATGTGGACACACTCATTCTAACAGTTCAATGTGCACACCTCCACGTGGACACACACATTCTAACAGTTCAGTGTGCACACCTCCATGTGGGCACACTCATTCTAACAGTTCAGTGTGCCCACCTCCATGTGGACACACTCATTCTAACAGTTCATGGTGCACACCTCCATGTGGACACACTCATTCTAACAGTTCAGTGTGTACACCTCCATGCAGACACAGTCATTCTAACAGTTCAGTGTGCACACCTCTATGTGGACATAGTCATTCTAACAGTTCAGTGTGCACACCTCTATGGGGACACACTCATTCTAACAGTTCAGAGTGCGTACCTCCACAGAGACACAGGCATTCTAACAGTTCAGTGTGCACACCTCCATGTGGGCACACTCATTCTAACAGTTCAGTGTGCACAACTCCATGTGGACACACTCATTCTAACAGTTCAGTGTGCACACCTCCATGTGGACAAATTCGAACACTTCAGTGTGCACACCTCCATGTGGACACACTCATTCTAACATTTCAGTGTGCACACCTCCACAAGGACACACTCATTCTATCAGTTCAGTGTGCACACCTCCATGTGGACTCAATCATTCTAACAGTTCAGTGTGCACACCAACACAAAGACATACTCAATCTAACAGTCAGTATGCACACCTGAATGTGGACACAATCATTCTAACAGTTCAGTGTGCATACCTCCATGTATGCATACTCATTCTAACAGTTCAGTGTGCACACCTCCATGTGGGCACACTCATTCTAACAGTTCCATTTGCACAGCTCCATGTGGACACACTCATTCTAACACTTCAGTGTGCACACCTCCATGTAAACACACTCATTCTAACATTTCAGTGTACACACCTCCACAGGGACACACTCATTCTAACAGTTCAGGGTGCACACCTCCATGTGGACACACTCATTCTAACAGTTCAATGTGCACACCTCCATGTGGACACATTCTAACAATTCAGTGTGCTCACCTCCACAGGGACACACTCATTCTAACAGTTCAGTGTGCACTCCTCCATGTGGACACA